>NC_133334.1:230620594-230967436 GCF_042186555.1 Aquarana catesbeiana | reverse complement strand
ATGTTTAGTATGTGATGTCTTGGATTACATAGCTCTCTCTCACCACTAGACATGTGCAATTCGTTTCAGTCCGAATACAAATTCAAAAGACAAATTTTTGGTTATTCGCAGATTCGGATGCATCCGAATCTCTGAATGAAATAGTAACAAATAGTAATGAATTTAGTTGAAAGCCAGTAAATTTAGTTTATTTGTTTTCTAACAAATTCCAACTTTCAGAACAATTAGAATTCAGATGGGTCAAAAAACTATTGACCAATCCAAATCCTGTGCGAAGAAATAGATGGTTGATAAGCAACGGGCTGGGAAGCTGGCTGCCCGCGTCCTTAACAACCATGAGTCATCATCTGTCAGCGGGCTTCACCACTGACGAATGAATGTAAAGAAAACAATGCAATTAAGCAATAAAAACATGTAAAAAAATCGGTGTAGGGTCCCCCCCCAGTCCATACCAGGCCCTCTTTCTTGTGGTTATTACTTTTTGACACTTTTACCCGACACCCATTCACATAGGAGGGGGCAGGATCTGGGGGCTCGCTTGTTAAAGGTAGCTTCCAGATTCCGATAAGCCCCCCCACCCACAGACTCCGACAACCACAGCTCAGGGTTGTCGGGAAGAGGCCTTTGTTCTCATCAACATGGGGATAAGGTGCTTTGGGGTGGGAGGCGGGCGCCGTGGGAGAGCTTGCCCGCGGGTCCCGCGGACTCTATGTCAGCCGGTGGCCCGCGATCGTGGCACGGAGAGGCAGAACGGGGAGAAGCCTATGTAAACAAGGCATTTCCCTGTTCTGCCTAGCAACATGACAGGGATCTACTGCTCCCAGTGATCGGGAGCAGTGATCTCTGTCATGTTCTAGTGAGCCCATCCCCCCTACAGTTAGAACATGCTGAGAGAACACAGTTAACCCCTTGATCGCCCCCTAATGTTTAACCCCTTCCCTGCCAGTGACATTTACACAGTAATTAGTGCATTTTTATAGTACTGCCTGATCGCTGTATAAATGCCAATGGTCCCAAAATAGTGTCAAAAGTGTCCGATCTGTCTGCCGCAATGTCGCAGTCATGATAAAAATCGCAGATCGCCGCATTACTAAAAAAAAAAAAAAAAAAAAAGAATAAAAATGCCATAAATCTATCCCCTATTTTGTAGACACTATAACTTTTGCGCAAACCAATCTATAAACGCTTATTGCGATTTTTTTTTTTTTTTTTACCAAAAGTATGTAGAAGAATACATATTGGCCTAAACTGTGGAAGAAATTTTGTTATTTTATATATTTTGGGGATATTTATTATAGAAAAAAGTAAAAAATATTGCTTTTTTTTCAAAATTGTCGCTCTTTTTTTGTTTATAGCGCAAACAATAAAAACTGCAGAGATGATCAAATACCACCAACAGAAAGCTCTATTTGTGGGAAAAAAAGGACATCAATTTAGTTTGGGTACAACGTCGCACAACCGCGCAAGTTAAAAGCGACGCAGTGCTGTATCGCAAAAAAGGGTTTGGTCATGAAAGGGGTAAATCCTTCCGGGGCTGAAGTGGTTAATGTAATTTGACTTGTTTTTTTTATTTTTTTTATTTAGAACTGCTTTTGCTGCAGCATTTGTATACATGCTACTGATGCACCACTTTGCAGACAGACTAAGGGGACCCCCCAGTTTCACTTAGAGGGGGTCCTACTTTACAATACCATTGCTGGCAATAGAAATTTTTTTTTTTAAAAGGGCGTGGGGTCCCCCCATAATCCATACCAGACCCTTATGCACGCATGCAGCCTGGCAGGTCAGGAAAGTTGGGGGAGATGAATGAGCGCCCCCCCTTTCCTGAACCATACCAGGTCACATGCCCTCAACATGTGGGGGTGGGTACTTTGGGGCAGGGGGGCTTTGCGCCCCCCCACCCCAAAGCACCCTGTCCCTATGTTGATGGGGACAAGGGCCTCTTCCTGACAACCCTGGGCTGTGGTTGTCAGGGTCTGCAGGCGGGGGGCTTGTCGGAATCTTGAAGCCCCCATTACAGAGCCGTCTTTTCGCATGGGCACGCTGGGCAGTTACCCGGGGGCCCCACTTGCCACTACCTGCCCAGCAACCCCAGCTAGGGTCGGACTGGCCTACTGGGAAATCTCCCGGTAGGCTGCCTGCCCTGGGGCTGCTTTGAGTTGCGGCTGAAGCACTCCACCCTTTCCCTCTCTCCTCCTCCTCCTGTGTATCACGGAGCTGGCTTGGTCTGTGTTCGGCGGCCGCGCTGTAACAAGGTCCCACCCCCCTAGACTGGCTCGTGTAATAGTAGATTGAATCAGTGTTCCGCCTATCACACGAGCCAGTCTAGGGGGGCGGGACTTTGTTACAGCATGGCCGATGAACACAGACCCAGCCAGCTCCGCGATACACCGGAGGAGATGCCCGCTGTGTGTGTGTTACCAGGCGATGGTGAGTCTGTATTAATTGGGACAGTGATGCTGTATTCATGGGCACAGTAAGGGTGCAATTGTGGGCACAGTGAGACTGCATTCATGGGCACAGTGAGGCTGTAATGGTGGGCACAGTGAGGGTGCAATGGTGGGCACAGTGAGGCTGTAATGGTGGGCAAAGTGAAGCTGCAATGGTGGGCACAGTGAGGCTGCATTCACGGGCACAGTGAGGTTGCAATGGAGGGCACAGTGAGGCTGCAATGGTGGGCACAGTGAGGCTGCATTCACAGGCACAGTGAGGCTGCATTCACGGGCACAGTAAGGGTGCAATTGTGGGCACAGTGAGACTGCATTCATGGGCACAGTGAGGCTGTAATGGTGGGCACAGTGAGGGTGCAATGGTGGGCACAGTGAGGCTGTAATGGTGGGCAAAGTGAAGCTGCAATGGTGGGCACAGTGAGGCTGCATTCACGGGCACAGTGAGGTTGCAATGGAGGGCACAGTGAGGCTGCATTCATGGGCACAGTGAGGCTGCAATGGTGGGCACAGTGAGGCTGCATTCACAGGCACAGTGAGGCTGCATTCACGGGCACAGTGAGGCTGCAATAATGGGCACAGTGAGGCTGCAATGGTGGGCACGGTGAGGCTGCATTTATGGGTACAGTGAGGCTGCATTCATGGGCACAGTGAGGCTGCAATGGTGGGCACAGTGAGGCTGCATTCATGGACACAGTGAGGCTGCATTTGATGGGCACAGTGAGGCTGCATTCACGGGCACAGTGAGGCTGCATTCACGGGCAGAGTAAAGCTGCATTCGATGGGCAATCGTGCCTGATTGTGTAGACAGGGCCCAAGTGCACTGTATTGCCCGGGGGCCTACAATACTGTTAAGATGGCACTGCCCTGTTACCAAGCAGGCCCCCCCGGCCCCCCCATGTGAACGGGTATTATGTAAATCGTACCCCTACCCATTCACCAAAAAATGTCAAAAAAGTAATAACAACAAGAAATAGTTTTTGACAAGTCCTTTATTAAAAGATAAAAAAATAGTGTCCCTCCATGTAAATCCATCATCAATCACGAAGCCAGCTGGACCGGAAAAATAGAAAAGAATAATAACGCTCTCGCCTCCTGGGAGGACTAAAAGTTTTGGCCAAAAGTTTGCGATATACAAACTTCACAAAACCTGGAGATTCACCGTGAACCCATGCTAGAGCACTGAACCAGAACTTCATTCCTAAACTGAACTAGAAATTGTGTCTAGTGTGCAATGAACAATGTCAATGTAAGATATCATGAAGGATGACAGCCAATTAGATAAAGCAAACTTTGCACGTTCTGTATTTGCAAATTTATATTTCTGAGTGCATTATTCTCAACTTCTTTCCACAGCAGTGGAAGAATGAATTCATTTCATGGAACCCAGATTCATATTGCGGGATCAAGAAAATGTACATAAAACGTGATACTTTATGGCAGCCAGACCTCTATATCTATGAAATGTAAGCTTAACAATGTAACCGTATTTTACTAGTTTCTGATGAAAATAAACAACAATTTTTTTTTTTTTATTTAGATGCACTAACAAATGAGGAATAGTAACAGGGGCAGAGGAAAACAGTTTGAAGTAATAAAACTAAAGCTATTTTAGATCTTGAAGGATAACTAAAGTTTTGTTTTAAAAAAAAAACATGTTATACTTGCCTCTGTGCAGTTGGTTTTGCACAGAGTGGCCCCGATCCTCCTCTTCTGGGGTCTCTCAGTGGCGCTCTTGGCTCTTCTTTTTCTCCAGTGCCCCGTTGGAGAGCCGCTCTCCCTCGGGAAACTCGTGCGAACTGTTGAACTGACAAAAACAGTAGGACTCGGCCCACCCCCCACTTAATTGGATTTGATTGACAGCAGCGGGAGCCAATGCTATGCGTTGCTATAAATCTATCCAATCAGGATCCGAGACACCGGCTGGAGCTCGTCCCAGTCGCTGGAAAGACTGGGTTCAAGTAAGTGAAAGTGGGGCTCTGGGGAGCAGCTGCATCACAGGAGGTTTTCACCTTAATGCATAGAATGCATTAAGGTGAAAAACCTTGATGGTTTACAACCCCTTTAAGTTTTGAAACAATGTAGCTGTAAGGCTACTATTTAATAATCATTCTGAGGTAGTTAAAGGAAATCTATATTGAAAAAATATAGAGAATTAGCTCTTTCCTATCATTCCTGTAATGTTAGTTGCCCGGCTGTTATGCTGATACAGAAACATCAATAATTTTAGAGTCCTTGACTTTGAAAAAGCATACCAATCAGGAGCTCTGACTTCCCTCTGACATTAAGTGAGGATGCTTGTTCCAAGCCACTGTAGAGCTAGCCCCATGAGAGCCACCAGAATTTGCCCGGGTTCTTTTTCCCAGTAATTGTCCTGCAGCCAAGCATACGGCCACAGTCACGCTTAGGCTCAATAAGCAGTCCAGGGGTGTTCTTTTTGGTATTTTTACTTTTGGTGTAACTGGATAGGGTTAGAGAATTGAGTGGGATGCTCAAAAAAAAAACCAAAAACAATGTACAAAGTAGGGAAAGCAAACTTCCTTCTGTAGAACAATAAACAAAGTGCTTGTAAAAGCAGTCCGTAGACTTGGCTTTGTAGTAGTAGTAACTAAAGGCAAGGAAGCCTCTTTGTTTTGAGCAATTAGACTGAGCTCTTCAGGACACCAGTCGATGTCCCCTTTACACACACACACAGCTGACTTTCTAGCACTGGAGGGGTGGCAGCTAGACATGTGCAGAACAGAAACATTTTTCATTCTGGATAGATTAGTTATGTTACTAATTTTGTTTCATTATGGAATTCATTCAGCTTGGTTCCCAAATTTGTTTAGTTTTTTTTCGTTAAATTTCATATAGTTTTTGTTAAAATTCATTTAATTTATACATTTCCTAACATTCCAACTTTTCAGAACAATTAGAATTTAGATTGGTCGAAAAACAATCGAGCGATCCGAATTCTGTGTGAAGAAATAGCTGGTTGTTAAGCAGTGGGCCAGCAAGCCAGCTGCCCGTGTCCTTAACAACCACAAGTCATCATCTGTCAGTGGACTTCCCCACTGACAGTAGAATTTAAAGAAAACAATAGAAAAATGTTAAAAAAGCGGCGTAGGGTCTTCCCAAAAATCCATACCAGACCCTTATCCGAGCATGCAGCCCCGCAGGTCAGGAGGGGGGGGGGAGCGAGCGTCCCCTCCTGAACCATACCAGGCCACATGCTCTCAACATGGGGGGGTGGGTGCTTTGGAGTAGGGGGCTCTGTGCCCCTCCCACCCAAAGCACCTTGTTCCCATTTTGACAAAGTGCAAAGTGGCGCATAGGGACAAGGGCCTCTTCCTGAAAACCCTGGGCTGTTGTTGTTGGGGTCTGCGGGGAGGGGGCTTATTGGAATCTGGAAGCCCCTTTAACAAGGGGGCCCCCAGATCCCTCCCCATGTGAATGGGTATCGGGTACATCATACTGCTACCCATTCACCAAAAAAGTGTCAAAGTAATAACCACAAGAAACTGTTTTTGACATGTCCTTTATTAAGAAAAAAAAATTTGTTTCCCCTGATGTAAATCCATCGTCAATAACGACACCCGCCAGACCCAAAAAAATAAAAACGCTCTTGCCTCCTGGGAGGCCTCCTGCCAACTGCCCATTGTACGCTTTGACAGTTCTTATAAAGGCAAGGGGCAAGGCCACCTGGCTACATCACTCAATGGCAGGGCCCCCTTCTGACATCAAGTGTATTTGTATTCGGACCAAAATGATTTGCACATGTCTAGTGGCAGCACCCCACAGTCTCTAATATCTCTCACAGCAGCCTGTACTCACAAAATGTCCTTGGAAAGTTGGTTGCCTCCTTGCAACCCATGCAACAACTTTTTTTCCTGTGATACCAGACTAGATCTTCACACAACAGCTTCAGTCAGCTTCAGTCACCCTCAGTCAGCTTTCTGTAACTTCAGCAAAGCATGCCCTTGGGTCACCCACCTGCGGCCTCAGCATCTCACAAGCACATGGCAAGATAAGCTAAGGGGCCAAGCAGCCTCCCGTAGGCTGCGTTCCTCTCCTACAGGAAAAGACCTGGAAGCTATGTGTCTCAAAGTATTTATACAGACTCCCAACTGCCACATGGGTCACTCTCCCAGGGATTGGCCAGGGCTGTATAAATATTCAAATAATGCTGCCCTAGTGATAATAAATGTATCCAACCACTTAGTGTATCAATTCTCCTGTGCAAATATGCGTGCCAACATAATAACATGTGAATATACAATAATATGATACATTCATGTGTATTTCTTCTTGTAATAATATAAATCACATGCTTGAGTGCAATCAAATATTTAATTCATGAAAATGTCAGAAAAAAGTTGTAACTTGTTGAGTCTTCACAAATTTTCAAAAATCCATGCTTTGTATCTATTCACCTCAGTGCTCCCCCATAAGAAATGCGCTGACCTCACACTTAAGTTTGGTCAAATAAAGCTTTTTAGTCACCCCGGACTAACAGATCATGCTTTCCTCCTCCTTGCTCCATTGATGTGTCTCGATATATATGAGAGAAAAAGAGCTCCAAATAGTGCTTATATCGTTTTTAAACAATATTACATTTATAAAAAAATGTGCATATAACTCACATTTATAAGGTGCTCTAGTGCCCCAACTGTATACAGCATAGATCATATAAACCACAATGCTGTAGCTGCTTCGTGCCTCTCTGTGAGAGATGCAAAAGCGTCTTGACAAACGAATCTGCCCCTCCCCTACGCGTTACATCACAGGGTCTCGTGACTCATCAGGGGGTTGGATACATTTATTATCACTAGTGCAGCATTATTTGTTTTGAGTTTATTTGCACATTTATATTGGAAGTGTGTTACTTGCTACTTACATATATTACTCAGCTTGTATTTTAGTTGCTCGCAAGACTACCTATTACAGGGAGTCCCCGAGTTACGAACACAATAAGGACTGTAGGTTTGTTCTCAAGTGGAGTTTGTTCGTAAGTCGGAACACTGCATTTGTAAGTGTAACTTCCGCCTGTGCATTGATGTGGGATGTTGCGGGCGCTTATTATGTTATCTGGGGCTCTTCTGGCCATGCAGTACATGTAGTACTGCAGTGTAGGATGTGTCCGGAGGTGCTCAGAGATATCCAGGACCAGCGTGGAGCACAAGTGGCCGGCATTTGAGGGCGTTTGTAAGTAGGAGTCGTTCGTAACTCGGTGTTTGTAACTCTGGGACTGCCTGTATATGTATAAATATTCTGCCCATTTGCCTTGTTCCACATGTATGTTCCAGAGAGACCCACAGTTCTCTAGAAAGCAGAGGGAGAAATCAAACTTGCAGTAGGAGAAATGCAGAACAGGCCACAATATTCAACAGAACTTAATTGATTACAGTGTGCAACACTAAATTTGCCTAAAATCAAATTAGGAGCAGTACCACTAGATATAGTGAGCCAAAGCTAAATTTACCTAATCCCTAGCACCTATCTAGGAGGGTGCTACACCAACAACCCAGAACATATTGAAGTCAAAAGGGGTCAGGTTAGTCACTAGCATTATCAGAAATTCAACAATAGCAGCCTTTTTATATTTTAATAGCTAGCTATAGGGCCAAATGTTTTTCACTAGACCCTTTACCATCTAAAGAAATATATCTCTGCTAGAAAAAAAACACTTTGATGATTGCTGGAGCAGAATGGATTCAGTTATACAGTAGGCATAGCAAAAGTAAAGAACATCAGTGTCACAGATTGTGAGAAGAGCTGGTAGATCAAAGCAAATATGCCTTGCAAGTGAGTACAAAACACTCAAAGTCAATGCACTCAGTTTGGATTGAAGCTAAGCTAACCCCTTAAACTGGATATTGGGAGTAAGTCCCCTCAAACTTGGAGAGCATATACAAAGCCCATTAAGTTAATATGCAAGATCTAAAGGTGGCAAGTCAAGAGTGCTTAACAGTTAGTCACAATAATGTTCAAAAATTTGATAATTTGTCTAGTTGTCTACAACATTCTGTGCTATGTGACAAAACGGAACTCAAAAGCTAAAATTACTAAATATGCCATTTTTAGCAAATTGTTATTGCCAAACCAATAGTTTCTATGGGCTATTTTAAACCAGACTAAAAACAATTATCCCTCCAGCTACTGCAGTAACAGGGTTCTAGTACACATTTTAAAGGGTAACTCCCCTTCTATGGGAGAAAATATAGTAAATAAAAAAATAATATAGCATATACAATTGCTACACAAGCCACATTTTTAAAGAGGTTGTAAAGAGGTTTTAAAAAAAAAAAAAAAAAAAAAGAACCCTGTAGGACAAAGGCATAATGAGCTAGTTTGCATCACATACTAGCTCATTATGAAATAATTACTTTAGAACAAAGCTTTTGCAGTGGCGACCACACACCGCTGAGACGGCTGATATTTTCCCCGGAGTTTCTTCCGGGCTCGTGGGCTCCAGCACTGTGATTGGCTGGAGCCGCGATGATGTCACTCCTGTGCATATGCGCGGGAGCTGCTGTTCACACCACGGGTCTCGGAAGGAATGGCACCCATGGCAGTTGCTTCAAAGCGCATGCGCCAGTGATGTCACTGGCTGCATTTAATGTAAATATCTCCCAAACGGTACACGTTAAGGAGATATTTTCACTACCTATGGGTAAGCCTTATTATAGGCTTACCTATAGGTAAATGTCTGCAGAGGAAGTTTACTTCCTCTTTAACCACTTGCCGACCGCCTCACGCAGATATACTGCGGCAGAATGACACAGGCAGGCAAAGTCACGTATGGGCGGCTTCCTTCCAGGAGCGATCCGTGCTGAGGGGGAGGCCATTGATTCACCTCCCGGTGAATGAGAATCTTCCTCTGCTGCTGTAATGTAAAAAAAATGTAATGTTGGTCTTTTTGTTCCGGCGCCGAGGAGAGAAGTAAGTTTGCACCAACACTACACTAACAGTAGAACACGCAGGCACACTTTTCATGCCCCAAACACCCCCCAATCACCCCCCTGCACCCCCTGTCACAGTGACACCAATAGCAGTTTTTTTTTTTTTATACTGATTATTGCATTGGTGTCATTTGTGACTGTTATAAGTGGTAGGGCATTTAGTGTTAGGCCCCTTTAGGTCTAGGGTACCCCCCTAACCCCCCTAATAAAGGTTTAACCCCTTGATCACCCCCCGTCACCAGTGTCACTAAGCGATCGTTTTTTTGTTCGCTGTATTAGAGTCACAGGTGACGCTAGTTAGGCAGATAAGTATTTAGGTTCGCCTTCAGCTTTTTATAGCGTCGGGTACCCCCATATACTACCTAATAAAGGTTTTAACCCCCTGATTGCCCCCTAGTTAACCCTTTCACCAGTGATCACCGTATAACTGTTACGGGTGACGCTGGTTAGTTCATTTGTTTTTTATAGTGTCAGGGCACCCGCCATTTATTACCTAATAAAGGTTTAACCCCCTGATCACCTGGCGGGTAATATCAGTTAGGTTTTGGGGTCAGATAGGGTCTGCGTCGCCCCAGGCAGCGTCAAGTTAGAGCCAGTACCGCTAACACCCACACACGCAGCATACACTTCCCTTAGTGGTATAGTATCTGAACGGATCGATATCTGATCCGATCAGATCTATACTAGCGTCCCCAGCAGTTTAGGGTTCCCAAAAACGCAGTGTTGGTGGGATCAGCCCAGATACCTGCTAGCACCTGCGTTTTGCCCCTCTGCCCAGCCCACCCAAGTGCAGTATCGATCGATCACTGTCACTTACAAAACAATAAACACACATAACTGCAGCGTTCGCAGAGTCAGGCCTGATCCCTGCGATCGCATATGCCCTGTACACACGGTTGGATTTTCCGATGGAAAAAGTGCGATCGGATTGCGTTGTCGGAAATTCTGATCGTGTGTGGGCTCCATCGGACTTTTTCCGTCGGAATTTGCGACACACAAAGTTTGAGAGCAAGCTATAAAATTTTCCGACAACAAACTCCGATCGGTTAAATTCCGATCGTGTGTACACAAATCCGATGCACAAAGTGCCACGCATGCTCAGAATAAATTAAGAGATGAAAGCTATTGGCTACTGCCCCGGTTATAGTCCCGACGTACGTGTTTTACGTCACCGCGTTCAGAACGATCAGATTTTCCGACAACTTTGTGTGACCGTGTGTATGCAAGACAAGTTTGAGCCAACATCCTTCGGAAAAAATCCATGGATTTTGTTGTCAGAATGTCTGATCAATGTCCGACCGTGTGTACAGGGCATAACAGTTTTTTTGGTAGCGTTTTGATATAGTCGCTAACAGTCAGGAGCTTTTTTACCTGTGAATCTCATTACTGTACCACTAAATTTAGAGCCCAAAATGGCAAATTGAAGGTACAGTAGTGAAGAGGCCTACACGTTTCTAAGCATGACAGATAGTGAAGAGGAAGTCACTCATCTGTCAGATTTAGGCTCAGAATACAATCCTGTAGATGACAGCGGCTCCATAACAGATAGCTCTGACAACGGACTTGTGGTCCCTGCCGAGATCAGGCGTACCGACCCCATTCTTCTTCTGCTGTTGTTGAGGTGCAAGAACCGCAGGTCCCTCGTATGGAGCAGAGCAGTACTAGCGCCGCTATTCCTTCTGGTGAACTGGCAAGCACCAGCGGCCTAGTACACCCCGGTCGTAGTCAAACCAGCACTGCAGTATCACGTGGTGACGTGGCGAGTCCCGTAAGTGCAGTTCAAGATGGTGAGGTGGCAAGCACAAGTAGTGTCCTGCTGCCACCAAGAAGAAGACAAACACAGGCCCGTCGTGCTCATAGTGCCCTTCCTGCTGCATTCGCCAATCCTAATTGGGAACCCACCACTTCTGCAGCACCCATACTTCCCCCATTCACTGGCCAACCCGGCATTCAGGTGGAAACAGTTGATTTTACGTCACTTGATTTTTATTTGCTGTTTTTCACCAAAGATCTATATAGATCTATTGTGGACCAAAGCAATTTGTATGCTGGTCAATACATCGCCACTATTCCCCAGTCCTCCCTTGCCAGAGATTGGAGACCAATTAAGGTTTCTGAATTTAAGCTCTTTCTGGGCTTATCTCTCAACATGGGCATAACTAAAAAGAGTGTCAAGAAAAAGTGGACCCCAAGAGAGGGGTGGCGACCCCAGGGATTTTGTGGGTGGGAGGGAGATAAATAGTAAAGAAGAGTCTAAAGATGAAAGCTAACAGAGTATGTATAAAACAAAGGGTAAATTTTATTCAAAATATCATATAATATAAAAATAAGAGCAATACAATGTACAAAAAACTGCGAAAAATCCTTTACATACAGGTTCTACTCATAAAGAACTCATACGTGAATGATACTTGTGGAAAAATCCAACATGTTTCGGAATGTATGAAATGTGAATTCCTTCTTCAGGGAATTTCCTGTGCAGTTATACAATGTAATCTGCAAGTGTATAAGAAGTAAAAGTATACTAAGCAACAGAGTGCAAAAGATATATTGGACATTAATAGTTTGGTGGACATATAGGAATTCGTTAGGGAGCTTGGGGAAGAGAACTGTAACTGACAATAGTGACACACCAACAAAAAACAGACTTACTTGTTACACCATTTGCAGTTGTTTAAAAAAAAGGAGAGAAGAATCAAGGAGGATGCAATTTTCCGAGTGTAATGCTTGCAATATTGATCTCCCAATATTTAGAGAAAGGGTTGGAGTGAATAGACCACTCAAAACTTTGTTTAGTAGTGTAGTCCCATATCAATATTCATGGGTGACAGCATTTTAGACAGGCAGAGTCATATTATGCATCCGGCCTATGCGGTCCACAAGGAACGGCTAAGTAGATACATATGCCAAATCCTATGGTATAAGAATAATACATAGTCATATATGCCAAATTCAATGTGAGCTTTGGTACATAGATCTATATATAAGGGAAAAATGGCCTATATAGAGAATTGTAGGGACTGGATAGACTCAACGATATATGCTGCTTTCAAGAAGGGGGGGGGGGATGTGGGAGGTGGAAAGGGTTTTTTTTTTCAAAAAAGTTTGTTAGAGTAAAATACTAAATCCATAAATATGGACCTATATTTTGTTATATCCATGAGTATAGGGCTAACAGACATGTTAACACATTATGGCAAAAAGGGGATTTTTGGGGCCTATGTATGATGTGTAGAGCTACATAACTTTTAATGGCTTTATAAGTAAAAGGTTGCCCATAATTTATGGATAAAAAAACAATATCCTAAATACATATAGCTAGTTGCTTGGTATTTGGCAATAGTTCAAGTAACTACCCAAAAATCCCCTGACTTGAAGGTCAGATCGAGGGCAGTAATTTTAGCAGTAGACCTCCTCTGTAAATCTAAAGTGGTAACCTGTAAAGGCTTTTAAAGGCTTTTAAAAATGTATGTAGTTTGTCGCCACTGCACGTTTGTGTGCAATTTTAAAGCATGTCGTGTTTGGTATCCATGTACTTGGCCTAAAATCATCTTTTTTATTTCATCAAACATTTGGGCAATATGGTGTGTTTTAGTGCATTAAAATTAAAAAAAGTGTGTTTTTTGTCCCAAAAAAATGCGTTTGAAAAATTGCTGTGCAAATACTGTATGAAAAAAAAATGAAACACCCACCATTTTAATCTGTCTTTGCTTTAAAAAATATATAATGTTTGGGGGTTCAAAGTAATTTTCTTGCAAAAAAAATATTTTTTCATGTAAACAAAAAATGTCAGAAAGGGCTTTGTCTTCAAGTGGTTAGAAGAGTGGGTGATGTGTGACATGACAGCTTCTAAATGTTGTGCATAAAATGCCAGGACAGTTCAAACCCCCCCCCAAATGACCCCATTTTGGAAAGTAGACACCCCAAGCTATTTGCTGAGAGGCATGTTGAGTCCGTTGAATATTTTATATTGTAACACAAGTTGTAGGAAAAAGACACTTTTTTTTTGGACAAAGTTGTCACTAAATGATATATTGCTGAAATATGCCATGCGCATATGTGAAATTACACCCCAAAATACATTCTGTTGCTTCTCCTGAGTACGAGGATACCGCATGTGTGAGACTTTTTGGGAGCCTAGCCACGTACGGGACCCCGAAAACCAAGCACCGCCTTCAGGGTTTCTAAGGATGTAAATTTTTGATTTCACTCCTCACTGCCTATCACAGTTTCGGAGGCAATGGAATGCCCAGATGGCACAAACCCCCCCAAATTACCCCATTTTGGAAAGTAGACACCCCAAGCTATTTTATATTGAGTTTATTGGATTTTTATAACAAAAATATCATTTTTTTTCAAAATTTTCGGTCTTTTTCCGTTCATAGTGCAAACAATAAAAATGCAGAGGTGATCAAATACCATCAAAAGAAATTTGTCTTTGTGGGGAAAAAAAGGACGCAAATTTCGTTTGGGTACAGCATTGCATGACCGCGCAATTAGCAGTTAAAGCGACGCAGTGCCAAATTTTAAAAAGTGCTCTGGTCAGGAAGGGGGTAAAACCTTCCGGGGCTGAAGTGGTTAATGTTATTAAAAGTTACCTCTCCTGTTCAAAAAGTAGCCGCTGTAATTTTCTATAAAACTCAATGCAATATGGCAATCTGGAAGCGTTCTGTACACAGTTGCAACTCTGCAACACAAATATCCTTTTTGATGAGATACTCCCTAAGGCCTGATTCCCACCTATGCATTTTTAGTGGTTTTTGCATTGCAGATTTGCACTACAGCCCATTTAACATGGTTTCCTCTGGAACACATTCTGTAGAGCAAATCTGCAAAATGCAAAAAGCACTAAAAATGCATAGGTGTGAATCAAGCCTTAGGGTAAATTACTTCTAAAAGGATTAAGACACTGCAAATTTTCTCATCAAAACCCTAAATTGCACTAGCTGATTATAATGAATTAGCGACTCCCATTCAGAATCACTTTGCAAACCACATGATCTAAAAAGAGCTATTCCTTATGTGCAAAAACAGGTGGGAACGTGCAACAAAGTGTGTTAAAACCCTTGCAATGTTACTCTTTAAGCAACACATTGTGATTTAAGTTAGAGATGTATGATTCTAAGGCTTTACAATATAACATCTATTTATACAGGATTGACTATGATGATAAATCTCAAAAAAATCCATACTACATTGTCTATCATAATGGAAATATGACCGATTTTAGAAGCTTACTGACTGTTGCTGCTTGTAAATTAAATATTTTCAGTTTTCCCTTCGACACACAAGTCTGTACAATTTCATTTGGCTCTTATATTTATAACGGTATGTATGTGTTTAAAATTATCCTATATCTATTAAAAGCTGATCTCCATCTACATCACCTTCCCTTGGGTGAGGGACTCCTACCTTGTCTACTGCCATACATCTCACCCTGACTTCAAACTTGTAAAGTATGCTAATGTTATTTACTCACTCTTCTGAATTAGTTGTATTGAATACCTATTGTAATGTAATAATTGCTGAAATCTTATGAATCTGCTTATATCTCACTATGTTCACCTGTGGCACCTTTAATGTTAGAGTTACTTAGCCAGAGTCATTGGAGTTGTTTTACTGAAGGCAAATAGATTGTTTACTTTGCAAGGACATTTTCCCCAGAGCTTAATGAATGCGGTGAAGCTCTGCTGATTTTTTATCATCCAATCAAATGCAAGCAAAAATGCAGTTTTTTTTATTGTCCCTTGCACAAAATTGGGTATTCTTTGCAAACTGAAACTTCATCATATTTTACAAGGTTCGGGGGAAAATTCCTTTGCAAAGTGAACAGCGCATTTGCCTTTGATAAATCAACCCCACTGTTTTCCACAGTATGGACTCACCTTCACACCAAGGAATGGAATCAGTTTTGGATCCAGCTATTCCCACCTACATATTAGGAACCAATGATAACTGTATCAAAGCAGATTTTTCTCACTTGGAGAGATTTCCTTACTACCTGTATTCCTCATTAAAACATGGATTACGGCACTTGCCGAAACTTGAAAAACTGCAGAAACTTTGACACTTTCACATTTAATCAAGAACATTGATAAGAGTGTTAACTATTAATTTTTATATTAAAAGAACAAGTGTGCTTACCCCTAAAATAAGATAAGGTCAATAATAAATGTCACAAGAACAATATGATGAATAATATATAATCTATGCCCCAAAATAATATAAAAAAAATATGTGCAACACAATTATAAAGAAACAAAGTGCAAAGAATTAGGTATACACTTGCAATAGTAGCAGCATATTAACCACTTAAGGATCGAGCCTCTTTCTGAGATTTGTTGTTTACAAGTTAAAAACTGTTTTTTTTGCTAGAAAATTACTTAGAACCCGCAAACATTATATATTTTTTTTCTAACACCCTAGAGAATAATATGGCGGTCGTTGCAATACTTTCTGTGTCACACCGTATTTGCGCAGCGGTCTTACAAGTGCACTTTTTGGGAAAAAATACACTTTTTTGAATTAAAAAATAAGACAACAGTAAAGTTAGCCCAATTTTTTTTATATTGTGAAAGATAATGTTATGCCGATTAAATTGATATGCAACATGTCACTCTTCAAAATTGCGCCCGCTCGTGGAATGGCGACAAACTTTTATGCTTAAAAATCTCCATAGGCAACGTTTAAAAAATTCTACAGGTTGTATGTTTTGAGATACAGAGGAGGTCTAGGGCTAGAATTATTGCTCTCGCTCTACCGATCGCGGTAATACCTCACATGTGTGCTTTGAACACCGTTTTCATATGCAGGCGCTACTCACATATGCGTTCGCTTCTGCACGCAAGCTTGTCGGGACGGGCGCGTTTAAATAATTTTTTTTCTTATTTATTTTACCTTTTTATTTTTACACTGTTTTAAAAAAAAAAATGTCACTTTTATTCCTTTTACAAGGAATGTAAACATCCCTTGTAATAGAAAAAAGCATGACAGGACCTCTTAAATAGGAGATCTGGGGTCAAAAAGACCTCAGATCTCATATTTACACTAAAATGCGATAAAAAAAAATGTCATTAAAAAAATCATTTAAAAAAAAATGGCCTTTTAAGAGCTGCGGGCGGAAGTGACGTTTTGACGTCGCTTCCGCCCAACAATTGTCGCTGCGATCCGGTGGCCTCCGCCGCTTACTGGCAGCAGCGGAGGCAATCGCATGTCGTCTCCATACCTGACAGGAGACAACATGCGATCGCATCCGCTGCTGCCGGTAAGCGACAGAGGCCACCGGATCGTGGCGGGAGGGGCGGGCCCTCTCCCGCCTCCGATAAAAGTGATCTTGCAGCGAATCTGCCGCAGAGACCACTTTTATCTTGTAGCGGACGGCCCGCTGAAGAAGAGGATACCAGGGTTATGGCAGCTAGTTGACGCCATAACAACGATATCCTCCTTCAAACAGACGACGTAAAACTGTGGAGGGTGGTTCGTAAGTGGTTAAACAGCATATTTTGCATCCACGCCAAACACAGCCACAAGTCACAGCAGTGGGCGTGCACAATGACGTCATTCAATCAGGCTCCACCTGACAAGTTTCCCCCGAAAGGGCATTATCAAAGAAAGGAGCCTCTTTATTTTGCTGCTGCTATTGTAAGTGCAATACTTCTTTATTGAAGCCGTTGTAAACCACACCAATTTTGTTTGTTTATTTAAAACCCTGCAAGGTAAAGGCATAATGTGTTAGTATGCATCACTAAGCTGTCACCGCTGACAGGTGCTTTCATCTTCACCCTGTCTTCCTTCAGGGTTTGCATCCTTCAGCCGTCTGGCAGCACTGCATGCACGCGGAAGTCATGAATCATGGCACGGAGCACCAAAGGGAAGGCACGGCATGCCGTCCCTTCAGAGTGCATGTGCTGGTTACGTCACCGGCTGCATGCAATTTGAATATCTACTAAACCATGCAGGTTTGGGAGATTTTCACTGTACCTGCAGGTAAGTAGGGATGAGCTGAACATTCCCCCCCCCCCCGGTTCGGTTCGCACCAGAACATGCGAACAGACAAAAAATTAGTGCGAACATGCGAACACTGTTAAAGTTTATGGGACACGAACGTGAAAAATCAAAAGTGTTAATTTGAAAGGCTTATATGCAATTTATTGCCATAACGTGTTTGGGGGCCCAGGTATTGCCCTAGGGGACATGTATCAATGCAAAAAAAAGTTTAAAATGGTTGTTTTTTTCAGGAGCAGTGATTTTAATAATGCTTAAAGTGAAACAATAACAATTAAATATTCCTTTAAATATCACTCCTGGGGGGGTCCCCTTTGTCTGCCTGTAAAAGTGGCGCATCTTTCTCAAGCAATCCCTTTATTAAAAAAAATTAAAAAGTGTCCCATGATGTCTAGCCATGTAAAAGTGGCGCATCTTTCTCAAGCAGCCGTGGCAGGCCAGGAAAGGGGGGGGACAAGCAAGCGCCCCCCCTCCTGAACCATACCAGGCCGCTTGCCCTTAACATGGGGAGGGTGCTTTGGGGTCTCCCCAAAGCACCTTGTCCCCATGTTGATGGGGACAAGGGCCTCATCCCCAAAACCCTTCCCCAGTGGTTGTGGAGGTCTGCTGGTGGAGGGCTTATTGGATTCTGGAAGCCCCCTTTAACAAGGGGGCCCCCAGATCCAAGCCCCTCCATGTGAGTGGGTATGGGGTACATTGTACCCCTATCCATTCACAAATAAAGTGTAAAAAAAAGTAAAAACGACAGACACTTATTGACAATCCCTTTATTAAAAAAAAAAGTGTCCCACGATGTCTAGCCATCTTCAATCACGGTGCCAACGGACCAGAAAAATAGAGAAAAAAAAGCTCCGATAGGAGGCGTCCCGCCGACTTCTGTCTGTTGGCTGTGACAGCTGTTATAAAGGCAAGGGCGGGGCCACTTGGTGACGTAAACGGTTGACCCCGCCATTGCCTATATAACAGCTGTATACACACACATACACACTACACACATACACGCGCTGTGATTGGCCAAAGCATGCAGGTCAGGTGCATGCTTTGGCCAATCATCAGACATCAATGCACTGCGATCTTGCTTGGGTGTTCGCTGCTCGGGTGTTCGCCCATTCGCCGAACAGCGAATATTATGGGGCGTTCGCAGCAAATTTGAGCGGCACCGAACGCCCCATAATATTCGCTGTTCAGTGTATGGGAGAACATCTGATGTTTGAGTCGTTGAGACCTACCTTCCACTCGAACATTGAGCTCATCTCCTACAGGTAAGCCTTTTTATAGGCTTACCTGTAGGTAGGTACAAGTGCCAAAAAAGGCTTTACTTACACTTTAAATGTTGTTTGATTTTACTGCATGCGTCCATAAAGAAATGGATGAGTGAGTTTGGAGTGGAAGAACTTATCCTGACCTCAACCTGATAGAACACCTTTGGGTCCAACATCAGTGCCTGACCTCACAAATGTGCTTCTGGAAGAATGATCAAACATTCCCATAGACACACTCCTAAACCTTGTGGACAGCCTTCTCAGAAGAGTTGAAGCTGTTATAGCTGCAATTAATGGGCCAACCCAATATTGAACCCTACAGACTAAGACTGGGATACCATTAAAGTTCATGTGCGTGTAAAGGCAGGCTTTCCAATCTCAGTTTCAATTGGGGATTTAGTTGCATATATACAGTATATTATCATTTACATGCATTTTTTAAAATAAGTTATTTATACCTAATTCTTTGTTCTTGTGACATTTATTATTGACCTATTTATGTACATGAATGTATCATTTTATTTTAGGGGTAAGCGCACTTGTTTTTTCGATATTTTATTTCAAGCACGGTATTCAGGCTTATACTCCAGGTGCTGCAACTGATTTAGATCTTAGTGCAGGTTATATATTTTTATTTTTACTAATTACTTATTATGCCTTTATATAAGAAAAAGTATTGACTAAAGATAAATTTAAGCAACCCATACAAGCCAGAGATTCCAGTACATTCTAGTCAGATTATTGAAGAATAAAGCCTTGTTCACTTCTGAGAGATCTATTGAACAATGCCCAGCTCGTGGTAATGCACAAAAGGATCATCATTGTTTACTACGATGCCTGTTCACACCAGTGCGCTGTGCTGCCATGCGTTGGGAAAGATAATACAGGTACTGTTTTGGTCCCGTTTGTCATGAAAAATGCATGAAAAACCATGCATCAAAAAATCAAGACAAAACAAAAAAAAAGAAAAAAAAACACTAGATATTGCAGACACCAGTGTTAACCTAATCTAACCTCTAATTTGTTACTATGGTTCTGCACTCATTGCACATTATAATTTGCATTTCCTTTGCATTTACAAATCAATACACCTTGCTATGTGCCTTATGAAATAAACAATTTTATTTTATTTTTCAGCTAATAACATACAAATGATGCCTTTACGTGAATCCACAGAGGTCTTTAACCATACAAAGGAATTCTTTATGACAAAAGGAGATTGGATTCTCACTGACATCAGTGTAAACTGGAAAATATATGATTTCAATGGTGCCAATTACAGCAAGGTGTTTTATGAGGTATGGAATGGGACACCTGGGAAAATCTATCGCTTGGTATTCACTAGAAGAGTATGTCAATAAGATCCAATAATCAGTTCAGAAATTGGAATTGCCTTAGTTTGTGACTGTTCATTGCTAAAAGACCACCACAGAAATGATTGAAGCTGATAAATCACCCAGCATATTTAACCATTTTCCCATTGGGCACTTAAACCTCCTTCCTAACCAGGCCAATTTTCAGCTTTCAGTGCTCTCACACTTTGAATGACAATTACTCAGTCATGCAACACTGTACTCATATAAAATTGTTGTCCTTTTTTTCCACACAAATAGAGCTTTCTTTTGGTGGTATTTAATCACCACTGGGTTTTTTTTTTATTTTTTGCGCTATAAATAAAAAAGACCAAACATTTTGTAAAAAAAAAAAATGAATTTTTCTTAGTTTCTGTTATAAAATTTTGCAAATTAGTAATTTTTCTTTGTACATTTTGGCCAAAATTTATACTGCTATATATCTTTGTTAAAAATAACCCAAATCTGTGTTTATTATTTGGTATTTGTGAAAGCTATTTCATTTCTTGAGACCCTAACAAGCCAGGAAAGTACAAATATCCCCCCCCCCTTTTTGGAAAGTAGACATTCCAAGGTATTTAGTAAGAGGTATGGTGAGTTTTTTGAAGTTGTAATTTTTCCCACAATTCTTTGCATAATTTTTTTTTTTTCTCACAAAATTGTCATATTAGCAGGTTATTTCGCTCACATGGCATATGGATACTTACAATTACAATTAGGCACAGATGTGGCACTGTAGAGCACTGATGGGGTACTGTAAAGTATTGCTATAGCACAGATGTGCACTTCTGGGGCACATTTCGGCACTTGGAATAGGAAAGAAAAAAACTCACACAGCCTCATGCTGTAGCTTCTCCTTCCTCTGCTCGGTGTGAGAACCGGACATGACACCGGTTTGTTGACAGAGATAGCTCCATCATTGGATGGAGCGATCACGTGGTAAAGGGATGCTGGGATTGTCCCTTTACCCCGATCTGTGACGCGCCGGGTTACGAGAACCCGACA
The DNA here is from genome assembly GCF_042186555.1 of Aquarana catesbeiana. NCBI lineage: Eukaryota > Metazoa > Chordata > Amphibia > Anura > Ranidae > Aquarana > Aquarana catesbeiana. Next base: position 230,946,422 of record NC_133334.1, on the reverse strand, counting down.
AGCACAGACACTCCCCTGTGTGTGCCCCACGGGGTGCATGGGAGCGTAATTCTGGGAGGACATCATAGTAAGCCCTCCCAGAGTTCTCCAAAAATAAACTAACTAAAAAATAACTCCCAGAGTTATCTGACCACGCTGTAGCCATCATTCGGCTATGGCCTGGTTGTTAAGTAGCTAAACTGGTTCTAAAGGCAGAATTTTTTTTTTTGCCCTAACGTATTCTATGCATTTAGGATAAAAAAAAAACCTTCTGCATGCAGTCTGCTCTCCCCCAGCCTCCTCTATACTTACCTGAGCCCAATCTCTGTCCAATGATATGCACGAGAACAGAGGCTCTGTCTGCTCTCTTCCTGTTCATTGGCTCCTGCTACTGTTAATCACAGCCAGTGTCGAAAGAGCGGGGGGCAGGGCTGAGTCCCACTGTCTTTGTCAATAGACTGGCAAGCTCAAAATGATGGTTATGTGAGCCCTGAGGAAGTCTATGGGTATTGGAATGTTATTTAGAATTCAACTGTTAGCATTTAGAAAAGTGTGTAGAAGGAGTAGCAGGGAACATTTTGTAATATGGCCATCAGGGCCTTGGGCTTTGCTCAACTTTAGTTTGATAGACAGGGCGAGTTCTTCATGCTAAATGGGTGCTCAGATGCTCTCAGACTTCTCACCTTAGAAAGGGCAGGCCTACATTTCTAAAATAATCTGTTATAGCCTCCCATCTATTTTGTGGCTGAGAGGTGTCAGAGTTGAAAAGGTTGAAAAGGAGGTGTAAAGTTTATGGTAGAAACCTTTAATTCAGAAGCAACAGCTTGGGAGGTAGAGTGCCTCTTTCCCTTGTGTGACATAATGCAGGGGATGAATGTGTTTGATCATGCCCTGGTCATCAGTTTGCCTGACTATTAGGGAATGCATATAGAGTTACTCTAGCAGCTAGAAGACATTGTTTGATTTTTAAGAATAGGAGGGTGTTGAGTTCATCTCTGAGCTTTAAAAGCTCATTGTATTGACTGGGCAGGGCATTTCTTATTGGAAATGAGAGGAAACAGATCGCACACGGCAGTTGTAATTCAATAAAACAGCCTTTATTTTTCAAACCTGGGACAATAGGGCAAGCAGCTTGCTATGGGAGCACCCGAGCCAAGTCACATATGACATATTATACATGTATTGAGCTAATGGTTTTCTTTTAGTAAAAAAAAGTATGTTAAAGAACTTTAACTTTTATAATAAAGACAATATTTTATCTATTGGGTTTTCATTGTCCTCTTCTGGTACCGCTAATGTCCGTCAGCTGTTCTTTTTCAAATTTCCAAGTATCTTATAGGATGAGGTACCCATGTAGCCCATAATTCTCTAAGCTTCTGACAACATTGGAAGTCAATGGTGCCACGCTGCTGTCTCAGCCAATGAGGAGGGGAGTCCCGGGCAGACGAGACATTCCTGCAACATCGCTGGATCTAGATGGGGCTCAGGTAAGTATTAGGGGGGTTGCTGCACACAGAAGGCTTTTTATCTTTATGCATAGAATGCATTAAGATATGAAAAAAAATCTTCTGACTTTACAACCCCTTTAAGTCAGTGTAACCTCTGCCTTCTCCCAAGGGAGAATAAAGGTCCCACGTCAGTGTGTAAGAGCACCCCTTCTCAGCTTCTGCAGTACAGACATGTCACCCGCCTCCCGCCTGCCAATAAGTTTATAGAGTGGTTGCTTGGAAGTGTCAAAAAGGTATTTGGTACCTGGTATGGTAATCATGGGTTTAAAAAAAATAGAATAAAATTGTGTGGCAGTGGATATGAGCTACAGTCAGGTATAAGGTAGAATTTTGGACCGTAGCATTAATTGGAAACATGCAGACAAGCTTACAATAAAGTGTGAGATAAAAAACTTAGACACATCAATATGAACAGTACCATAAACAGCATTGTATTTTTAGATGTGCTTGCTTTAAGTGTGCATGGACCTTCCAGGATGATGCTAAACTAGCTATTGCCTCATTATCAGGGTGGGTGCATTTTCTTTCTTGGCATGTTACACTAATATGACTGCCAGGTGCAGCCAAACAAGGTATATCTCTGGTAGTGGAGTGCAAGTTGCTGTCCTGGACTAACATCAGGTATACCCTTACAACGGAAGCTTTTAAAGCTGTAGTGTTCTGCAGAATTCAACTACATTGAAGCTGTAATTCACACTGCAATAACAATGGTTAAACATTATGTTATATTTATTTGAGGTTTTCTCTAGTTGTTAAAAAAAAAAATTCTCAACTCTCTCACCAGCCAGCCTGCAACAAACTGAACTGACCCTGTCTTACAGTTCACATTAAAAACAAGTGGTTTAGTTTGCGCACATTTGCAAATATACAAACGTAAGTTGCAGTGGCCACATCACAGCTCCCTGGTGTATGCAGTCCTAACTCTATAATTTTGAGAGTCTCCCAATTTGGAGCACATGTATAATAATGGATATATTAAGGGCAGGTATGCCTGGAGGGAGCCCAGCCCTCCTCAAAGGTATAGGGCCGCAATGGACACCCTGGACACCCAGCAATAGCACAATTGCAGGAAAGGTATCCAGTGCATCCCCTCACCAATTCCCCAACAGTACAAACAAATGGTAACCACCCCAACCTATAACTGGCCTTTGCAGCAAGAAGCACATGGAAGAGCAACGCATGTGAAAAAACAAACACAAATTCCCAGCCAGCCTGCAGCAAACCGAATTGACCCTGTCTAACAGTTCACGTTAAAAACAAGGGGCTTAGTTTGCACACATTTGCAAATATATATGTAAGCTGCAGTGGCCACGTCACGGCACTTCAGTGTATTGCAGTCCTAACGCTATAGTTTTGAGAGTCAACCAAGTTGCAGCACATATATAATAATGGGTAGATTAAGGGTAGGTATGCGCAAGATAGCTGTACGAGGTATGGGCAGGCAGTTATTTGGGAGCAGGAAGAATCAATGAACTACGAAGATACTCATCAGTGCCCTTGCAGTTCATTGAGAACTACAAGCCATCAACTGTAATGGCTGATGGTAGTTCCTTCATTCACAGAAAATTGTGAATAAATGACGCAGCTGTGTGCGTGGAGCCCTGCACGGCCACGTTCTTTTCAAAAAGTGACAGCAGGTGTGGGGAGATGATCCATTGCCAGCTGTCAGAGTGGGGGAGATCGCCAGAATTGGCAGCAGGAGCAAAAAGTACAGTATAAAAAATAAATATAATAAATAATAAAATAAAAAAGATGAAAACGTGCCCATCCCGCTGTGCCCGGTGCAGAAAAATTGGGACTTGGGTGTTGGTGGTGCCCTAAACCAAAAATTTTGTTAGAAGCTAGCATAATCAAGATTCAGGAATAGGATAGGCAGCATAGACAGTCTTCAAAGGATCCCAGATCCCTAGAAAATTCAATCAGTTACATCAGCATCAGGGGCTTGATAGCTGCTGATCCAGGACTGATTCATTTTGATAAATGTCAGCCTATCAATGGAGTCTGTGGACAGGCGCACTCTTTGATCTGTCATAGACATGTGCAATTCGTTTTGTTCCGAATTAGTTTTTTAACAAATTTCGACAAATTTGTTAATTCAGAAATATCCGAATTAACGAAAACCCGTTTAACAAATTTTTCAGAATATTCATAAATTCGCAAATTTGTAAATTCATACATTCATAAATTCGTACATTTGCACATTCGTAAATTCATACATTCGTACATTTGTAAATTCGTACATTTGTAAATTCATACATTCGTAAATTCATAAATTCGTACATTTGTAAATTCTTACATTTGTACATGCAGAAATTCGTACATTCGTCAATTCGTACATTCGGAATTTCGTACATTCGGAAATTCGGAAATCTGAAATAATAATTAACTAATAATTAACTCATAACCCGCCGGCCGACTTGGCTCCACAGCATGCGTAGACCTGATAACATTTTTGTTCACAAGATAACAATTTGAGATTTTATATATATATAAATATATAGAGGGAATAAAAGGAAATAAAGGGAATTAATATGTTATAGGGAAGGGGAGAAACTAGATGGGGGTGGGGGGGTTAGGATAGGCGTGGTGGTTTGGAGGGGGGTGATAGGAGGAGGCAAGGAAAGATTGCTTCCATCCTTTTTTTTTTCTTTTTAGGGGAATAATACAACACAGTCTGGGCATGCTCTAGAGGAAACTGGCCGGGGAAGGGAGGGGGAGGTTCCAGTTGGGGAGATTGGAAATCTGAAACAAGCAGAGATTTTTTTTTTTCCTGAAATGGGGACTCTGGTTAAACTGGTTAAACTGAGAGGGGGAGGGGTGGGGGGAAGACTTGAGAGGGGAGGGGAGGTGAAGGGGAAGGAGGAAGGAGAGAAAAGAGAATGTTTATACCTGTCAGTAAATAAATGTTAAATACTGCCCCTGCAATTTATGATGAGCAATATTTCTCTCTCTTTCCCTTTTCTCCCCCTTTTTTTTTTCTTCTCTTCTCTTTTTTTGGTTTCTTCTCTCTCTCTTCTTCTCTCTTTGTAGAGAGGAGGAGGGGGGGGGAGGAAGGAGGTGTAGAAGAGGAAAGGCTGGGCTAAGTTAGTAGGGCTGGTATGCCGTGATTATTGATTGGCCGGGAGGAGGGGGTCTGGAGTGGAGCCCTTCGGCCGATTCAGACCACTCCCCAATTAGGCCTGCACCCACGTAAACCGTAGGTTTAGAGGTTCAAGGGTGAGTGCCTCCCTTAGGGGTTAGTAAAAGGGGGGTAGTATATAATTTGCGAAGGGGGAGGGGGGTGGGAGTGAGAGTTAGGTGGGGTTTTTTTTTTCTTGTTCTTCTTTAGAGGGGATGGAGGGGGTGCGGGTGACTTCCATAAATGTGAAGGGACTTAATGTCGCAGAGAAAACGGAGGATGCTTCTGTTCTGAACTATCTGAAGCAATCCTGTACAGATGTGGCATTTGTGCAGGAAACACATTTCAGGGCGGGCAGACTTCCCTTTCTTCAGAATAGATTTTTCCCCTGTGTGTACCACGCGTGCAACCAAGAAGCAAAATGTAAAGGGGTGTCCATCCTGATTTCTAGTCGGGTATCCTGGTCTCTTATGGATAAACGACTGGATATAGATGGTCGCTTTTTATTTCTTAAAGGACATATCGGAGGCGTGAAGGTGACATTAGCCACGGTATATGCACCAAATGTACATCAAGACACTTTTTTAAGTAAAACCTTGTCAAAATTAGAGAAATTTGCGGAAGGAATATTGATTCTTGGAGGGGATTTTAATATACCCTTGGACCCCAGAGTAGATACTTCCTTTGGGATTTCTTCTACCCCGGGGGGCACCAGGAAATGTATCATGTGGAAGCTGTACGAGATGCAGTTGGTATATGTATGGCGGATTTTACACGCAGGGGAGAGAGATTACACTTTCTTCTCCAATCCCCATCAACTGTATACACGTATAGATTTATTTTTGGTGCCACATTATCTACTCACCTCCGTTCTAGACGTGTTTATAGGAAGCATAACTTGGTCAGACCATGCTCCGGTGACGCTTTGTATCTCCCTATCAGGCTTGGCTTACTCTCCGGAGTGGCGTTGGCGCTTATATGAAAGTTTGCTGCAGAATCCTGAAATTCAAGATGATGTAGCTAAAGAAATTACGGCATACTTTCAGATGAACTACACCTCGGGGAGTGATCCGGGCATAGTTTGGGAGGCACATGAGGCAGGAATCCGGGGGATCATGAACAAACATGGTTTCCGACTGAAGAAAGCATGAGAAGCGCAGATAATAAAATTGTCAGAAGAAATTCAGGCCCTCAAGCTGCAACTTAAGAAGACGCAGACACCACTTATAGGGAAAGATCTGGCACATTTGAGGCGACAGATAAGAGATCTCCTCCGCTATAAGGCTAAAGCGGCAATTCAATCTGGGAGGAAAGTAACGTATGCACTGGGAGATAAATGTAGTAAAGTGCTGGCTGGGAAGCTTAAGGTAAAGTGTAGGACAGCATATATAACGTATATAAAAGGAAAGAACGGACAATTAATCTCACTGCCAAAGGACATCACACAGAGGTTCAGAGAATATTATTCCAGTTTGTATAATCTGGCACCACTATCCTTACCCATGCCCTCTACAGAGGAATATCTTTTCTCAGCACGGCTCTCCGGCTACCCTCCCTGGTTCGTTTTAGCCTGGAAACCCCTATCACAATCGAGGAACTAAACACGGTGATAAAAGCGGTTAAACATGGAAAGGCACCAGGCCCTGATGAACTTACAATACAGTGGAACCTCGGATTACGAATAACCCGGTCAACGAGCGTTTCGCAATACGAGCACTGTATTTTTAAAAATCGTAACTCGGTTTGCGAGAGCAGTACCGCTTTTGGCCTGAGGTGGGGGGGCGCCGGAGCCGAGCAGAGCCAAATGTCGCCGATCGCAGCAGATCGGCGCCGTTTGGAAATGCACGGAAAGGCCGTGCTGTCCACGGCAAATCTCGGGTAGGAAGTCTTTCCGAGGTTTGCCGAGGTCAGCCGAAGTGTCCTCGGCCCTTTTTGGCCGTTTCTATGCGGTATTCCATCCCATTGAAGTCAATGCGGAACGTATTATTTTTGTTTCCATTGACTTCAATGGGAAAACTTGCTTTGATATGGAACGGATTATGCTTGTAATCCGAGGTTCCACTGTACAGTATTATAAAAATTTCTTTCCACTGTTAAGTGCACACATGATAAAGGCATTTAATGCTATGGGCCAGACTGCCGCATTCCTCCCGGATGCACTTATGGCACATATTTCGGTAATCCCAAAGGAAGGGAAGGATCCATCGGAATGCGGCAGTTACCAGCCAATTTCATCACTTAATGTAGATCTAAAGCTTTTTACCAAATTACTTGCCTCCCGTCTTCAACCCTAACTTTATCAGCTGGTGCATTTAGACCAAGTAGGGTTTATTCCCTCGCGTGAAGCGAGGGACACTATTAAAGTACTCAATTTGGTCTATCATGCCAATAAAACAAAAACTCCATGCGTCTTTTTGAGCACTGATGCAGAAAAGGAGTTTGATAGAGTTAATTGGCAGTTTATGTTTGACGTCTTGAGGCATATGAGAATAGGAGATCATAGGCTTTGATGGATTGCCGGGGTATATGCTTCCCCACAGGCTCTGATCAAAGTAAACGACAGAGTATTCTCAGAACCTATCAAGATCTCAAATGGCACGTGTCAGGGGTGTCTTCTTTCCCCTTGTTGTTCGCTCTCTTGTTAGAACCCCTACTGAACAAAATGTGTCAAAACTCGGATATTCAGGGGCTTCAAATAGGGGATCATAACCATAAAGTCTCAGCATATGCGGACGATCTGTTGTTCTCTATGTCTAGGTCACATGTCTCATTGCCTAACCTTTTGAAGGAATTTGAAAGTTAGGGAGCCCTATCAAATTTAAAAATAAATTATATGAAATCGGAGGCCATGGGAGTTGCACTGCCCTTATCGGTACAGCAAACTATACAACCAATTTTAGCTTTAAATGGGTAGCTGCAGCGCTAAAATACTTGGGCACGCATATTCCATTAAATTTAGGTAATACTTTTACAGTAAATTTTCCACTGTTATACAACCGCGCGTTACTAGATAAATGGCACCAAGGACTGCATTTGTGGTTTGGTCGATGCAATATTATCAAAATGAGTATTCTGCCAAAATTTTTGTATTTATTTCAGGCTTTACCCACAGCTATCCCAGTAGTCTTTTTTTCGTCAAATAGGTACTCTTTTCACTAAATTTATATTAAACGACCAAAGATTAGCAGAAGCCTTATAATAATACCCAAGTGCTTTGGCGGTGTAGCAGTCCCAGATGTATCTAAATACCATCAAGCGGCCCATATAGGCAGGGTGATTGACTGGTGTAGACATACAGAATTTAAGTTGTGGACGGATATGGAGCAACAGGTCAGTCCGGTACTTTTGCATAGAGAACTTTGGTGTTATGCAACATTACCAGACTCACTTAAAACGCATCCCCTTATAGGCCATACTTTGCGAATAGGCTCAAAGATCTGTCAGAACCCCAGCTATTCGTCGACACAATCACCATTGTTCCCAATTATGGGAAACCCCAGCTTCAATCCAGGTATGGAACCAGGGTGTTTAAAGGGCTCTTAGAGAAGGGCTGCACTCAGGCATCACATTTCTTACAATCTGAGACATGGCCTACAGTTGCCTCATTGATGCAACCGGGGGGGCTGATATGAAATAAATTTGTGGCAGGCACTACAATTGCCCCATTTCTTTGAGTAGCAAGGACCAGCGATAAATTATCGACAACTGACCTGTTTGAACTATATTGTGAGGAGACAGAAACTCTCCCCAGATGATCTCTAGGATATACGCGTTGCTAATTACCCCTTCAGAGGACTTTCAGATGGAAAGTGGGAAAGAGACCTTAATAAGATCTTTACGGCGGCTCAACGACAGAAGATAATATACCTGTCGTTGAACTCATCGATTTGCACACGGACCCAGGAGTCCAATTACAAATTACTAACGAGATGGTATTACACCCCGTCAAGCCTTTGTAAGTTCTTTCCAGAGGCCTCGGATCGCTGTTGGCGATGTAACAAGGAACAAGGGACCCTAGTCCATATAGTTTGGTCCTGTTCAAAGAACAGACAATACTGGTTGGAGGTACAAAGTATTGCCCAAAAATTTACAGTCTTTCCAATACCTGACGACCCCTCTTTTTTCTGCTTCTTTGCTCACAAATCCCTTTACAGACATATAAAAACTCTGTTCTATGCCACTTAGTTAATGCTGCTAAAGCCTGTATTACTCTGTGTTGGAAAGACCTGAAGCCACCATCGATTGCATTGTGGCTCAATAGGGTCAGAAATGTTGGGGCCATGGAGGACTTGATGCTCTCGGCTCAAAATAAAAAAGAGCAGTATACTAAAATATGGGAAGAGTGGGACACATATGTATATTCATAAGAGGGAAAGAGATTGTTGGGGAACATAACTAAGGAGGGAAGTCCGTCGGTCTAGTAATTATATAAGAATGAGGAAGTCGCCTGGCTCCCATAGGAAAGGGAGATAAGGGGGAAGGGTGGGGGGGTTGTTTTTTGTTGTTGTTATATATATATATATATATATATATATATATATATATATATTTGTATAACCTGAGGAATATTAATCCTGCCCTAAAACAATGAGGTTATAAGAAACGATATATGTATGTACCTGTTGGAATGTAATGTAATAATGTTATTACTGCTTCCTTTTTTGTATAAATAAAGAATTTGAAAAAAAAGAAAAGGCAGCAGTTGTAGTGCTAGCAATTTGGCCAAGCTAGCATTTAGACGCTGAGCATGTGGATGGCTGGGACAGTATTTTTTTATTTCACGGTTCAGCAACTGGAGTAGCAAAATTTGCCTGCTGAAATCAACAGGTGGTGTACTGCTAGCAGATTGGCTGAAAGTACTTGTGGCACCCATTGCTATACCATCATTCCTCTTAGTGCAGGTTTTTGAGAAGCCTTGAGGTATAGTAGGGGTAGAGATCCCAGATGAGGAGCAAGAAGAAGTCTGCCTCTTTTTTAGGATGTGGGTCTTTCAGGTGTGGCTGCCAATGGACTGCATGGCAGGTGTCTTGTCAAGCATGTGGTGCCCAAGCAGCTGGAGTTCTGGCCACGTTTGATCCGCTTCAGACAGAGATTGCAAACAGCAAGGTTGCGATCTACTGCACGTGTGTTGAAAAAAGCCCACACCAATGAACTTTTGGAAGTCAGCAGCGCCCTGCACTTGTGGAGCTCTGTGGTGTAATGCAATAGGGTGGCTGCCCTTAAGCTGGCCCCTGGAGGACATCCTGCCTTGTTGGAGTTGTGACTCCTCCTCACTTTCCTCCTCTGTTCTCTCAGGGACCCAAGTACAGTCAGTGACCTTATCATCCATTCCATCGTCGTCACTGGAGTAAACTTGGCAGTATGCTGCAGCTGGGGGATAATTATGTGTCCTTCTGTGGCACCCCCTCTCTATAAGCTCACGTTACTCCCTTCCTCAACCTGGGAACCAACATAGGAGCATTCCAATTGCTGCGCATCCTCCAGCAGCGCGTAACCGACACTGTGATCAAATAATTCTGGTGACTCCTCTGTGTATGATGGTGGGGCTACGGAGTGAGTAGCTGTGGACAAGGAGCCAGTGGAATAGGCCTCTTTGGCAGCTGCGGTGGAAGGCAAACTAATATGAGCCTGGGTTACAGAGGATGAGGACGGCTTCGTTATACACTCCACCAACTCTTCTGCATGTTATGGCTCAATAACACGGCCAGCAGGGGAAAAAAGGACAATCGTTCCACCACCTGCAGAGGAGGCACCATGTCCACGACCACCACTTTTCACTGTAGACACATAGGCTGCTTGCCCTATTTTAGTGGCCTATGAGCATTTGCCTCTCCTTGTTGGCCTTCCGGACATGATGGGGATTTTTTTTAGTTTTTTGGGGAGGGGAATTTTATAACTCCTTATTACAGAATGTGGGAAGGGAATCTGCTCCTTGGGTGCAATACTTTTGTGCTTGGTGCACTAAATACCATTTTATTATATATTTATTTTAATAAAATAACGATGGAGCAAATGTGGAGACTTTTTTTTTTTTTTTGCTGCTGCTGCAAAAAAACTAAAATAAAATAAATGTAATCAAAAATAAGAGAGGACAACAAAAAAAGAAAAAGGGAACCGCTGCTGACGTAGAAAGAAAAACACCTGTGACACAGAAGGGGGGACAGCAATTATGCCCTAAATATTCTTAGTGCTGCGGCACCACAGAAAAAAAAATCAAAGGTATAGCACAGCTGTGCAGACACAGAAGGAATAACACCTGCAACACAGAAGGGGGAGTACTAATAATGCAGCAACAGAACTATGATGCTTGCAAAAAAAAAAAAAAAATTATAAAAAAAAAAAAATGGGATCAGTGGTGACTGTGTACTATGCACTGCACTATATACACTCTGCAGAGCACTGCAGTATATACTATGCACTACACTGTAGTATATACTATGCACTGCACTATATATTCTGCACTGCACTGTAGTATATACTATGCACTGCACTATGTATTCTGCACTGCACTGTAGTATATACTCTCAGCACTACACTGTAGTATAAACTATGCACTGCACTATATACTCAGCCATGATTGGCCAAAGGCACCCTGCCTTTGGCCTATCATGGCTCTCACAGCACATTGCGTTGTGATTGGCCAAAGCATGCAGGTCAGGTGCATGCTTTGGGCAATCAGCAGCCGTCAATGCACTGCGATCTCGCAGTGCATTATGGGGAGCTCCACGGCGGGCGACCTTGCCACGAGCGTCCCATATGTTTGTATGTTCTACATCTAGCCCATCCCTAATTATAAACATTACAGATATTATTCATGACTTTTGCTTGAATGCTGAGACTTTCGCAAAACAATTTTTTTATGCATAGGCCCCTTACTGTAACAGAAATTGATGGATTGTATATTTATAGACACCTGGGCATTTCTTATGGATATATTTTTTTTTTAAACAATGTTTATATTTAAATTTGTATTCTTAACTCATAGTTCCTTCTATTGATCTCAGCCTCCTCCAAATCTCTAAATTCCTGCTGTGTTTCAACTTACTGTTACACGGTGGCTACATTTGTTCTCCATACTTTCAGTTTATGTAGGAAAATATTCATCCTCTCTTGCTCTCTCCCAAGATGGACCAGGCAACATGGACTATGGGATGTGTAGTGTACATAGAGTAGTGCACATGACCGCAACTAACATGCACTGCTCATTCCAACTAACCAGAAGTAAGGAGGAAAAGTAGAGGTTTGGGGCTCATGGAGGACATTCATGGAGACATAAAACATTAAGTAGTGGATGTATATGGATTTTTTTTGGAGAATAAGGATATGGAAACATACACATATAGGGCCAAGTTGCACAGCAGCCAGTTAACCTATCAGTATGTCTTTGGAGTATGGAGGAAGAAACACGAGTTTCACACATTTTATGCACAAGTTCTGTTAGCTGAGATTGCAAAATAAATAGCAATGGACACTTATTAAGGGATGTTTTAAAATGTATGCTTTGTCTGCATTCTAATAGCTTCTGTTTTGCCTTCCAGTTCAAAATAGAAAGGGTTTCTGCAGTTTATGTCCTGACCTTCATTATGCCAGTTTATTTCATGGTGGCTCTTGACATGGTCAGTATGTTTATTCAAATGGACAAAGCAGATCGGCTTGGTTTTAAAATGTCCCTTGTGCTGGGATTCTCTATGCTGCTTTTGATTCTAAATAATATACTACCACTCTCGGAAACTCCTCCATTGCTAGGTATGTCTTTAGATTTTTAAACAGCATATACATTTTGAAATAATGTAGTCTTCCAATCAAAAAATACAGTTTTCAGTGCAATCTGCAATGGTTTTGGTTCAATTTTATATCCTGGGTGTGCTATGTATGCCCATAAAAAGTGCATTAAAGTGGTACGACACTCATCGTAAATGACAGAAATCTCATCTACTATCACTTTGGCGAATTATCTAATAATTATCTGTATTTTTAAGGTTCATATCCTTCCTTTTCCATATGGTCTCTGAATTGATCCTGTTTAATATACATATTAGTTTACTTAATACTAATTATGAGCTATACGCTCTTGTTACACGACTGCTAACAGATATAACCCAGTTAATGCTGCCGATGACACATAGGCTTGTAGAGGCTGTACCTCCGCAATGTCACAGTAAGTTCCCAAACGGGGTGACTAGTGGAGGAATATTGTCTCTCCTGCCTTGCTCATATTCCTCATAATTCAGGAAATTGTACTAGGAATGCAAAGTTCTATGACTCTGTTAGATTTTATTGTTTATCTTTCGGTTTACAATACCTACTGCTATATGAAAATGCGATTTATCATTTTGTAAACTGACAAAAATTGAATAAAAATTTTTGAAAAAAAAAAAAAAGTGCATTAAAGTACAAAGGACATATGTGGCATGCCCTGTCTCTCTTTTCTCTTTACCTGCCAGTGCACCCCGCTGCTGTTGCTGGCAATTTCCATTCAAAATGACAGCCTTGATTTAATGCTGAGATATATTGTTCTTCTAAACACTGTTGGGAATATCATTTAGAAATATAATGTCATTGAAAATAAAAACTCAACCAAACACAACCAAATCAAAAGTGCATCAAATTAAGCATATAGTCTTCAAAAAGTTTCCGCACTTTTTTTTTATAAGTTTCGCAGCCATCTTCACCACAGCGTGATAACTCTTATGCCCCGTACACACGGTCGGATTTTCCGATGGAAAATGTGTGATAGGACCTTGTTGTCGGAAATTCCGACCGTGTGTGGACTCCATCGGACATTTTCCATCGGATTTTCCGACACATAAAGTTTGAGAGGAGGATATAAAATCCGTTGTCGGAATTTCCGATCGTGTGTACACAAATCCGACGGACAAAGTGCCACACATGCTCAGAATAAATAAAGGGATGAAAACTATTGGCCACTGCCCCGTTTATAGTCCCGACGTACGTGTTTTACGTCACTGCGTTTAGAACGATCGGATTTTCCGACAACTTTGTGTGACCGTGTGTATGCAAGACAAGTTTGAGCCAACATCCGTCGGAAAAAATCCTAGGATTTTGTTGTCGGAATGTTCCAAACAAAGTCCGACCGTGTGTACGGGGCATTATACTGAAATGCAAGGTCAGCTGGCTTGCCAGACTAGTCACATGACACTCTCAGACGCGACTAATTATTATTTCTCCTGCCCTCACCCGCCATTTCCAAAGAAAATATAAAAGTGCAAGAACTTTTTGAAGACTGCTCTTACATATATAAATTCATATATAAACCACGCCACATGTATAAATCATATGTGAAAAGTAAATTATATATTACTCCAGTGTTCAATAAAACCAGTTAAAAAAAAATAAAGTGCATACATAGTCTGTGATTGAACACTCCTCTTCTTCTGTGACTATCAGTAGTATGTAAAGTCCATTATTGCTTTCACCACAGAAATTGCCAAATAGTGTGCAGAATTAATTAGTAAATCACCATCAACCAGTGTATCCACCACCTTATAGCCAAAACGCTTACCCCAGGATATTGACCCAGTAAAAGTAAGGTAAATTTGCACCTGCCCTTTAAATAGGGCTATTACTCCTCGTCACCTCAATATAAGCTCTTATCCTATGCTCCATAAACATTCCTCCATACGCAGCTCTGATATAATGGTTCGAAGATCTCACCACATTGCACTGTGTTGTTACAATCTGTTGTTATGATATTTCTAAATATAACAAACGCAAAAAAAAGTGCATAAGAGCCTTTTTTTTCAAAGGTTTTCATTCATGCAACTTTTATTCACTACTGTGATTGATCTGATGAATCACAGTGATCACATGATACAGGACCAATTTCATTGATTGCATTGAAAATTAAATCATTTTGGCAAAACGATATATTGCCAAAAGAAAGCCTTGTTTGTTCTGAATTATAACATATAGATTACTTTTGTTGTCTGAAAGTTTACTTAAAGACTCTCGTATGACAATTTATACAGAACAATTTCCTATATGATGCACAAGCCTCATAAAGCAAACGAAAAAAATCGTCCTTTACCTTCTCTGCTTGAGCCAACTAAGTTCTTGATTTGTGTCTCACATGCTCATCCCAAACACTGCAGCTCACAGTGGGAGGGTTCAGCAACAGAGGCAGCACTGCCAATCCAGAAAACAGTGGGCAGAACTAGGTGCGGCCAGGTACTGATTGACAGACTATGGGCCTATGAATAAGCAGTGACAATGTTGACAGCCACGGCTCCTGCAACATTTTGTTATCTCACTGTATTGCAAATAGGCACCGCCCACATGAGAGCTGCTAAAAAAGGATAAGAAAAAAAAAAATAAAAAAAAAAAAAGTCACCTTGTTTCTGTCTTCTGACACTTCCTGGAGACGCTGATGACATCACTGTGTCTTACTGCTGCCTCCTGGGCACTCAAAATCCCAGAAGAATGTACTCCCACAATGGACCATGTATCCCAGGAGGCAGCGGTAAGGCACAGTGACATTACTTGCACGTCCCAGCCAGTGTTGCCAATCTCCCACAGCATTTTTTACTGACAAACATGGAAAAATTACTGACGGAGCATTACTGACAAAAAAAATTACAGATAAGAAGAACAGCAGTGTGCAATCTGAGTGTAGTATATTAACTGATTTATTGTGGTGAAAAGACAAATGGCAACTCACATTGTAACAGTTAAAATCAGGCTCATCACATAGTAAGGGCTTCCTATGGACAGTCTCACGACAGCAGGAAACCTCAGACCAAGATAGGAGTGTTGGGGGGATACACCTGCAGGACCAAGAGAACACCCCGAGGGGGACCAAACTAAGTGCAGCATTAATAGTACTGAGATATTAGCAACTCACATGGGAAAAAGAAATGGCACAAATTGCAGCCTGGAAAGTCCAGACGTTAAGGCTGTATGACAGCTTGGATGAGAAAGTGGAAAACAACAAGATGGCGGAGAGCTTCTTGTGGGATGCAGAGTAGACCAGAAGTGATGTCATCTGGATGTCAGGGGGCGAAGCTATGCTTTTGAAGGCCATCCAAGCATTTTTCTCAAGCTAACCAGGTTATCCATTGCCATTTGTCTTTTCACCACAATAAATCGGTTAATATACTATACTCAGATTGCTCACTGCTGTTCTTCTTATCTGTTTGCATAGAGATACTTCAGTCTTTTTAGAGGTGCTGCATCTGGTGCATCAAGATGAGCTGAAAGTTATCCTGAACACTCCGATTGGACTCTATGAACTTTTTGCTGTTTTGCTTAGCCCTTCATGTACACACAACACTTATTGCACCATATACCCCATTACTACGAAAAAAAATGACAGAACTATTAAATACTAAGATAATGGATATTTAAACACAATATGGAAACACTAACAATACTCATATCAAGTAAATTGCCTGGTTTACACTAATAAGGACAACACAGCATGACAAATTATCAGCCCCTGATATTTACATAGAGTTGTAAAATAAATCACAGATTTTTACAAATTGTCCATAAATTTACTTAGGGTTGGCAAACTGCTCCCAACAACATTGAAAGCTGGAACTGAGATAAGTATTTACATCTTTATTTTTAAAGGTTTTTTTTTGCAGCTAATTGTGTTTGTGGTGGCGAGGTGCTGCCAGGAAGCACACCTTCCATTTTCACGGAAGGTCTGCTTTAACAAATGTTAAGGCTTTGGTGAGTCATATGAATCCACAAATTGTTCTTCTTTTGAGTACTTTTTTGTTTGCTTTATTTTTTAAAAGTGGCATTCTTTCTCCTAGGTATATACTGCTGTGTTTGTATGGCCACCATGCTTGTCAGTATAGTTGGATCCATTGGAACCTCCTACATTCTAAACCTGTATGAAGCACAAGGAAATGTTCCACATTGGGTAAAAAGCATAATACTAGACCGTTTTTCATATCTTCTGTGTTTCAAAAGAACCCTTCACATAAATTTGGCCAGCATTGAACCTCAGGAAAACAGTGAGTACTAGTTGGATTTATTAAAAAAAATGTAAGGACCATTTTTATCAAGTGGGAAGGCCAACGGGAAGGGTGATGTTCATGGTCTGTATCTCTATTGGGGATATTACATCAATTGCTGTACACCCACCTGCTTTCCAGATAAAGTTCCCCTGTGTTTATACTTGCTTTCAATGGAATTTACTTATGCTTGTGTTTACGTGTGTTTAGATGCATTCTGAGCAGTGGTAGCTGGTGCTCAATATTAGGGGGGGGGGCGGCAAACAAACCTGGCCCCCTCACTCGCACTACGCCCCCCTCTGCATGGGACGGGCGGTAAGGCAGCGATAAATTTCCTAACCTTAGTAGACCGATGCAGAGGTGGTTCTGGATCCGGGGTAGGGCTCCTGGAAGCTTAACCACTTGCCAACCGCCTTCCCCATATATACTGCAGCAAGGCGGCTTGGCTGCGTAAAACAATGTACCCGTACGTCGGTCTGTGCATGTAGTACTGCGGACGGGCGCATGCCCGGCAGGTCCAGCAGACTCTATGTCCTTTGGCTACCTGCGATCGCGGGAAAGAGAGCCAGAATGGGGATCTGTCAGTGTAAACAAACAGATCCCTGTTTTGACAGGGAAGAAGAGAAAGATAAGCTGTTTCTAGTGATCAGGAAAAGCGATCTCGCTCTTCTCCAAGGCAGCCCATCCTCCATACAATTAGAAACACTTCCCAGGGAACACAGTTAACCCCCTGATCGCCCCCTAGTGTTAATCTTTCCCCTATTTTGTAGACGCTATAACTTTTGCGCAAACCAATCAATATTATTGCTTTTTTTTTTTTCTTACCAAAAATATGTAGCAGAGTACATATTTGCCTAAGCTGATGAAGAAGTTCGTTTTTTTATATGCTTTTTTGGGGATATGTATATTATAGCAAAAAGTAAAAAAAAATATATATTTTTTTCAAAATTATCACTCTTATTTTGTTTATAGCGCAAAAAATAAAAACCGCAGAGGTAATCAAATACTACCAAAAGAAAGCTCTATTTGTGGGAAAAAAAGGACATCAATTTTGTTTGGGTACAACGTCGCACGACCGTGCGATTGTCAGTTACAGCGTTGCAGTGACGTATCGCAAAAAATGAACTGGTCAGGAAGGGGGTAAATCCTTCTGGGCTGAAGTGGTTAAAGAGGCTGTTTCTGCCACTCCACCAGCTGTTCCTCACTCCAGCTTGCTAAGGCAAGAACTGCTTCTCCTCCCAGCCTAACAGGCCTTGCTTCTCCTCCTGGCTGAACAAAAAATGGGTCCTGAGACCCGATTGGCTGGGAGTCCTAGGACTCCCTGGCCAACTGGGGCTCGGGACCCGCTTCCTGATTGGCTGGGAGGAGAGGCAGGAAGCCCCAAGCCTCAGGCTCTAATCATGTGATTAAAAAAAAAAACCCCATTGAAATTTATGCGTCCAGGGCCGTGCATGTAGACTAGGGGGGTGGCACCCCTGCTCCCCTAATGGAGCGGCCGCCACTGATTTTGAGTACATGACCTCTGGAGTTGTACAATTTAAAATCACTACATGCATTTCCTATTAAGTTCCTATTAAAGGCATTAGTCGGTGGGGTCACCTATCACATTTAGCAACCAATAGAATTGTGAAAGAGGTAGGAGAGAGCACGCCAGAGCATAACTTTTTGACCTCTAGTTGGTAGTTGCATAATTGAGTGTTTTATTCAAGTTACACAAGACACTCAGCAAAAAGCCAGAGCTTATGTTAAAGTAACTATTTGTCTTCGGTATTAAAGTGATTAAAGTGAACCTGGCATGGAACCTAACTATTATTATTATTATTCAGGATTTATTTAGTGCCAATATTTTGTGCTACACTTTATAAAATAAAATGAGGCAGTAGTTACAATACAATTCAAGACAAAAGGTTAGTGTGGAAATTCACTGCATCTTTGCACCACAAACCTCAAAAGCTGTTTAATTAATTTCTTATATTCAAGGAAAACTCACCCATCTATCCATATTTCCATACTTTATTCTGCAGAGATATCACGTAGAAAAACACCCTAGCATTTCTGGTTGTGACCATCTTGAGTAAGGGCAGAAGATTCATGTAGCATTTACTTTCTGGAATTCATCTGCTCTTACCTCAGGCATTCAGGCAGGAGGGGGCGTGCTTAGCAGAGAACCCCCCCCCCCCCCGTAAGACTCCTGGGATATATGACATCATTTTCCTAGGCATTGAAACCAGAAAGGAACTGAAAAAATGAAAAATGTAAAACATTTTTACAAAAAGTAAATATCATATACTTTTCTATCTACTTACCAATGCTAGCAGCATAAGGATTACAAATAGTCAATGTTGACTGAGAGGGTGAAGTTTGGCTTTACACAGAACCCTGTTTTAAGAAAACTTACTATCTAAAACAGAGGAACAATTGATACTAAAGACAATATATCTAAGAGATAGGTAGATCCAGAATGTTGTTGGGTACAGGCAGAATAGGAATCCAAGAAATTATGAGTTTTCAAGGATCGCCTAAAGGCAGACAGAGGAGGAGATGACAATAATGGCTGAGGTAGGGAGTTCCAGGAGGAGCTTCTGGAGAAGTACTGGAGGCAAGCATGAGGGGAGGAGAAGAGGGCGCTAGCAAGCAGGAGGATTTGGGTGAAGCAAAAAAAAATGGTTTGGGTGATATTTTGAGACAGTTTGAGTGGGTTGGTGATGTAGCAGGGGGCAGAGCTATGGATAGATTTGTATGTTAGTATTTAAAAAAAAAAAATTGTCACGCATTCGGAAGTCAGTGGATTGGCAGAAGGGGATGGCAGTTGGCAAGGTGGAGAGTCTAGTAGCAGCATTAGTGATAGACTGAGTGGAGAAGAGGGAGTGGGTAGCCTGTTTAAAGGTTGACCAATGAAAATCGAGTTGCATTAGTCAAAGCAATAGATAACAAGTGAGTGAATTAGTATCTTGGTGGTGTAATTCTTTAACCACTTCAGCCCCGGAAGGATTTACCCCCTTCCTGACCAGAGCACTTTTTACAATTTGGCACTGCATCGCTTTAACTGCTAATTGCGCGGTCATGCAATGCTGTACCCAAACAAAATTTCTGTCCTTTTCTTCCCACAAATAGAGCTTTCTTTTGATGGTATTTGATCACCTCTGCGGTTTTTATTTTTTGCGCTATAAACGGAAAAAGACCAAACAATTTTGAAAAAAAATGATATCTTCTAATTTTTGTTATAAAAAAAATCCAATAAACTCAATCTTAGTTATACATTTAGGCCAAAATGTATTCGGCCACATGTCTTTGGTAAAAAAAATGTCAATAAGCGTATATTTATTGGTTTGCGCAAAAGTTATAGCGTCTACAAACTAGAGTACATTTTATGGAATTTACACAGCTTTTTAGTTTATGACTGCCTCTGTCATTTCTTGAGGTGCTAAAATGGCAGGGCAGTACAAACCCCCCCAAATGACCCCATTTTGGAAAGTAGACACCCCAAGGAAATTGCTGAGAGGCATGTTGAGCCCATTGAATATTCATTTTTTTTGTCCCAAGTGATTGAATAATGACAACAAAAAAAAAAATTTACAAAAAGTTGTCACTAAATGATATATTGCTCACACAGGCCATGGGCATATGTGGAATTGCACCCCAAAATACATTTAGCTGCTTCTCCTGAGTATGGGGATACCACATGTGTGGGACTTTTTGGGAGCCTAGCCGCTTAGGGGGCCCCGAAAACCAAGCACCGCCTTCAGGATTCCTAAGGGCGTAAATTTTTGATTTCACTCCTCACTACCTATCACAGTTTTGAAGGCCATAAAATGCCAAGATGGTACAAAACCCCCCCAAATGACCCCATTTTGGAAAGTAGACACCCCAAGCTATTTGCTGAGAGGCATGTTGAGTACATGGAATATTTTATATTTTGACACAAGTTGCGGGAAAGTGACCAATTTTTTTTTTTTGCACAAAGTTGTCACTAAATGATATATTGCTCAAACATGCCATGGGCATATGTGGAATTGCACCCCAAAATACATTCTGCTGCTTCTCCTGAGCATGGGGATACCACATGTGTGGGACTTTTTGGGAGCCTAGCCGCGTACGGCGCCCCGAAACCAAGCACCGCCTTCAGGATTTCTAAGGGCGTAAATTTTTGATTTCACTCCTCACTACCTGTCACAGTTTTGAAGGCCATAAAATGCCAAGATGGCACAACCCCCCCCCCCCAAATGACCTCATTTTGGAAAGCAGACACCCCAAGCTATTTGCTGAGAGGCATGTTGAGTACATGGAATATTTTATATTTTGACACAAGTTGCGGGAAAGTGACCAATTTTTTTTTTTTGCACAAAGTTGTCGCTAAATGATATATTGCTCAAACATGCCATGGGCATATGTGGAATTACACCCCAAAATACATTCTGCTGCTTCTCCTGAGTATGGGGATACCACATGTGTGGGACTTTTTGGGAGCCTAGCCGCGTACGGCGCCCCGAAACCAAGCACCGCCTTTAGGATTTCTAAGGGTGCAAATTTTTTATTTTACTCCTCACTACCTATCACAGTTTTGAAGGCCATAAAATGCCAAGATGGCACAAACCCCCCCCCAAATGACCCCATTTTGGAAAGTAGACACCCCAAGCTATTTGCTGAGAGGCATGTTGAGTCCATGGAATATTTTATATTTTGACACAAGTTGCGGGAAAGTGACCAATTTTTTTTTTTTTTGCACAAAGTTGTCACTAAATGATATATTGCTCAAGCATGCCATGGGCATATGTGGAATTACACCCCAAAATACATTCTGCTGCTTCTCCTGAGTACGGGGATACCACATATGTGGGACTTTTTGGGAGCCTAGCCGCGTACGGGGCCCCGAAACCAAGCACCGCCTTCAGGATTTCTAAGGGCGTAAATTTTTGATTTCACTCCTCACTACTTATCACAGTTTTGAAGGCCATAAAGTGCCAAGATGGCACAAAACCCCCAAATGACCCCATTTTGGAAGGTAGACACCCCAAGCTATTTGCTGAGAGGCATGTTGAGTCCATGGAATGTTTTATATTTTGCCACAAGTTGCAGGAAATGACAAACTTGTCACTAAATGATATATTGCTCACACAGGCTATGGGCATATGTGGAATTGCACCCCAAAATACATTCTGCTGATTCTCCTGAGTACGGGGATACCACATGTGTGGGACTTTTTGGGAGCCTAGCTGCGTACGGGGCCCCGAAGACCAAGCACCGCCTTCAGGATTTCTAAGGGCGTAAAGTTTTGATTTACTCCTCACTACCTATCACAGTTTCGAAGGCCATAAAATGCCAAGATAGCACAACCCCCCCCCAATGACCCCATTTTGGAAAGTGGACACTCCAAGCTATTTGCTGAGAGGCATGGTGAGTATTATGCAGCTCTCATTTGTTTTTGAAAATGAAGAAAGACAAGAAAAAAAATTGAAAAAAGTGAGGTCTGCAAAATACTCACTATACCTCTCAGCAAATAGCTTGGGGTGTCTACTTTCCAAAATAGGGTCATTTGGGGGGGGTTGTGCCACCTGGGCATTCCATGGCCTCCTGTGATAGGCAGTGAAGAGTGAAATCAAAAATTTATGCCCTTAGAAAGCCTGAAGACGGTGCTTGGTTTTCGAGGTCCCGTACGCGGCTAGGCTCCCAAAAAGTCTCACACATGTGGTATTCCCTAACTCAGGAGAAGCAACAGAATCTATTTTGGGGTGTAATTTCACATATTCCCATGGCATGTTTGAGCAATATATCATTTAGTGACAACTTTGTGCAAAAAAAAAAAAAAAAGTGTCTTTTTCCTGCAACTTGTGTCACAATATAAAATATTCCATGGACTTGACATGCCTCTCAGCAAATAGCTTGGGGTGTCCACTTTCCAAAATGGGGTCATTTGGGGGGGGGGTTTGAACTGTCCTGGCATTTTATGCACAACATTTAGAAGCTTATGTCACACATCACCCACTCTTCTAACCACTTGAAGACAAAGCCCTTTCTGACACTTTTTGTTTACATGAAAAAAGTATTTTTTTTGCAAGAAAATTACTTTGAACCCCCAAACATTATATATTTTTTTTAAACAAATGCCCTACAGATTAAAATGGTGGGTATTTCATTTTTTTTTCACACAGTATTTACGCAGCGATTTTTCAAACACTTTTTTTTGGGAAAAAACACACTTTTTAAAATTTTAATGCACCAAAACACACTATATCTCCCAAATGTTTGATGAAATAAAAAAGATGATCTTAGGCTGAGTACATGGATACCAAACATGACATGCTTTAAAATTGCGCACAAACGTGCAGTGGCGACAAACTGAATACATTTTTAAAAGCCTTTAAAAGCCTTTACAGGTTACCACTTTAGATTTACAGAGGTGGTCTACTGCTAAAATTTCTGCCCTCAATCTGACCTTCGCGGTGATACCTCATATGCATGGTGCAATTGCTGTTTACATTTGACACCAGACAGACGCTTGCGTTCGCCTTTGCGCGAGAGCAGGGGGGGCAGGGGTGCTTTTTTTTTTGCTTTTTTTTTTTTGCTTTTTTGTCTTATTTTTAAACTGTTCCTTTCATTTTTTAATTTTTTTTATTGTTATCTCAGGGAATGTAAATATCCCCTATGATAACAATAGGTAGTGATAGGTACTCTTTTTTGAAAAAAATGGGGTCTATTAGACCCTAGATCTCTCCTCTGCCCTCAAAGCATCTGACTACACCAAGATCGGTGTGATAAAATGCTTTCCCAATTTCCCAATGGCGCTGTTTACATCCGGTGAAATCTAAGTCATTAAAATGCTCGTAGCTTCCGGTTTCTTAGGCCGTAGAGATGATTGGAGCCATTCTGGTCTCTGATCAGCTCTATGGTCAGCTGGCCGAATAACCGGCTACATTCTCGGGTTCCCTGTTGGGACAGGAGAGCCAGAGAAAAACATGGAAGACGGTGGGGGGGGGCTATTCCTTTCCACTGCCTGTAAAAGCAGTACTGAGGCTAATTAGCCGCTAGGATTGCTTTTACATGAAAGCCGACCGCTGGCTGAAAAGAATGATACCAAGATGATACCTAAACCTGCAGGCATCATTCTGGTATAATCACTAAAAGTCCAGCAACATTCCAGTACGTTGCTGGTCCTTGTTGTATATTGTATATTGTAAACTTTTTCTTCATGCAGCCTGTGGGCTGAACGAAAAAAAGATATTGGAGCATTGGGGCATCCTCCCGCAAAAGGTAGGAGCAAATCGCTCCTTCACCCACTGCTGCCCCCACGCTTCGGCATATAAGCTGAAGTATGTAACTGTGGTTGTGAAATCACCTCCGACAGCGCTGGAGTCACAGCTTTATGTATCGTGGGAGCAAACGCTGTTGCTGTCAAGATAAATAAATCCACGCTGCAACTGAATGGCGTACCTGCTAAGCAAATGATGGTTAACAATAAAACAAAGTAACATTACAGTATAACAGTAAGA
Organism: Aquarana catesbeiana; assembly: GCF_042186555.1. Classification (NCBI taxonomy): domain Eukaryota; kingdom Metazoa; phylum Chordata; class Amphibia; order Anura; family Ranidae; genus Aquarana; species Aquarana catesbeiana. The sequence goes on along the minus strand of NC_133334.1, from coordinate 230,922,346 downwards.
CTTACCATACCTGCAAAGCAAATAAAAAAAAAATAGTAAAAAATAAAACATTTAACGCAACCTGTGCCTAAAATATATATATGCCGAAGCATGGGGGCATCCTCCCGCAAAAGGCAGGAGCAAATCGCTCCTCCACCCACTGCTGCCCCCACGCTTCGCATATATGCTGAAGTATGTAACTGTGGTGGTGAAATCACCTCCGACAGCGCTGGAGTCACGGCTTTATGTATCGTGGGAGCAAACGCTGTTGCTGTCAAGATGAATAAATCTGCTCTGCAGCTGAATGGTGTACCTGAAAACAAAAAAATGGTTACCAATAAAACACAGTAAACAGTAAAGTATAAAAAAATTGCATACCTATAAAGCAAACATGATAAAAACATAACAACAATAAAACATTGCAGAATAGAATACAGTAAAAGAGAGCAGAACAATAGAGAGAGAATAGAGAGAGAACAATAAAACGACAACTATTTTTGGTTGTTTTATTTTATATATTTTTTGTGGGTTTTTTTTTTTTTTTATTTTTTTTTGTATTTTGTTTTTGTTTTTTTACACTTTTTTTTGTAACTTTAACTTTTGTAACTGGTACCAGGTTTGGGTCTCTCAAAATGCGATGGCATCTTGGGAGACCCTCTGAAAGTGTGTCCTAGACTGTGCAGTGCTGTACCCTACGCTAATACTCAACTAGTGTATGGTAGCATTCAAAACATTCACCAATGCAAAGACCAGGATTGTCAGGACAGGAGGGACAATAATACCGGGTGTCACGCCTATATCCGCGCTTGCTGCAGACACAACATCTTTTTTGGGGGGCTTGTTGGGTAGGGGTACTCGGGAGGACATAAAGAAAATGCCTCTCATGCAGCCGGCTTACTGCATTTGGTTGGGGAAGGTGAGGTGGAGCACTGTCTGGAAACAGAAGGGCTCTGACGATCTCTTTCTGGAATTTAAGGAAGGATACAGTCCGTCCTGAAGCTCTGTATAGCACATAAGCGTTCAGCAAAGCCAATTGAAAGAAACAGACACTTTTTTGTACCAGCATCTGGCCTTACGGGCAACTAGGTACGGCGCCAACAACTGGTCGTTGAGGTCCACCCCTCCCATATTTTGGTTATATTCGTGGACACAGAGGGGTTTCTCCACAACACCAGTCGCCGCAGTAATTTGGACCCTTGTGTCTGCATGAAGGGAGGTAAGAACGAAAACATTCTTATTATCCCTCCACTTCATAGCGAGCAAATTATTACACTGCAAGCAGGCTCTCTCCCCCAGCCTAAGACGGGAATCTACAAGCCGCTGGGGAAAGCCCCGGCGATTAGGTGGCACGGTGCCACATGCTCCAATCTGATGATCAAAAAGGTGACTAAAAAGTGCACGCTTGTGTAATAATTGTCCACGTACAAGTGGTACCCCTTTCCGAATAAGGGTGACACGAAGTCCCACACAATCTTGCCAGCGCTTCCTATGTAGTCAGGGCAGTTTGTCGGCTCTACGTGACTATCTTTGCCCTCGTAAACCATAAAACTACATGTATAGCCTGTGGCCCTGTCACAGAGCTTATACATCTTGACCCCGTATCTGGCACACTTGCTGGGAAGGTACTGTTTGAATGAAAACTCAATCAGGGACTCATCAACGCAGACAACCTGATGGGGAGTAAACAAGTCTGCAAAACGTTGGTTGAAGTGGTTTACGAGGGGCCGAATTTTGTAGAGCTGATCGTATTCAGGATCTCCACGAGGATGACAGAGTTCATTGTTGTTGAAGTGCATGAACCGCAAACCGCTTGCCAGTACACCAGAAGGAATAGCGGCGCTAATACTTCTCTGCTCCATACGAGGGACCTGCGGTTCTTACACTTCAAGGACAGAAGAAGTTCGGGGTCTGGTACGCCTGACCTTGGCAGGGACCACACGTCAGAGCTATCTGTCATGGAGCCGCTGTCGTCTACAGGTTCGTATTCTGAGCCTGAATCTGACAGATGAGTGACTTCCTCTTCACTATCTGTCATGCTCAGAAACGTGTAGGCCTCTTCACTAGTGTACCTTCGATTTGCCATTTTGGGCTCTAAATTTAGCAGTACACTAGTGAGAGTCACAGGCAAAAAAGCTCCTGACTGTTAGCGACTGTATCAAAACGCTACCAACAAAAACTGTTAGCGATCGCAGGGATCAGGCCTGACTCTGCAGATGCTGCAGTTATGTGTGTTTAGTGTTTTGTAAGTGACTGTGATCGATCGATACTGCACTTGGGTGGGCTGGGCTGGGCTGGGCCGGGCCGAGGGGCAAAACGCAGGTGCTAGCAGGTATCTGGGCTGATCCCGCTAACACTGTGTTTTTGGGAACCCTAAACTGCTGAGGACGCTAGTATAGATCTGATCGGATCAGATATCGATCCGTTCAGATACTATACCACTAAGGGAGGTGTATGCTGCGTGCGTGGGTGTTAGCGGTATTGGCGCTAACCTGACGCTGCCTGGGGCGACGCAGACCTTATCTGACCCTAAAAACTTATATCACCGCCGGGCGATTAGGGGGTTAAACCTTTATAAGGTAATAAACGGTGGGTGCCCTGAAACTATAATAAACAAACAAACTAACCAGCGTCACCCCTAACAGTTATACGGTGATCACTGGTGAAAGGGTTAACTAGGGGGCAATCAGGGGGTTAAAACCTTTATTAGGTAGTATATGGGGGTCCCTGTCGCTATAAAACGCTGACGGCGAACCTATATACTTACCTTCCTAACTAGCGTCACCTGTGTCACTAATACAGCGATCAGAAAAAAGATCGCTTAGTGACACTGGCGACGGTGATCAAGGGGTTAAAACTTTATTAGGGGGGGTCGGAGGGGTACCCTAGACCTAAAGGGGGCTAACCTATATACTTACCTCCCTAACTAGCGTCACCTGTGTCACTAATACAGCGATCAGAAAAAAGATCGCTTAGTGACACTGGCGAAGGGGGGTGATCAAGGGGTTAAAACTTTATTAGGGGTGGTTAGGGGGTTACCCTAGACCTAAAGGGGGCTAACCCTAACTGCCCTACCACTTATAACTGTCACTAACTGACACCAATGCAAAAAAAAAAACTGCTATTGGTGTCACTGTGACAGGAGGTACAGGGGGGTGATCGGGGGGTGATCTGGGGGTGATGGGGGGTGAAAAGTGTGCCTGCGTGTTCTACTGTTAGTGTAGTGTTGGTGCAAACAAACTTGATATCTTCTCTCCTCGGCGCCGGAACGAAAAGACCAGCTCGAGGAGCGATGACATCACTTCCTCTGCCGCTGTTTACATTACAGCAGCAGAGGAAGATTTTAATTCGTGGGGAGCGATCGCGAGGGGGTGGCAACGAATGAGTGGCCTCCCACTCAGCCTGTATCGCTTCCCCAACGAAGCCGACCACAATCGGGCACCGGGGGGGGGGGGGGCGATACACCCCCAGCCCGCGGGAGGCAGATCACGTACCAGGTACCTGCCTGTGCCATTCTGCCGCAGTATATCTGCATTAGGCGGTCGGCAAGTGGTTAAGAAGGGGCATATTCTGGAAATGTTAAGGAGGTCAACGTGATAAGATTCGGACAGTAATTAAATGTAAGGCTGAAAGGAGAGGTTTGAGTCCAGGATTACGCCTAGTACCCTGACATAGGGGAATAGAAAGATGTAGGAAAGTTGTTCTATTGCTCGTGATTGAAAAGTTGGGGGAGAATGCACTATGGAGGAAATAGTATGAGCTCAGTTTGTGGAAGATTGAGTTTTAGGAAGTGGTGTAACATTTATATTGATAATGTTAATTGGTAAATTAATGATGCGCAGGGAGACTGAACGACTGAGCTGAAGAGTGGAGAGATAGATTTTTGTGTTATCAGCATAAAGATTTTATTGGAAGCAATGTAAGGTTATTAACCTCCCTGACAGTATTCCCGAGTGTGGCTTGGGGTTAAATTTCAGCACCATTAGCGGTAACCCCGAGTCACATGCGGGATTGCATTGCAGGATCCTGGTGCGGTATACTTACCTTGTCCCCAGGATCCTGCGATGTCCCCCGCTGTCAAGGGGTTAATATGGCGCACAATGGAGGTAGCCGAGTACATATAACTAAAAATGGTGGGGGGAAGGGGGTGGGTTGGGGGTTCCTGAGAGGGGGAACTTGGTGGTGGTAGTTAATGTTTCACAACAAGTTAAGGTATTAGTCCATGTAAGGATAAAATGATGCTGAATAAATGGAAGGCAGCCAGTCTATAAAAGCTAGAAGAAGCTCTGGAACAATAAATAAGAAAGAAGGAAGGCGCCCTCTAAGTGCAGCATGTATGTTAAAAATATTTATTACAATAGATAAAAACACTCACATTTGAGTTGCTAAAAACCAGCATGTAAAGTAGTTTCCTCCGCGTGCTCTCGGGGGATGTGGGTGTCACGGGCCAGTGGGGGGGTTCCTGGGATGTGATTTTCTGGGATGTGAATTTCCCATAACATTCCTCTCATTCCCAAATACCCGTCTGGAAACACACTCCCCCCCTCCTTTTGTCCCAATCTTACGCGTCATGTAAATGTGTATATATGTGTATGTGTGTGTGAAAGGATCCTTTATAAATGGTTCTTTGTGTTTATACACGTATATACATTGTACATGTTTTATTCCTTTTCCATCATTGCGTCATTTCTTCTCATATATACCACCCATCTCTCCCTATAATTATACACCTATTTAATTATATACCGTTTTCTGCATTTTTGTATTCCCTTCCCATATATATATATATTTGTTCCCGTCCACTATGATCAATACAACATTCCTCTTTATATAGACCGCCTTCTCCTTACCCCACGATCCATATACACACATACATGTTTTTACCACAACATACTCATTTGCATATCTCCTCCCCCCCTCACTCCCCACCCCGTCCACTCACCATCTCCCTTCACTCCCCTTCCACATTGTGTACACCCCATCTCCATGGTTACCTACGCGCCCAATCATTATACATAGTCCCGCCCTCCTCTCAATGACCTCTCCACCCCTCCCAGTGCCTATGGTATAAATTCCCACACTGAATATGGCCACCAGCATACCTAGGAGCATGCATGCTCCGAACGTGAAGCACCGCCCGCCTCACCCCACTCCTGGAAGTGAAGACGCAGGTCAGCACGGCGCTCCACAGAGGATCCATGACCGACATCCTGGCTGCCCGGACGCTCTGAGGATCCTCAGCACCACTGGAACAGCTACCAGGACCCAGGTCACAGGACTCACATCCCAGGAACCCCCCCACCGGCCCGTGACACCCACATCCCCCGAGAGAACACGGATGAAACTACTTTACATGCTGGTTTTTAGCAACTCAAATGTGAGTGTTTTTATCTATTGTAATAAATATTTTTAACATACATGCTGCACTTAGAGGGCGCCGTCCTTCTTTCTTTTTTTTTTATGTCCCCCGCTGTGTCTGCGGGCTCTGCCCTCCTCCTGAAGCCTTTCTGTGCCGGGCTCCGTTCCCTGCGAGCGTTGCGACGCATGGGGTGGAGCCTGGCGGCAAATTCTAAAAACTGTAAAAATCATAACACATACAGTACTGTAATCTTACAGATTACAGTACTGTATGAAATCATTTCACATCCCTTTTGTCCCCAATGCTTTGTCCAATGCCCTGCATGCAGTTTTATATGATATATACTGTTCTTTCTGTCTGGAAACTTGAGATTGTAGCTAGAAAACAGCGATAGTAAATTAGAACACTTGCAGAATTGAGCGATAGTGAATCGTGGGGAAATTTATTTTATTATTATTATATATATATTTTTTTTAATTATTTATATTTATTTATTATATTATAATTTATGATTTTTTTTAAACTTCATCATACCAGGGATATCTACTAGACTCTTGTTGGACAGATTTAAGTGTATTATTGCTAAGAATTACAGGCCTACAATATAAAACTGCAAAATAATAGTATATATAAACAATTCAAGTAAACATACACTACAAACAGTGCTATTGTTGGGCAAAAAACATATATATAAATATCATGCGGCCAACTACGCACAAAAGTGATTAAACAGAGAGGTACAGAGTCTGTGAGGTGATCAGGGAAATGTCCATAAGTGATAATACTTATTTTTTTTTTTTTTTTTTTTTTTAAACGGCTGCTGTCTCTTAGATCACTTAGTGTAGAAACTGAGTGTTTTTACCTCCCCCATTCTCTAGTTCTGCTCTCTTAATTTTGGACATTGACTTATCCTTCTGGCGCTGAGTGGTGTGCTGCAGGCCCGAGCAAACCTCTTCTTTCCCTACAATATAAAACGCCAAATTTCTATGCAAAATAATTGTACTGCTTTGAGACGCAAAAATCTGAAATAATCATACCGCCAGGGAGGTTAACTGACCAAATGCGGGTAAAATGAAAGGACCTTATAGGGGTTGCAATTAACAGATAATGGGGCATAATTATAATGCAGGGGATCTGACATTTGCCAAACATTCACTGCAGGTAAATCATTCAGGTGCATGGGTTTTAAAAGCTATTAATTCACTGTTAGTAAATATTTGGTGAAAGTCAAACCTACTTTAAAAATATGCTGCTTAATCTTCAAATCCGGTGGAACCTCAGCATCCTAGGCCCAGACTATACATGAGTAGGGATGGCAAACGCTTTGGGCTGAGCATACGTTCGGCCCGAACAACACACGAATTTTCTGTACGCTCGGTGGTTTGCCCAAGGAGCGCACAGTCAATTGGTTGTTAAGGAACAGGGCCTGGTAAGCTGCCTGCTGAGTCATTAACAACAGATGAGTCATCAACTGTCAGTGGGCTTCTCCACTGACAGTTGAGTGGAAATTTTTTTTGGGTCTGACATGGATTTTAAGGGGAACCCCATGCCAAAATTAAGAAAAGAAAACAGCGTGCCCCCCTCCCCAAAATCCATACCAGACCCTTATCTGAGCATGCAGCCTGGCAGGCCAGAAAAGGGGGGGGTGACCAAGCCATACCAGGCCACATGCCACAAAGCACGAGGGGGTGCTTTGGGGCAGGGGGGCTCTGTTCCTGACAACCCTGGGTGGTGGTTGTGGGGGTCTGCGAACAGGGGGCTTATTAGGATCTGGAAGATCTGGAAGATCCTGCCCCCCCCATGCGAATGAGTATGGGGTACATTGCACCCCTACTCATTCACCAAAAAAGTGTCAAAATAAATAAAGACAGTTTTTGACAATTCTTTTATTAAAAAAACAAAAAAAACAATGTCCCCCAATGTAGATCAGTCGCCAATCACGACGTCCACCGCACCACTGGACCCAAAAACCCCCCCAAAAAATGCTCTGCCCGCGACGAAAGCTAACTGCCGAATGCTGGGTCGGTGATGTCACAAGGGGGGGCGGTGCCACCAGGTGACATCACCAGGTGGCCCCACCCCTTACCCTTTTAAGAACTGTCACACGGAAGAGCAGGCATTCAGTGGTTAGCCTTTACGGGGCCGGTGGTGCAACAGGTGTTGGATCTGGATCTACATTGAGGGACATTTTTTTTTTTTTTTAATAAATGATTTTTCAAAAACTGCCTCCTGTCTTTTTTTTTTTTTTTACACTTTTACAGTTCAAAGCAAGTCAGCAGAATAGCAGCACTATCATATTACATTCTGCAAGGATGACATAGGAATTCTTTTTTACCATCGTGCATTAGTGCTCACAAACTTTTCTACTGCCTCCATGTGCATTTCATAACAGTTGCTGGACAACTATCGTATTGTGAAATCTTCATTGAACCCAGGTACTTGTCACTTCATGATAAGTGAGTTGGTTGGCAAATAGGATAAATAGGCAGGTTAACAAATTGTAATCTTCTGGATACTCCTGAGAAAAGAATGTAAAATTGTCCTATTTGTTAGAAATTTTATAATTAATAAATCCCAGCTGCCTTGATAACTGTATTGTCATCCCTATGGATAAAACAGACCTGTTTTCAAATATACAGGCACATTTATGCCCTGTACACATGGTCGGACATTGATCGGACATTCCGACAACAAAATCCATGGATTTTTTCCGACGGATGTTGGCTCAAACTTGTCTTGCATACACACGGTCACCCAAAGTTGTCGGAAAATCCGATCGTTCTGAACGCGGTGACGTATAACACGTACGTCAGGACTATAAACGGGGCAGTAGCCAATAGCTTTCGTCTCTTAATTTATTCTAAGCATGCGTGGCACTTTGTGCGTCGGATTTGTGTACACCCGATCGGAATTTCCGACAACGGATTTTATTGTCAGAAAATTTTATAGCAAGCTCTCAAACTTTGTGTGTCAGAAATTCCTATGGAAAATGTGTGATGGAGCCTACACACGGTCGGAATTTCCGACAACAAGGTCCTATCACACATTTTCTATTGGAAAATCCTATTGTGTGTACAGGGCATAAGAGTTTGCAATTGGTGATTCTCCTCATTAAAAAGTCATGAGCTGTCATGAGAAATAATTCCTAATTTAATAATTTTCCTAATTCCAGGTGACCGTCAGAAAAAGGGAAAAATATGCTTAGAGCTTGTGGAGAAGGAAGCGAATACGGAGAGAGAGTTGAACATATCTACAGAAGTAAAGCTCTTAAAAAGGCTACTGTTAGCGATTTTGAAGATCCACAAATTACTGACAGACACTAAAACGGAAAACATTGCCAAGTTACAGTGTACCTTGGCAGCTAACCTGGTCGACCGTCTAATATTAATAGTATACACGCTGATAATAACAGTTTTAACCATTTATGTAACTGTTGTCTGGTCTAAAAAATATTAAATGCTTGCTAAAAAAAGTCTATAGCTTTTTTGCATGTCTGATAATTGGGACAATTTGAAATCACACTTCTCAATTGAACTATGTCTGTTTTCTTTTACTCTTTAAAATACTGTGAAGCACTGACTTTTGGATTAAAATAGAAATTTCAGTTTATTGCTCTCTAGTTAAAAATTAAAATAGAGCCCAGTGGAGTATTCCAAAAAAACATAGTTTATTTCCCATTGAAGAAACTCTGGGGGTCATTTACTATAACGCCGTGGCGCTAATTAGCGCTAATTACTGCAAATTAGCTCTAATTGCGGTAATTAGCGCTAAAACAGTATTCACTATAGCGCTGGTGAAAAAATACTCCCAAAATCGAATTTATTGTAGTTCCCTGAAACAAAATAGCTCCCAAACCCTTACTCTGCTAAAACCTGGACAATTGCACATGGAATAATTGTTTAGAGTATGATATAATTGCCTAAATAGTACTGAAATATGCGGTATATTATTTAAAGGTAATCTGCTTTTAAACTGTGTGAAAAAGTGATTTCTACACTGAAATATCTTTAAAAGTCTGAGAAGAGATTAATTCCCTGTTTTTGTACAACTAGGTGCCAACACAACTGAGCATGCTCAGACCTGCAAATAGCTCTCATTGTAGCTCCAGTGTCTTTTTTACAGGGCGCTATAGTAAATACAAAAATGAGCGCTGAGTTAAAAAGCATTTTTTGGAAGTGAAAATCGGTGCTATTATAGTCCAATGCAAGTTTTAGCCATTGATTCTAATGGTACAACTTATAACTTTCACAAATAAATCCTTTTAATGTTGAGATGAAATGTATCTTTCTCTGAAATAAATTTTCCTTTGCAACATTGTTGCTTCTACTTCAAATATTTTGTTTTTAAGAATGCTAGAATGTGGAATGTTTTGATGTTTTGGTAAAATATATTTTTTCTATGTCACTTTCACTTGTTACTCTCGATCTCACAACAATCTTTACTCAAACTCACACAGGTGTCTTTATAATCCACAAACAATACCATTGCTGATGCAAATTTAAAATGAGTCACAATTTTTTGTGCTTTTTATTATTTCCAAATAATCATAATTTGAGCCCCAAAAATGTGATACGTGTACCAACATCAGAAATCAAAATGTAATTCCCAAAAATTTGAGGGTAATATTCTACTCTCACCCACAAAAAAACACCAAATATCACAGAATAAATCAAGAAGAATAACTCTTGAGTAATGTAATTCCATCACCTGTATGTCCAAAGAAATGCAGTATTTATGTGTATTTATGTGTAGTAGGTTTTCACATGTGTCAGCTCTGTGGCTTAGAGGTTAGAACTTTTGCTTAGCATCCCTGAGCATCTGGGTTAGATTCCCAAACATGCCACTTCATGTAGAGAAGTTGTCTCATCTCCCAGGTACTGTATGTCTAAATGTAGTATTTATGTGTAGGAGGGTTCCACCACCATTGTAAATCTTGCCAGATACACTATCTAGTCAAAAATATTGGGACACCTGCCTTTACACACACATAAACTTTAACGGCCAGCCCAGTCTTAGTCTGTAGGGTTAAAACTTGATTTAGCCCACCCTTTGCAGCTAGAACAGCTTCTAGGAAGGCTGTCCATAAGGTTTAGTGTGTCTATGGGAATGTTTGACCATTCTTCCAGAAGTGCATTTGTGAGGCCAGGCACTGATGTTGGATGAGAAGTTCCTCCACCCCAAACTCGCTCATCCATGTCTTTATGGACCTTGCTTTGTGCACTGGTGTGCAGTCATGTTGGAACAGGAAGGGGTTATCCCCAAACAGTTCTCACAAAGTTGGGACCATGAAATTGTCCAAAAAGTCTTGGTATGCTGATGCCTTAAGAGTTCCCTTCACTGGAACTAAGAGGCCAAACCCAAACCCCTGGAAAAACAACCCCACACCATAATCCCCCTTCACCAAATGATTTGGACCCTTGCACAAAGCAAGGTCCATAAAGACATGGATGAGTGAGTTTGGGGTGGATGAACTTGACTGGCCTGGACAGAATCCTGACCTCAACACAACAGAACACCTTGGGGATGAATTCGTGCGGAGACTGTAAGCCAGGCTTTCTTGTCCAACATCAGTGGACGACCTCATAAATGCATTTGAAAGAATGGTCAAACATTCCCATAGACACACTCCTAAACCTTGTGGACAGCCTTCCCAGAAGATTTGAAGCTTTTATAGATGCAAAGGGTGGGCCAAATGAATTTTGAACCCTGTGGACTAAGACTGGGATGCCATTACAGTTCATGTGCATTTAAAGGCAGGCGTCCCAATACTTCGGCCAGTATATTGTATATTGCTTGTGACACTGAGCATGACTATGGACTTAGGGCTGATTCACACCACAGAGATGCAACATGTGTGAGGCTGTCTGTTGGCTAAGTGGGTAGCAATTCTGTCTAGCAGCACTGGGGTTGCTGGTTCAATTCCCAAACATGCTAATGCTTGTGTCGAAGTTTATATGTTCTCCCTGTGTGGGTTTCTCACTACAATCCAAAGACATGCTGGTATTTTATTTGTCTCCTGTCGAAATAGTCTCTAATGTAAGAAAGTTCGTTTTGGACTTTAGATTGGAAGCTCATTGCAGCCAGGGACTGATGTTAATGTTTGTTAGCACCATAGGCGTGCGCAAGGGGTGTGCCAGGTGTGCCTGGGCACATCCTAATCCTGGAGTTGGCAACCCATCAATTGAGGGCAGGTGACAGGTAAGCCGCAATCCTTACTTGCCAACCCCCAGAACCTGGACAGCCGGCTGGAGTGGAACTTAAGGGACCGATCTGTATTTTCTTCTGCAGCAGCTGAAAGTAGGCTTCTCCTCCTCTTCCTCTCGCCGATATTCAGCTGCCACGGGAGGAAAATACAGGGGATTGGTACCAATGTATGCCACCCCTCTTGTCCCAGTTCATTTTCTTTCTGCTGCCCAAGTCCCCCTGCTACCCCCCATTGTTTTATGATGGCGAGTGGTCAAGAGGCCGGTTAATATGTCACAAAGGCATATGTGTTGGAGCTTTGAGGTGCACACCCTAATACAATAGGTTGCGCACACCTATGGTTAGCACTAATCATGCCCAGGGACTTGGACATTTAAAATTGTAGGGTTTACACTGTACAGGTACATATGGAGATTTATAGTTGGAGATTTGATGCACATATATGAAAAACAAGTGCAGCGCTAAAATCCCAAACCACAACTGAATTGGTGAATGGATCAAACAAAAAAAAGAAAAATTTGTTTATAACAGTGGCTTTGAAGCAACTATAAGTGATTGTGAATCAACACAATACAAAACCCTGTGGTGCATACACAAATAGCCTTATTGCAATGTGCTGTGCTCCACAGAAAATAAAGAGTGAAAACGCAAATAAATCTGTGACTATAAAACACCTATGAATATTTGTGAATCAACATAATATACACCTGTGGTATGTACAAATGTCTGTAATGCAATGTGCTATGCTCTGCAACCAGAGTCCATATATAGACATGAAAAAAGTCTTCTCCAACAGAGGGGGTGCTTGGACCAAGGATGTTGACTGAAGACTGGAGTATAAAACAACCACAGGAAACACTTCATAGACATCTAAGGTTGGGTACTAGGGATGAGCTTCGTGTTCGAGTCGAACCCATGTTCGACTCGAACATCGGCTGTTCGATCGTTCGTCGAATTGCGAACGATATGGGCCGTTCGCGCCAAATTTGTGTGGCGCGTCACGGCCCATAATTCACTGCGGCATCGCAGTGCATTGCTTGCTGATGATTGGCCAAGCATGCACTATGACCCGCATGCTTGGCCAATCACAGCGCCGCCTTAACAGAGAGCCATAATTGGCCAAAGCCAAGGAGGCTTTGGCCAATTATGGCTCAGGGGATTTAGTACACGCCCCACACTATATAAGGCCGCCTGCACGGCGGCCCTGTGCAGTGTGTTCCGGTGTGCTTAGAGAGAGAGAGAGACAGTGTCATTTCATTTGAGTTAGCTAGATTAGGCAGGACAGTCAGTCAGTTAGCTGCACTTAAAGTGTATTGTGTATATATATGCATCCCAGGTGTTGCATATATATATATATACACTGTATTCAGTTTAGCTAGATCCGTTCCTGTTATCTTCTAGACTATTTACATTTAGTGCAGTGCGTCCTGCTCACAGTGTTCAGCTAGATCCGTTCCTGTTATATTCCTACTGACAGGCAGGCTTGTCTTGTTACAGTATTTTGAAGAAAATTACTGGTGTTCTTTTGATCCTATTAGTGCCACAGTCAGGCAGCTAGACTATTTACATTTAGTGCAGTGCGTCCTGCTCACAGTGTTCAGCTAGATCCGTTCCTGTTATCTTCTTACTGACAGGCAGGCTTGTCTTGTTACAGTATTTTAAAGAAAATTACTGGTGTTCTTTTGATCCTATTAGTACCACAGTCAGGCAGCTAGACTATTTACAGTTAGTGCAGTGCGTCCTGCCCACAGTGTTCTGCTAAACCTACAAGTAAGTGGGGTGCGTCCTGCTCACAGTGTTCAGCTAAACCTACAAGTTAGTGGGGTGCGTCCACCTCACAGTGTTCAGCTAAACCTACAAGCTAGTGGGGTGCGTCCTGCTCACAGTGTTCAGCTAGATCCATTTCTGTTATCTTCTTACTGACAGGTAGGCTTGTCTTGTTACAGTAAATACAGCTACCTGAAGAAAATTGCTGGTGTTCTTTTGATCCTATTAGTACCACAGTCAGGCAGCTAGACTATTTACAGTTAGTGCAGTGCGTCCTGCTCACAGTGTTCTGCTAAACCTACAAGTTAGTGGGGTGCGTGCTGCTCACAGTGTTCAGCAAAACCTACAAGTTAGTGGGGTGCGTCCACCTCACAGTGTTCAGCTAAACCTACAAGCTAGTGGGGTGCGTCCTGCTCACAGTGTTCAGCTAGATCCGTTCCTGTTATCTTCTTACTGACAGGCAGGCTTGTCTTGTTACAGTATTTTAAAGAAAATTGCTGGTGTTCTTTTGATCCTATTAGTACCACAGTCAGGCAGCTAGACTATTTACAGTTAGTGCAGTGCGTCCTGCTCACTGTGTTCTGCTAAACCTACAAGTTAGAGGGGGGCGTCCTGCTCACAGTGTTCAGCTAAACCTACAAGTTAGTGGGGTGCGTCCACCTCACAGTGTTCAGCTAAACCTACAAGCTAGTGGGGTGCGTCCTGCTCACAGTGTTCAGCTAGATCCGTTTCTGTTATCTTCTTACTGACAGGCAGGCTTGTCTTGTTACAGTAAATACAGCTACCTGAAGAAAATTGCTGGTGTTCTTTTGATCCTATTAGTACCACAGTCAGGCAGCTAGACTATTTACAGTTAGTGCAGTGCGTCCTGCTCACAGTGTTCTGCTAAACCTACAAGTTAGTGGGGTGCGTCCTGCTCACAGTGTTCAGCTAAACCTACAAGTTAATGGGGTGCATCCACCTCACAGTGTTCAGCTAAACCTACAAGCTAGTGGGGTGCGTCCTGCTCACAGTGTTCAGCTAGATCCGTTCCTGTTATCTTCTTACTGACAGGCAGGCTTGTCTTGTTACAGTATTTTAAAGAAAATTGCTGGTGTTCTTTTGATCCTATTAGTACCACAGTCAGGCAGCTAGACTATTTACAGTTAGTGCAGTGTGTCTTGCTCACAGTGTTCTGCTAAACCTACAAGTTAGTGGGGTGCGTCCACCTCACAGTGTTCAGCTAAAGCTACCTGTAGAAGGTTGGTGGTGTTCTCATACTACAGGCAGGCAGTTGATTTTGCTAGCTGCAGTATCAGTACATATATATATATATATATATATATATATATATATATATATATATATATATCCCAGCTTAGTGCAGCTACAGGCCATTAGTATGTCTGGAAGGCCAAGAAGGAGAGGCAGACAGTCACAAGCCAATAAGAGAGGGCAAGCAGGCTCTGTGTCTAGTGCTGGTCGTGGAGACGGTGCATCCTCATCAGCACGTGGCCATGAGACACGCTTGGCCTTTTTTTCGGCAGCTGGCCATGTTGAGCCGCAACATGCGGAAGACTTGGTCGAGTGGATGACCAAGCCGTCCTCATCCTCCTCATCCTCTCTCACCCATGCCCAGGGTACTTTGTCTGGCAAAGCAGCGGCCTCTTCCCTCGGCTCAATGTCATCAGTGACTCCTTCCCTAGCCCCACCATGTCCTCCTGAGGAGTCCCTCGAACTGTTTGACCACAGTGTTGGGTACATGCTCCAGGAGGATGCCCAGCGTTTGGAAGGCTCTGATGATGATACTGAGCTCGATGAAGGCAGTAACACGAGCACGGACAGAGGGGGTGCCCAAGAAGGACAGCAATCTGGCAGTCATGCTCCCCCTGCTGTAGCATACTGCCAGGTTTGCTCCAGTGATGAGGAGGGAGGGGATGATGAGGTCACTGACTCAACGTGGGTGCCTGATAGGAGAGAGGAGGAGGAGGAGGAGGCGGCACATCACCAACGAGGCAGGATGCCCTCCAGGGGCCAGCCTAAGGGCAGCACATTGACTGCATCACACCCCAAAGCTCCACATGTGCAGGGCGCTGCAGTCTCTGCGCGTTATTCAAAAAGTTCTTTGGTGTGGGCCTTTTTTGAGACGAGTGCATCAGATCGCACCGCTGCTATTTGCAACATATGTCTCAAGCGTATCTCGCGTGGCCAAAACATCTCCCGCTTGGGTACCACATGCTTGACCAGACATATGTTGACCTGCCATGCAGTTCGTTGGCAAGCGTATCTAAAAGACCCACACCAAAGAACAAAGAGGACCTCTGCTTGCTCCTCATCAGCTGAGATTTCCAACCCCACTAGACCTTCAGTCCTCTCTGAGACCTGCACTGAGAGGAATGAAGGTGTAGAATTAGGTGTGTCACAGCCACGTACTTGTGGGCAATCTGATTTTGGTACACCGACGTCAGATTGTACCAGGCAAATTTCCCTGCCCCAGCTGCTGCACCGCCGAAAGAAGTTTGCTCCCAGCCATCCACATGCCCAGCGGTTGAATGCTAGCTTGGCAAAATTGCTGCCTTTTCAGTTGGTAGACTCTGCCCCCTTCCGTGAGTTTGTGGAATGTGCAGTTCCTCAGTGGCAGGTACCCAAACGCCACTTTTTCTCACGGAAGGCGATTCTGGCTCTCTACCAGCATGTGGAAGGCAATGTCCATGCCTCGCTGGACAGGGCGGTCAGCGGTAAGGTGCATATTACCGCTGACTCATGGTCCAGCAGGCATGGACAGGGACGTTACCTAAGTTTCACGGCGCATTGGGTGACTCTGCTGGCAGCTGGGAAGGATGCAGGACAAGGTGCAGTAGTGTTGGAGGTTGTTCCGCCACCACGCCTCCAAAATGCTAATGATTGTGACACACCTCTCTCCTCCACCCCCTCCTCTTCTTCTTCCTCCATGGCCTCTTCCTCGGAACCAGCGGTGCTCCGTAGTCGTTCAAGGGGCTACGCAAGTACGCAGGCCAAAAGATGCCATGCGGTGCTTGAGCTGGTGTGCTTGGGGGACAGGAGCCACACTGGGGCAGAGGTTCTGTCAGCTCTGCAGGGGCAGGTTCAGAGGTGGTTGACGCCACGCCAACTTAAGGCAGGAATGGTGGTTTGCGACAATGGCACCAACCTCCTCTCTGCCCTCCGACAGGGACATATGACCCATGTGCCCTGTTTGGCTCACGTCCTTAACTTGGTGGTGCAGCGGTTCTTGGGCAGGTACCCGGGCTTACAGGATGTCCTGAGGCAGGCCAGGAAAGTCTGTGTGCATTTCCGCCGGTCATATAATGCCAGTGCTTGGCTGACGGACCTCCAAAAGGAGTGTAACCTGCCCAAGAACCGCCTAATCTGTGACATGCCCACCAGGTGGAACTCAACGTTGGCCATGCTGCAGCGGCTGCACACGCAGCAGAGGGCCATCAATGAGTACCTGTGCGACTATGGCACCAGGACAGGGTCAGGGGAGCTTGTTTTTTTTTCCCCACGCCAGTTCGCCATGATCAGGGATGCATGCACTGTCCTGTCACCATTTGAGGAGGCCACGAGGATGGTGAGCAGTGACAGTGCATGCATCAGTGACACTGTCCCCCTTGTCCACCTGTTGGAGCACACGCTGCGTGGAATAATGGACAGGGCACTTGAGGCAGAACAGAGGCAGGAAGAGGAGGACTTCCTTAGCTCTCAAGGCCCCCTTTATCCAGACAGTGTTCCTGCGTGCCCGCCGATCACACAGGAAGAGGACGAGGAGGAAGAGGAGGAGGAGGAGGAGGAAGATTGTGTCAGTATGGAGGTGGAGCCTGGCACTCAGCATCAGCAGCAGTCTTTAAGGGATCAGTCCCAAGAAACACATGGACTTGTACGTGGCTGGGAGGAGGTGGCTGCGGACCATGTCGTCCTTAGTGACCCAGAGGACTCCGGACCGAATGCCTCAGCAAACCTATGCTGCATGGCCTCCCTGATCCTGCAAAGCCTGCGTAAGGATCCTTGTATTCGTGGTATCAAGGAGAAGGACCAATACTGGCTGGCAACCCTCCTTGATCCACGTTACAAGGGTAAGGTTGCGGACCTTATCTTGCCATCGCAGAGGGAGCAGAGGATGAAACATCTTCGGGAGGCCTTGCAGAAAGGTCTGTGCAACGCGTTCCCAGAGACTGGGAGGTTACAAACTCCTGTTTCTGGACAACGTGTTGCTGAGGCTTCGGTCAGTCAAAGAAGGAGCGGTGGAGAAGGTGGCCGTCTGACCGATGCGTTCAGACAATTTTTTGGTCCGCAGCCCCAAGGTATGATCGGTTCCAGCAACCATCGCCAGCATCTGTTTTACATGGTGCAGGAATACCTAGGGGCAAGATCAGACTTGGACACCTTTCCCACCGAAAATCCTCTGGGTTACTGGGTCTTGAGGATGGATCACTGGCCAGAGCTTGCACAGTATGCAATTGAGCTACTGGCCTGTCCTGCATCCAGCGTTCTTTCGGAACGCACATTCAGTGCTGCTGGAGGCGTGGTAACCGATCACAGGGTGCGTCTGTCCACTGACTCGGTCGATCGACTGACCTTCATAAAAATGAATGAGTCTTGGATCACCACCAGCTACCAAGCACCTGATGCTGATGTAACTGAATAATTTTTTTTGAAATCTCAAATCCCTTCAAAGACTGCCTATGCTGATGCTGAGTGACTATTCCTAAATAATTATCCTCTTCCTCCTCAATCATCACGCTGATAGCTTGTAAGAGCATTTTTGGTTCTGGGCGCCACCACCAGTGCCTAAGGCACAATTTTTCAGCCCCTGTTTAACAGGGGCGTGCAATTACGATTTTTGATGTAATACTTTGCAGCAGGGCTCGTTCCTGCATTCCAACTAGAGTGTCTGTGAGGGGTTGCAGTGTTGTGGCACCAGCACCAGTGCCTAAGGCCCAATTTTTCAGCCCTTGTTTAACAGGGGCGTGTAATTACAATTTTTGATGCAATACTTTGCAGCAGGGCTCGTTCCTGCATTCCAACTAGAGTGTCTGTGAGGGGTTGCAGTGTTGTGGCACCAGCACCAGTGCCTAAGGCCTAATTTTTCAGCTCCTGTTCAACAGGGGCATGTAATTACAATTCTTGATCTAATATTTCACAGCAGAGCCCTGTGAGGGCTTACAGTGTTGTGGCCACAGCAACACCTAAGGCCCAAATTTCTGCTGAGTATATAGGGCAGGACCCTACTTTCAAACAACTAACTTACAAACGACTCCTACTTGCAAACGGAAGGAGACAACAGGAAGTGAGAATAAATCTACCCCTAGGAAGGGAAATTCTCTCCTGTAAGAGTTAATATGGGAAAAACATTTCTCCTTTCCACTGATGCTTTCTAATCCATTGGGACAAAAAGTGAGGTGAAATCTTCTGAAGAGGAGGAAAGACAGCAAAACAAATGTCACAGGGGTGATAACCCTTCCCTATGTTTTCCAAAAAGCTTAAAAAAGATTTTTTGGCTGGAGCTAAACACGTTAAAAATGTACCCGTTCAAAATTACAAAGAGATTCTACTTAACAACAAACCTACAGCCTGTATACTGCTGTTCAGAGTATATAGGGCCTGGTGGCCCCACACCTTTCCTTATTTTAATTTGGGTGAGGGGTTCCCCTTAATATCCATACAAGACCCAAAGGGCCTGGTAATGGACTGGGGGGGGTACCCATGCCGTTTGTCTCACTGATTTTCATCCATATTGCCAGGACCCGACATTACATTAAACCCGCAAGCAGTTTTAAATGAGATTTTTTCCTTTAAAAATGACATTTGGTGCAGGGACTGTTCTAAACACGGGAAACACGCGTCACTTTACAGGCATACTATAGACACCCCTCAGGTACGATATTTAAAGGAATATTTCACTTTTTTTTTTTTTACTTTAAGCATCATTAAAATCACTGCTCCCGAAAAAACGGCCGTTTTTAAAAGTTTTTTTTGCATTGATACATGTCCCCTGGGGTAGGACCCGAGTCCCCAAACCCTTTTTAGGACAATACCATGCAAATTAGCCTTTAAAATGAGCACTTTTGATTTCGAACGTTCGAGTCCCATAGACGTCAATGGGGTTCTAACGTTCGTGCGAACTTTCGGTCCGTTCGCAGGTTCTGGTGCGAACCGAACCGGGGGGTGTTCGGCTCATCCCTATTGGGTACTCTTACCGGGTCTTGTAGGACATATCTGCCATATAGCAGTACGTCTGTCAGAGCTTATGGAGGTGACCTCCCGTGGAATCCTCCCAGGTGTTATCCCTTGGGTCACGATCACCGATAGGCAGGGTTGTCACAGGTGGAGATTAGCAGCTCACTCACACATTCTCCAATTCCGGGGCCAAAACGGTCAAAGGAAACCAATTGCGGATGAAGTCATGGAGAAAAAAGGGAAAACAGGCTCCACAAGGCGTAGGTCAAAAATATAAGGGATTTATTGAATAAAAAGCCTTTACAAATAAAAGTGATCACAAGTAGTTAAAAATGGTGGCAACATGGAAAGCTGGAACGCCCTACGCGTTTTTCGACTGAAGAGCCTTCAACTGGGGCAACTGCAAATGCTAACTGTTTTGCTAAATGTAGAACCAAATATCCTGTAGAAATTTTTTTGAAGCTAGTAAATGAATGTACATAATTTTGTTTCTGCTGGCAAAATAAAAGTACATTATTGAGCTTGTTTGTTGTTTTTTTTTTCTTCTTTTTAATTAGTTTTGGGGGTGGTGGTTTTGGGGAAGTGCAAGATCTTTTATATCTTAGGCTGCTTTCACACTGGAGGAGCTGTACAGACGCTATAGCGCTAAAAATATCCTGTAAAGAGCCTCTCCTCTCACTCCAGTGTGAACTGGCCCTGACCCTAGTTTCACACCTATGCATTTTTTAGTGAGTTTTGCAGTTTTCAGAAACACTCTACAGTCCATTTAACATGGTTTCCTATGGTACTAGTTCACATGCGATTTGCGGCCAGTGCGTTTTTGGAAATGGTCTGGGACTTTTTTCACGTGATTTGTGGGTAATAGATTTCAATGGAACTGCTCCAGAAACGCAACTGTTATGTTTGTGATGTGATTTTTGATGTGTTTTTGCGGTTATTATTTTCACACTGTATATAGCTGGTTGCTAATTGGGGGGCCAGGAAACCAGCTGCCGCGTCCCTAACAACCAATGAATCTTCAGTTGTCAGTGGCTTCCCCAATGAAAGTAAAAAAAAAATGCCAGCCCAAAAAAATCGCTAAAAAACTGCATGATGTCCCCCCAGGTCTATACCAGGCCCTTTGGATCCCCCCACGCCAAAATTTATCAAAATAAAAAAAATTGTGCGGGGGCCCCCCAAAATCCATACCAGGCCCTTCAGGTCTGGTATGGATATCAAGGGGAACCCTGCATCAAAATAAAAAAATTGCGTGGGGGTCCCACCAAAATCCATACCAGGCCTCAGAAAAAGAGGGGGGATGAGATAGTGGCCCCCCTCCTCCTGAATTATACCAGACCACATGCCCTCAACATGGGGAGGGTGCTTCGGGGTCCCCCCCAAAACACCTTGTCCCCATGTTGATGGGGACAAGGGCCTCATCCCCACAATCCTTGCCCGGTCATTGTGGGGGCCTGTGGGCAGGGGGGCTTATCAGAATCTGGAAGCCCCCTTTAATAAGGGGGTCACCAGATCTGGCCCCCCCTATGTGAATGGGTATCGGGTACATTGTACCCCTACCCATTCACCAAAAAAAGCAGTGAAATGTGACAAAAAACAATAGCTGGTTTTTGACAAATCCTTTATTGTAAAATATAGCTCTGAGTGGTCTGCTCCCCTGAGCCGTGTCTCCCGCCGTCTTCTCCTGGTGCTGTCTCTCTTGCCGTCATCTTCTTTCGCCGCCTCTCCCGCCACCGCCTACTTCTCCCACTGCCGCGTTCTTCCTCCCCCGCCATCATCCTCCGTTGTGTTGTCCCCACTGTCTGACGTCTCTTACACAGCCATGGGGCGTGACCATCCGTTGATGTCACACGGAAAGCCCACCCCCTTTTTTCCAGCAAATAAAGGCGTGGGTTCTGTGTGTGACGTCAACGGATAGTCATGCCCCATAGCTGTGTAAGAGACACCAGACAGCGGGGGACAACACAACGGAGGAAGACGGAGAGGGAGGAAGAACACGGTGGCGGGAGAGACGGCGACAGAAGATGGCGCAAGAGAGACAGCACCAGGAGAAGATGGTCTGGTATGGATTTTGGGGATGACCCCTACGCCATTCTTTTTTTAAAATTGACATGGAGTTCCCCTTAATAACCATACCTGACTCGAAGGGCCTGGTATGGACTGGTGGGGGGAACCTACGCCGTTTTTTTAATTTGATTTTAATTCTATATTGCCAGGAACTGGCAATTCATTACAGCCACGAGCAATTTTAAATTAAATCTGTCAGGTTGGCAAGAGAGAGGGCCTGCTGCAGGTATAAAATACTGGCAGAAGAGGAACCTGCACATACCTGCAGCCTCCTAAACCTTCCTATCATGACCAAATCCTGGGTTTTTCTGACCGACACACTCCAACACCTCCTCGTAGTGTTGAATCTTGGCAATAAGCTCCATCCCACTTATATTTGTAAAGTTACTATTTGTTCATCACTAAGAGCTAATATCATTACGCAAAAAGTAGACCGGGAATGACCAAGGTTCCAGACTATCAGAAAGTGCCAAAGCTTTACTTGTTTGAATCACATGAGGTTCAGCCATGACAGGAAGGTTTTGGAGGTTGTGGCTGGTATTTACAGATACCTTTGAGTGACTTGCACTGTATATCTACAGCAGTTTCCTTATTTTCGCTTCCAGAGTCCATATAAAAGATAGTGAATAAAAATATGCAAAATGTTTCTTAGGGTGTTTTGTTTGCAGTTAAAGCCTAGAGCAAAGAAGCATATTTCATGTCTGAACTATCTTTACCTTGCCAATATCAAAACACATGTTCAGAATTTTTTTAAAAAGCCCAAGCTCCCCAGATATGCTAAATATTCATTTATAGGATTCCTCATTTCAAAAAATATACTACACTATGAAAACATTACATTATTGGGCTTTTGGCTTTTGTCATTGATGGCAGAGAAATTACACTGGAGCGCATTGTGATATTGGATCCATCCCATCTTTATTTCTGGTCCCATCTGTAAAACTTGACAGGCCTTTAATGGCCGCATATGTTTGGTGAGTGAGCATTTTTAACACGTGGTGAAGCCCCTGGCTGGAATTAATGAAGGGGGAGACACAGGAAGTGCCACCTGAGTGTAGTATATCAAATGCAATTTATTGGCAAGGTAAGTAATGCACTTACAGGAAATAAGTTAAAACAGGCTAATCTGTATAGAGTGGTGTTGCAGGTGTAGTCCGGCATCCAGAACGAGCATCCATGGGTATGGCTGGTGTGTAGGAGAGCCACAATCTATCCTGTGGCCACCAGGAAGTCAGCCTGGGCCGCCGTGGAACGCAAGGAGATGACGTCACCAGGAGCAGAGTAACACCAAGGAAAGAACCGTGTATCAATTAATTAAAAATTAAAAAATGATTATATATATATATATATATATATATATATATATATATATATATATATATATATAAATATATATATATATATATATATATATATATATATATATATATATATATATATATATATATATATATATATATATATATATATAAAATCGCATAACAATTACTGTTATAACTTCAATAAAATATATATTAGAATGATATAGTAGGAATCCATGCGCACATCACGAGGACATGCAAGTGTGCATATGTGCGTACACACCAAATGAGCACATACATAAGAAAAATTCTGTAACTCCTGATGAAGAGGCAGATTAAAAAATATTATTGGCCAGGTCTTATTGTGCGAGGTTATATCAATGTTAGGTATGAATGTCAGTTTACTTTAGCGATATGATATGTATGTATCCCCATAAAGGGGTGCATATAGCGCATCTATATCGATTGTTTATACTTATATACTTATACCAAAATGTCTCCTACACACCAGCCATACCTGTGTGACGCTAGTTCTGGATGCCCGACTACACCTGCAACTCCACTCTATACAAATGAGCCTGTTTTTAACTTATTTCCTGTAAGTGCATTACTTACCTTGCCAATAAACTGCATTTGATATATTACACTCAGGTGGCGCTTCCTGTGTCTCCCCCTTCTCAAATCTGTTTACAGAGCTGGCTTTTCTCTGAGGATAGCTGCCGTCTGTCATCCCATTCTAAGAACTATTGCTATGGACTGATGAGCGTTTAGTGCTCACATACTGCCTGTTGTACTCTTAGATATACAAAAGTGTCTGCACTTCCAGTTTTTTCTTTATCATTATGGAATTAATGAACACCTATCTTTCACTGTCACTTAAAGGCAAAGTGGTCGGGAAAAAATTTCATATATGCTATGGACTTTGATTTATGGATATGTGTTGTTGATTGTTACCATTATTTACAGTGTTTGAGTGTTAACATCACTATCTTACTTTCAATATGTTTATTGAGTTTTAGAAGAAGTAGAAAAACATATGTTGGCATAGGTATCATCGGCCCACATGGCCTACAATCAAAGAAAAAATAAGTAACAGTTACAAACATTAAAGTGTATAACATTTAACATTGACCGTTAGCCGTAAGCTAGAATTCTACATAGGACAATAAATCTGGCACCTTTGGATCAGTGAGGGTAAATCCCCATCTCTAAGGGATTGGCCTATTGTCTCTTGTCCCAAGATACCGGGACCCCAAGCTGAGGTATTTCCTTGGGATCCTTAGGGGGGTCAGCCACCCGCCCCGGGAGTTGCCCAGCACACCACCCCTATGGGAGCTCACTGTGGTTGTGCCTATCCCCTCCCAGGACCCGTGCCCCCCATCCCTAACCTTGTAGCAGGCTGACTATATTGCAAGCCTGGTCCGCCACAATAACGAGCAATTTAGGGGTACAATCTGGGAACATGGTTTCTGGCATATTCTTAGCAAACTAGCCTGCTTAGAGCTTTTTCCGCTTCACAAGTGAGGGGTGTAATAACCCCCTCTCATACATAGAGGAGAGTGGGAGCAGAGTGTCCCTGAGAGTTAGAGTAAAGAGAGGGTAATAAAAAGAGGAGGGTAGGAATACAGGAGAGTCCGATCATCTGTTATGCAGCATACACACGATCGGAATTCTCGTTGGAAAAAGCTATGGTGGTTTTTCCGACGTAATTCTGCTCAAGCTTGTCTTGCATACACATGGTCACACCAAATTTCGACCGCCAAAAACGCGCTGGGGTACAACACGTACGACGGGACTATAAAAGGGAAGTTCAATACCCAGCGCACCGCCCTTTGGGCTCCTTCTGCTAATCTCATATTTATCTCATGTTAGTAAAAGTTTGGTGAGAGGCGATTTGCGCTTTTCATCGTTTTACTGCTGTTCCGTTTGTGCTTGTGGGTTTGTATCTGGTTTTCAGTGCGTGTAATCAGTTTGCATCTGTTTTTCAGTGTGTTCTTGTCCGCTCGTTACTGATTTTCAGCTCGCTCTTCACAGGCCTTGCTGTTCTTCAGTGCATTTTGTTTAGTTCAGTCTGACCAGCCGACCATTTTGAATCCATGTTGCGGGTTTGTGCTCATCGTAGAGTTCATGCTGTGCGGGGGCTTGGTGTTGGGCTTTTAGCTTTGATCCAACCCCAGTCCATGAACAGGGCGGGGAGGAGTTCATGGACAAAGAATTGGTTGCTCCAGTGTGACCAATTCTCTCATATGCCTTTGTTGAGGGAGATCCGTGAGAATAATCCTGATGATTTCAGGAATTTTCTCTGGATGACGGACCCCGTTTTTCACCGTCTGTTGACTTTGCTGTCCCCTTATATCAGCAGGCAGGATACCTGCATGAGGCAAGCCATCACTCCTGGACAGAGGCTCGTCGCCACATTGCGGTACTTGGTGACTGGGAGAAGCCTGCAGGAAGTTCTCGACAGGCATCCCCCCCAGGCTCTGGGGATCATTATCCCAGAGACCTGTTCTGCCATCATCCAGGTCCTGCAGAAGGACGATATTAACCACTTGACCACTGGGCACTTAAACCCCCTTAATAACCAGACCAATTTTCAGCTTTTGGTGCTCTCACATTTTGAATGACAATTACTCAGTCATGCAACACTGTATCAATATGAAATTTGTGTCCTTTTTTTCACACAAATAGAGATTTCTTTTGGTGGTATTTAATCACCGCTGGGTTCTTTATTTTTTGTGCTATAAAAGAAAAAAGACCGAAAAATCTGTAAAAAAATGCATTTTTCTTCATTTCTGTTATAAAATTTTGCAAATTAGTAATTTTTCTTCATATATTTTGGCCAATATTTATACCACTACATATCTTTGGTAAAAATAACCCAAATCAGTGGATATTATTTGGTCTTTGTGAAAGTTATAGAGTCCAAAAGCTATGGTGCCAATATCTGAAAATTGATCACACCTGAAGTACTGACGGCCTATCTAATTTCTTGAGACCCTAACATGCCAGAAAAGTACAAATACCCCCCAAATGACCCCTTTTTGGAAAGAAGACATTCCAAGGTATTTAGAAAGATGCATGGTGAGTTTTTTGAAGTTGTAATTTTTTCCCACAATTCTTTGCAAAATCAAGTTTTTTTTTTTCACAAAATTGTCATATTAGCAGGTTATTTCTCACACACCGCAAAGGCATACCACAAATTACACCCCAAAACACATTCTGCTATTACTCCCGAGTATGGCGATACCACATATGTGAGACTTTTACACAGCGTGGCCACATACAGAGGCCCAACATGCAGGGAGCACCTTCAGGCTTTCTGGAGTGCCCAGGCCAATTCTGACATTTCTCTCCTACATGTAAAAATCATCATTTATTTGCTAGAAAATCACATAGAACCCCAAAACATTATATATGTTTTTTTTAGCAAAGACCCTAGAGAATACAATGGTGGTCTTTGCAACATTTTATCTTGCACGGTATTTGTGCAGCAATTTTTTGAACGCATTTTTTTTGAAAAAAAAAACAGTTTTGTGCTTAAAAAAAAAACAAAGCAGCAAAATTAGCCCAATGTTTTTGCATAATGTGAAAGATGAAGTTATGCCGAGTAAATAGATACCCAACATGTCACCTTTCAAAATTGCACGTGCTTGTGGAATGGCACCAAACTTCGCTACTCAAAAATCCCCATAGGCTTTAAAATTTTTTACTGGTTACATGTTTTGAGTTACAGAGGAGGTCTAGGGCCACAATTATTGCTCTCTCTCTACCAATCGCAGCAATACCTCACATGTGTGGTTTGAACACCGTTTTCATATGTGGTTGGGACTTACGTATGCGTTCGCTTCTGCATGTGAGCACACAGGGACAGGGGCGCTTTAAAATTTTTTTTTTTTTTTATTGTTCATTTTACTTTATTTATTTTAGTTTGATGCTTTTTTCCAAAAAAAAAAATGTTTTGACCACTTTTATTCCTATTACAAGGAATGTAAACATCCCTTGTGATAGGAATATGGCACGACAGATCCTCTTTACAGTGAGATATGGGGTCAATAAGACCCCACATCTCACCTCTAGGCTGGGAAGCCTGAAATAAAAAAAATTAAAAAAAAAGATCCTGGCTTCGATCATAGCGGTGAGTCGGTAGAAGCACCGGAGGGCGGCGGGAGGGGGGATGTCCCCTCTCGCCTCCCGTAAGAACGATCAAGCAGTGGAACAGCCATTATGATCATTCTTATGGTGTAGGGAATCGCCGGCTAAAAAAGTTGATATCTGAATGATGCCTGTAGCTGCACCCATCATTCAGATATCCCCGCGCAAATTCAAGGACGTCGTATGACAGCCGGCGGGCGGGAAGTGGTTAAAATGTATTTTTTTTTTAACACAAAGTTGTCCATTTATACAATATTTCTAACACATAGCATGTACATACCAAAAATGACACCCCAAAATAGATTCTCCTCCTCCTGAGGACGGCGATACCACATGTGTGAGACTTCCACAGCCTGGCCACATACAGAGGCCGAGTACAGCCGAGTATGGCCGAGCATGGCAGGGTATGGCAGGGTATCGCCGAGCATGGCTGGGTATGGCAGAGTATGGCTGGGTATCACCGAGTATTGCAGAGTATGGCTGGGTATGGCAGGGTATGGCAGAGTATTGCGCGGTATTGCAGAGTATTGCGGGGTATTGCAGAGTATTGCAGAGTTTGGCCGGGTATTGCAGAGTTTGGCGGGGTATTGCAGAGTATGGCGGGGTATTGCAGAGTATGGCTGAACATGACTGGGTATGGCTGATTATGGCAGGGTATTGCAGGGTATCGCCGAGTATGACTGGGTATGGCTGGGTATCACCGAGTATTGCAGAGTATGGCTGGGTATGGCAGAGTATTGCGGGGTATTGCAGGGTATTGCTGGGTATTGCGGGGTATTGCAGAGTATTGCGGGGTATTGCAGAGTATTTCAGGGTATTGCAGAGTATTGTGGGGCATTGCAGAGTATTGCACAGTGTTGTGGGGTATTGCACAGTATTGTGGGGTATTGCAGAGTATTGCACAGTGTTGCGGGGTATTGCAGAGTATTGCACAGTGTTGCGGGGTATTGCAGAGTATTGCACAGTATTGTGGGGTATTGCACAGTATTGTGGGGTATTGCAGAGTATTGCACAGTGTTGCGGGGTATTGCAGAGTATTGCACAGTGTTGCGGGGTATTGCAGAGTATTGCACAGTATTGTGGGGGTATTGCAGAGTATTGCACAGTATTGTGGGGGTATTGCAGAGTATTGCACAGTATTCTGGGGCATTGCAGATTATTGCAGGGCATTGCAGAGCATTAGGGATGGCTGAGCATGGATGGATGGATGGCTGGATGTCACTGTGCAGCTCTGTGGGCACTACACATCCAGTCCACAGCGCTACTGCCATCCATCCATCCCCCTCTCCGCTCACAGTGTACCGATCGGTACACAGAGGGGAGGAGAGGAACCGTCATGAGATGACGCCGGTTTGTTTACATGTGCTCGCTCCGTCATTTGACAGAGCGATCACGTGGTAAACGGCCGTGATCAGCGGCCATTTTCCGGGATCCGTGATGCACCGGGTCCTCTGGACCTAGGGGGCGTGCGAGAGGGGAATTCTGGGAGGACGTCATAGTACGCCCTCCCAGAGTTAAGCAACCGCCCTGCAGCCCTCATTCGGCTATGGGCCGGTTGTTAAGTGGTTAAGGTAAGATTTCTCCTTTAACATCACATTATATGTATTTAATGTTTGCTAATGTATTGTATTTCTTTCATCATTCCCTAATTACCATGATTATAATATGCTGTGAATGTCCCCTTTGTTCTCATGCATGCTGGAATTTTTCTAAGTTTGTTTTTTGGCCTACATGCATATTTGCCTTCACTAACCTCCCCTAGCCTAGTCACTTAACAATGTATTTTGTCAGCTCCATTGTAATGCTTACCCTAAACACCCCCTAAAACGTGTCCAAATGTTATTTGTGTCCTTAAATTCAGGCAGAGTGCCAGAGGCTATTTTTTGGGGCCCAAACTCATTTGGAACCCACCCCAACCGCTAAGTCAACCCATACCAATCCTTTATCTGCTGACTTTGCCAAACCCATGCACACTATACCTACCTCCTTTGTGGTCATATTTATGGATGAATTCCCCAAAGCATGTAGTAAAAGGGCCTGCCTGAATACTTTCAAATGGTACTGTTTAAAGTTTTGTTCTCCTATTATTATCTTGATAGGTAATTGCAGAATGTAAAAATGTGTTTCCATTTGTACAGTGTGTATTGGCAGTGGGCTGCCAATAGTGTAAGTAAGGAGGGGCTGGCCAAAGTAATGCACATTATTTATGCATTCAGCTCTCAATGAAGTGGAGAGGGTTACCTGTCCAAAATATCTCCCCCCCCCTAAAATATTTCCAAGGGGCCATCGGGGGGGGGGGGGGAATCGGATAGGTGGACCTTATATTTTTGACTTTAAATACTCCTTAAAATAAATGTTATACTGATGTTGGCCAAGAATGTTTGTGTCTAATCTGCTTTTAATGTTTATGTGCAAAATGACTTATATTTTTTTCTTGATTGGCTCCACAGTTTCCTTCAATGCCACAGGAATGGCAGACTGTGGCCTCTCAGTTTGCCCAGCGGTGGGACTTTCCTAACTGCAGAGGGGCAATCAATGGGAAGCATGTCCACATCGTCCCACCACCCCATTCGGGGTCATACTATTAAAATTACAAGGGGTTTAATAGTATTGTGTTGATGGCAGTGGTGTCGGCGACATATGAGTTTTTATATGTGGACGAGGGGAGGAATGGCCGGATGTCTGATGGTGGAGTATTTGCCCGGACCGAGTTCTACCGACGTCTCGAGAGTGGTGGCTTGGGATTGCCACCTCCAGAGGAGAACGTGGAAGGACTGCTATTTGTCTTCGTCGCAGATGAGGTATTCGGTCTGGGTGACCACGTGATGAGGCCATTCCCCAGGGGACCCTCATCCCAGAGAAGAGGGTTTTTAACTACTGGCTGGCCAGAGCCAGAAGAGTCATGGAGAATGCGTTTGGGATCCTGGCCAGCCGGTTCCGCCTGTTTCAAACAGCCATAAATATGGCAGAATACAAATTAAACCATATCATTTTATGTTGCTGCATCCTGCACAATTTTTTAAAAAGACATAATGCAAGTTATGTTGCCTCCCTTGGGCCTGAGGCCGGACTTTCAGAAACTCCAATGACGGCCCTGGAAGCTGGCCATCCTGGCTTGCCCCCCCAAAGTGCCCTTGAAGTGCGAGAAAAATATGTAGACTATTTACGGGTAGAGGGGCCATTGTTATGCCAGCACATTTTGATTCAATTTTTTCTTTTATAAGATAAAATCTGGATTTTCATTTACTGCTTAAGTTTATTTTTGCTGTCTCCTAGGTTCTCCTAGTGCACTTGTAGTGCCAAGTGGTTTTTCCATTTTTAAATAACACCCATTTTCACTGTAAACACCAACTTAACACAAGAACTGGTATTGATCATTGAAAGAAGAAGCCACACATTGTTGAGTATAAAACCTTTTACTCCGTGCACATTCACATGTGCGTTTTATAAAACATTTGACGATAAAAAAAATGCATCTTTTTTTTCAAAGTTTTACCTTGTAATTTTTTTAAAAATACAGAAACAGGCATGTTTCCAAACATAACATACACAACTCTGGAACTTACAAAGTTCAACATTGCAAAAAAGATGGCAATATCAGACATTTTATAGTGTGAAAACGGTCTGGATCTTGCCTTCATCAGATGGGGTGAAGTCACCCCTGTAAAAGCCAAATTTAGAAGATGCACACAAATTGTGAGTCAAAATGGGGATTTCCTTTCTGATCACATACCTAATGTCAACATGTGCTATCTCCCATCATGGGGGATCAATGGACGTGTTTTGTGGGTGCAACCCCTTCCTCTCACCTACTAGAGTTACGAGGAAGGGGTTGCACCCACAAAACACGTACATTGATATCAACTGATGGCAGATAGCACATGTTGACACACTGTGTGCATCTTCCAAATTTGGTTTTAAACTGTATTAAAACTTTATTTAAAATTTTTAGTAAAAAAAAAATTAAAAAAAACAGGACTCTTTTTAGGATTTAGATTCTCCCTAGTACATCAATCATGTTCTTCAGTCTTTGTTCAATCTCCTTGTTTTTTCTTTGAGGTCCAAATCACGACTACAAAACATGATTTCCTGGATAATCCGTTGTGCACTGTCACTGGTGAAATGACTCGATTTTGGTACCACAACCTGAACATCACCTATAATAAAAAAACACACCATGTATTATAAATATGCAGGCATACATCTATTACCTGAATAGGGATGAGCTTCGAGTTTGAGTCAAACTTATGTTCGACTCGAACATCAGCTGTTTGCACATTCGCTGAACAGCGAACAATTTGGGGTGTTTGCAGCAAATTCGAAAGCCGCGGAACACCCTTTAAAAGTCTATGGGAGAAATCAAAAGTGCTCATTTTAAAGGCTTATATGCATGGTATTGTCATAAAAAGTGTTTGGAGCCCGTGCCAAAATTTAAAATAAAAAGGCATGGGGGTCCCCCTCAAAATCCATACCAGACCTGAAACCCACGCCAAAATAAAAAAAATGGCATGGGGTCCCCCCCCAAAATCCATACCAGACCCTTATCCGAGCACGCAACCTGGCAGGCCGCAGGAAAAGAGGGGGGGACGAGAGAGCGCCCCCCTCCTGAACTGTACCAGACCACATGCCCTCAACATTGGGAGGGTGCTTTGGTGTCCCCCCCAAAGCACCTTGTCCCCCTGTGTGCAAGATATCTCTGTAATGATATATTGTGCATTTCTAGTTGGTCTATTATTTTTTGGATTATTTATGTATTATGTATTGCTGTATGAAACAAAGTTTTTCATTTATTATCCTACTTCATGCAGGTATTTAATTATATGTGTAGTATATCAATTTTCTATCGAATATGAATTATGAGACAAATGTCCTACTCCTTTATATATATTATAGATATGTCATTTATAATCGTTTTCCAGCCACCTTCTGGCCCTCCTGGCCGACAGGTATGCAATAGAAATACCACCTCTTGGTCCTCCATTCCGGAAGCCCACGTCGCTGCAGCGTGTGGGTGGGTCCAGAAGCCTGTCTGGGGCCTACCACAGCAGCGGAGGAATGGTCCTGAGCTGTCTATCCTGAGTGAAGAAGCTGGACAACCGAAAAGATCCCAGGGGAGCACCTGTCATGGAAGGATCATGCAGAGTGCTGGTCTGGAGAGGGGCCTGGTGACTCGGTTGGAGGACGCATTCCGAAGTAATCTTACAGTATAGTACTGCCGGGTTGGCTTAAAGGTTCAAGTACTGTATCTGAAATTCATCGCAAACCAATACATCCTGTGGCAGAGGATTGTACGGGTTTTATTCCAAACAAGTCTGTGGCAGAGACTTTTGTTCATGCTACGTGCTGGCTGCTAGGCAAGAGAGATGTCTATCCAGGCGGGCAAAGATTAAATCCTATGAAAGGGGAGACTATTCAATCACAAGTGTTCAATTACAAAGAATGTTCTGAAGAAATACTACAGAAAGGTATTTGAGCTTCCCTGCAGCTTTCCTACTACCTCTTTCCTGCTACTTCCCTTGTTCGTTTTATTAAAGCATTGGAAAAACCTACTCTAGTGTTTGGTGCTTATATCGTCCAAAGGTAAACTCAACGGAACCCTAGACCCGGTGTCGGTGAAACAGAGGTATAGAGAGTGAAGGTAACAAGCCCGCTTAAACCAGCAGCTCCACCGAGAGTTATTGCTACACCTCATTATCCCATTTACAAGGAGCAGATAAAAGGTCCAGAGTTAATTTCAAGTGTGCTATTTGCATTTGGAATCTGTTGCTGTCAACTCTCAATATGAGATCCAAAGAGCTGTCACTATCAGTGAAGCAAGCCATTATTAGGCTGAAAAAACAAAACAAACCCATCAGAGAGATAACAAAAACATTAGGTGTGGCCAAATCAACTGTTTGGAACATCCTTAAAAAGAAAGAATGCACCGGTGAGCTCAGCAACACCAAAAGACCCGGAAGAACACGGAAAACAACTGTGGTGGATGACCGAAAAATTCTTTCCCTGGTGAAGAAAACACCCTTCACAACAGTTGGCCAGATCAAGAACACTCTCCAGGAGGTAGGTGTATGTGTGTCAAAGTCAACAATCAAGAGAAGACTTCAGCCAGAGTGAATATAGAGGGTTCACCACAAGATGTAAACCATTGGTGAGCCTCAAAAACAGGAAGGCCAGATTAGAGTTTGACAAACAACATCTAAGAAAGCCTTCACAGTTCTTGAACAATACCCTATGGACAGATGAGACCAAGATCAACTTATACCAGAGTGATAGGAAGAGAAGAGTATGGAGAAGGAAAGGAACTGCTCATAGTTACATAGTTACATAGTGATCCAAAGCATACCACCTCATAAGTGAAGCATGGTGGTGGTAGTGTCATGGCGTGGGCATGTATGGCTGCCAATGGAACTGGTTTTCTTGTATTTATTGATGATGTGACTGCTGACAAAAGCAGCAGGATGAATTCTGAAGTGTTTCGGGCAATATTATCTGCTCATATTCAGCAAAATGCTTCAGAACTCATTGGACGGTGCTTCACAGTGCAGATGGACAATGACCCGAAGCATACTGCTAAAGCAACCAAAGAGTTTTTTAAGGGAAAGAAGTGGAATGTTATGCAATGGCCAAGTCAATCACCTGACCTGAATCCGATTGAGCATGCATTTCACTTGCTGAAGACAAAACTGGAGGGAAAATGCCCCAAGAACAAGCAGGAACTGAAGACAGTTGCAGTAGAGACCTGGCAGAGCATCACCAGGGATGAAACCCAATGTCTGGTGATGTCTATGCATTCCAGACTTCAGGCTGTAATTGACTGCAAAGGATTTGCAACCAAGTATTAAAAAGTGAAAGTTTGATGGATGATTGTTAATCTGTCCCATTATTTTTGGTCCCTTAAAAAGTGGGATGCATATATACAAACTGTTGTAATTCCTACACCGTTCGCCTAATTTGGATGTAAATACCCTCAAATTATAGCTGAAAGTCTGCAGTTAAAGCACATCTTGTTCATTTCATTTGAAATCTATTGTGGTGGTGTATAGAGCCAAAACGATTAGAATTGTGTCAATGTCCCAATATTTATGGACATGACTGTATATTAAAACAATGTAAACTCCACTCAGATGTAGAAAGTGCATAACCGGCACTAGGGAAACAAGCTCAGCTTTGCTTGCCGTTCACTGCTAGTGTGAACCGGCATACGCAATGGCATCAGTGACCTCGCCCCGCCCTACATACGTTTCATCATGTGACATCTTCAAGGAGCTGATATACCTATTTGTGCCTTGAATTTGGTTTAGTCCAGGTGAACATAGGAACTTTTAGAGATAAGACTATGACAATATTCTCCCTATATGAACTTAAGTTTATGATTTAAAAATGTTCCTTTGTTATAATATGTTCTATAGCTTGTAATGTAGTAGCTACAATCCTGTATAGTAGTTTTAGAGATGTAACTGCATTTAAAAGAAAAACCTGCACTATTTATACTGTGATGTATGATTTGATCACCAGACTGTAATGTTCATATTGATTGAATTCTAGATTAGTCTATTTTGTTCTGTATGTTCTGCTGTTTTATACATGTAGTGCTCGTCTCCGAAAGGGCCTGGTGATTTTGCTCCAGGCTCCTTTTACAGTTTAGGGCGGCAGCAGTTAGACACTCAGCAATAGTCACCCTGCAGGCATAATAAACAGTCTAGGGGTTGCATTTGTTTAAATGTATTGCTGAGTAACTGGGATAGCTATTTGCTGAGAGATACAGTGAGTATTTTGCAGACCTCGCTTTTTGTCACAAAGTTTTGAAAATTGAAAAAAGAAAAAAAAAAAAATTTTCTTTTCTTTCTTCATTTTCAAAAACAAATGAGAGCTGCAAAATATTCACCATGCCTCTCAACAGATAGCTTGGGGTGTCTACTTTCCAAAATGGGGTCATTTGGGGGGGGGTTTGTGCCATCTTGGCATTTTATGGCCTTCGAAACTGTGATAGGTAGTGAGGAGTGAAATAAAAAATTTACGCCCTTAGAAATCCTGAATCCTGATTGGTTTTTGGGGCCCCGTATGCAGCTAGGCTCCCAAAAAGTCCCACACATGTGGTATCCCCATACTCAGGAGAAGCAGCAGAATGTATTTTGGGGAGTAATTTCACATATTCCCATGGCATGTTTGAGCAATATATCATTTAGTGACAACTTTGTGCAAAAAAAAGAAAAAAAAGTTTGTAATTTTCCCGCAACTTGTGGCAAAATATTAAATATTCCATGGACTCAACATGCCTCTCAGCAAATAGCTTGGGGTGTCTACTTTCCAAAATATGGTCATGGGGGGGGGGGGGGGGTTTGAACTGTCCTGGCATTTTTTGGCCTTCAAAACTGTGATAGGTAGAGAGGAGTGAAATCAAAAATTTACGCCCTTAGAAATCTTGAAGGCGGTGCTTGGTTTTCGGAGCTCCGTACGCGGCTAGGCTCTCAAAAAGTCTCACACATGTGGTATCCCCATACTCAGGAGAAGCAGCTAAATGTATTTTGGGGTGCAATTCCACATATGCCCATGGCCTGTGTGAGCAATATATCATTTAGTGACAACTTTTTGTAATTTTTTTTTTTTTGTCATTATTCAATCACTTGGGACAAAAAAAAATAATATTCAATGGGCTCAACATGCTGGGCTCAAAATGCCTCTCAGCAATTTCCTTAGAGTGTCTACTTTCCAAAATGGGGTCATTTGGGGGGGGGGGGGGGTTGTACTGCCCTGCCATTTTAGCACCTTAAGAAATGAGATAGGCAGTCATAAACTAAAAGCTGTGTAAATTCCAGAAAATGTACCCTAGTTTGTAGACGCTATAACTTTTGCGCAAACCAATAAATTTACGCTTATTGACATTTTTTTTTACCAAAGACATGTGGCTGAATACATTTTGGACTAAATGTATGACTAAAATTGAGTTTGTTGGATATTTTTTATAACAAAAAGTAGAAAATATTGTTTTTTTTCAAGATTTTTTCGTTTATAGCGCAAAAAATAAAAACCACAGAGGTGATCAAATAAAATCAAAAGAAAGCTCTATTTGTGGGAACAAAAGGACGCAGATTTCGTTTGGGTACAGCATTGCATGACCACGCAATTAGCAGTTAAAGCGAGGCAGTGCCAAATTGTAAAAAGTGCTCTGGTCAGGAAGGGGGTAAATCCTTCCGGAGCTGAAGTGGTTAAATGTATTGCTGAGTAACTGGGATAGGGTGTAGGGAGCTGTGCGTTACTCCAGAAACCGTGAGCAATAACCAAAGGACACTCTTCACTCTGTAGCTACTCTTTGAAACAGTCCCTTTAGTGAATAGCCCCAGATATTGGCAGCACTGAGACACCATATACAATGTCCCAAGCCAGACAAGCTTTAGCCTTAATGCACAAAGGATTGCAGCAGTCACAGTCACCAGGATCCTGCAAACAGTTCTGTACTGTCCCTGGATACTTGGATGCCCCCTTCCAATATCACACGGATCTCCTTTAGTGAAGCTTTCAGGCCAGATCCTCAGTAAAATCTCTTGTGACATCCTGTAAGGACGCTATTCCACTGCATAGCTTGGTGTCATCTGCAAAGACTAAAATTGTACTTTTAATCCCAGACCCAATATATTTTATAAAGATATTAAAAAGTAAGGGTCCCAACACTGAACCTTGGGGTACACCACTGATAACCTTAGACCAGAGTAAGAATCAATAACAGCTACTCTCTGAATTCAGTCTTTTAACCAGTTTTCTTTCCATTTACAAACTGATCTTTCCAAGCCTGTAGACTGTACCTTACACATTAGCCGTGTGTGGGGAACTGTGTCAAACGCTTTTGCAAAATCCAAGTATACTATATTCACAGCCAACCCTCTGTCCAAGGTTTTACTTACCTCTTCATAGAAAAGAAAACAGGTTTGTTTGACAACTTCTGTCTTTCATGAATTCATGCTGTCTGTTGCTTAAAATATTTTTGTTAAGCCAAAAATAGCAAGCAGGCCGGCAGCATCTATGGCTGCAAGCAGGGACAGCCAGCCTTCCAATTCAAAAAGTGATAAAGGGATATTGGGTGTGGGTGAGTCGCAGCGCATTTTAGGGGCCCTGCCCCTTTTGTCCAACAGCCAGAATGGAGGGAGAGACCGGCATTTAAGCTGAGCCAGCTGGAGTGGGAGGGGGCAAGAGACAGAGTGACAGAATGAAATGTGCAATGCTACTGTATGATGGACCAGATGTACTACAATAGTCAGCATACTGTATAAAGAAAAGGGGAAAACAGGTAAAACATAAACTCAATGGAAAGCAAATATTTTACAATAAAAGGCACATAAAGCACTAATAATAATATGTCCATGTCATATTTTATTGGAAAATGGTGTTGGCAAAAAATATACTGATGGAAAAAAAAATTATAAATGATAAAACCATAATAATAATAATAATAATAATAATAATGAAAGTTCAGCAAGTTTGATATCAATAAATGAATATACAGTATCTAACAAAAGTGAGTACACCCTTCACATTTTTGTAAATATTTTATTATATCTTTTCATGTGACAACACTGAAGAAATTACACTTTGCTACAATGTAAAGTAGTGAGTGTACAGCTTGTATAACAGTGTCAA
The DNA here is from genome assembly GCF_042186555.1 of Aquarana catesbeiana. NCBI lineage: Eukaryota > Metazoa > Chordata > Amphibia > Anura > Ranidae > Aquarana > Aquarana catesbeiana. The sequence goes on along the minus strand of NC_133334.1, from coordinate 230,884,720 downwards.
TTTGCTGTCCCCTCAAAATAACTCAACACACAGCCATTAATGTCTAAATCACTGGCAACAAAAGTGAGTACACCCCTAAATGAAAATGTCCAAATTGGGCCCAAAGTGTCAATATTTTGTGTGGCCACCATTATTTTCCAGCACTGCCTTAACCCTCTTGGGCATGGAGTTCACCAGAGCTTCACAGGTTTCCACTGGAGTCCTCTTCCACTCCTCCATGACGACATCATGGAGCTGGTGGATGTTAGAGACCTTGCGCTCCTTCACCTTCTACTTGAGGATGCCCCACAGATCCTCAACAGGGTTTAGGTGTGGAGACATGCTTGGCCAGTCCATCACTTTTACCCTCAGCTTCTTTAGCAAGGCAGTGGTCGTCTGGAAGGTGCGTTTGGGGGTCGTTATCATGTTGGAATACTGCCCTGCGGCCCAGTCTCTGAAGGGAGGGGATCATGCTCTGCTTCAATATGTCACAGTACATGTTGGCATTCATGGTTCCCTCAATGAACTGTAGCTCCCCAGTGCCAGCAGCACTTATGCAGCCCAAGACCATGACACTCCCACCACCATGCTTGACTGTAGGCAAGACACACTTGTCTTTGTACTCCTCACCTGGTTGCTGCCACACACGCTTGACACCATCTGAACCATATAAGTTTATCTTGGTCTCATCAGACCACAAGACATGGTTCCAGTAATCAATGTCCTTAGTCTGCTTGTCTTCAGCAAACTGTTTTCAGGCTTTCTTGTGCATCATCTTTAGAAGAGACTTCCTTCTGAGACAACAGCCATGCAGACCAATTTGTTGCAGTGTGCGGCGTATGGTCTGAGCATTAACAAGCTGACCCCCCACCCCTTCAACCTCTGCAGCAATGTTGGCAGCACTCATACGTCTACTTCCCAAAGACAACCTCTGGATATGATGCTGAGCACGTGCACTCAACTTCTTTGGTCGACCATAGTTGAGGCCTGTTCTGAGTGGAACCTGTCCTGTTAAACCGCTGTATGATCTTGGCCACCGTGCTGCAGCTTGGTTTCAGGGTCTTGGTAATATTCTTATGGTCTTGGCCATCTTTATGTAGAGCAACAATTCTTTTTTTCAGATCCTCAAAGAGTTCTTTGCCATGAGGTGCCACGTTGAACTTCCAGCGACCAGTATGAGAGAGTGAGAGAGCGATAACACCAAATTTAACACACCTGCTCCCCATTCTCACCTGAGACCTTGTAACACTAATGAGTCACATGACACCGGGGAGGGAAAATGGCTAATTGGGCCTAATTTGGACATTTTCACTTAGGGGTGTACTCACTTTTGTTGCCAGCGGTTTAGACATTAATGGCTGTGTGCTGAGTTATTTTGAGGGGACAGCAAAGTTACACTGTTATACAAGCTGTACACTCACTACTTTACATTGTAGCAAAGTGTAATTTCTTCAGTGTTGTCACATGAAAAGATATAATAAAATATTTACAAAAATGTGAGGGGTGTACTCACTTTTGTGAGATACTGTATATACTATATCATTTATATAATTAAAAAAACTAAAAAGTGATTGTGAATGTATATAAAAAAAAAAGTTAACGTTAAGGGTGTTAACGTCCCTGTAAAGCGGCGGATACTATTACATGATTTGAAATGTTTGAACGCAGATGTTGCATTTATTCAAGAAATCCACTTCAAGGATGACAAACTTCCTATACTCAAATAGGTTCTTCCAGGGGGGCGTGGCCACGGCATGAGAGAGTGAGGACGCACATCGGAGGATCTCCGTGAGCCGCTTACTTCACAGCATCCACAGCAGCCATTAAGTAGTCTCATCAGCACCATACAATGCCTCGCAAACGCAAGCCATCCCCGCAGCCTCAGAAAACCCCTCAGGGCTGCTCTGGGTCTCTGGATGTGTACTTTGCTGACACGCGCCGCGGACATGCAGGTATTTCCAAGATGGCGCCGGGGACGGGATCCAACGTTCCACAAGCAGTCTCCCGATCCCCTCTGCTCTCACTCCCTCACATGACTCACCCTCAGGCTCAGACTGCCGTGATGGCCCTTCAGCAGTAGGGGACATGCTCAGAAACATATTTTTATTGTCCCATATACTGTGTCTACCCACAAAAGCAGACCTGGAGCTGTTTGCACATGGTGGAGAAAGCCCTGAGGCAAGATATTGAGGCCTTGCAGGCCGACACTGCCCACCTTGGAGGTAGAGTGGAGGCATTAGAGGCACAATATGAGAAAATTGCTGGTGTTCTTCTGATCCTATTAGTACCACAGGCAGGCAGCTGCAGTATTAACAGTTAGTGTACTGTGTCCTCTGCACAGTGTGCACCTAAAGCTACCTGAAGACAATTGCTGTTGTTCTGATCTTATTAATACCACAGGCAGGCAGCTGCAGTATTTACAGTTAGTGTACTGTGTCCTCTGCACAGTGTGCACCTAAAGATACCTGAAGACAATTGCTGGTGTTCTTCTGATCCTATTAGTACCACAGGCAGGCAGCTGCAGTATTTACAGATATGCCCTGTACACATGGTCAGACATTGATCTGACATTCCAACAACAAAATCCATGGATTTTTTCCAACGGATGTTGGCTCAAACTTGTCTTTCATACACACGGTCACACAAAGTTGTCGGAAAATCCGATCGTTCTGAACGCGGTGACGTAAAACACGTACGTCGGGACTATAAACGGGGCAGTAGCCAATAGCTTCCATCTCTTAATTTATTCTGAGCATGTGTGGCACTTTGTGCGTCAGATTTGTGTACACACGATCGGAATTTCCGACAACGGATTTTGTTGTCGGAAAATTTTATAGCAAGCTCTCAAATTTTGTGTGTCAGAAATTCCTATGGAAAATGTGTGATGGAGCCTACACACGGTCGGAATTTCTGACAACAAGGTCCTATCACACATTTTCCATCGGAAAATCCTATCGTGTGTACAGGGCATTGGTGTACTGTGTCCTCTGAACAGTGTGCACCTAAAGCTACCTGAAGACAATTGGTGTTGTTCTGATCCTATTAATACCACAGGCAGGCAGCTGCAGTATTTACAGTTAGTGTACTGTGTCCTCTGCACAGTGTGCACCTAAAGCTACCTGAAGACAATTGCTGTTGTTCTAATCCTATTAATACTACAGGCAGACGATTGCTGGTGTTCTTCTGATCCTATTGGTACCACAGGCAGGCAGCTGCAGTATTTACAGTTAGTGTACAGTTTCCTCTGCACAAAAGCTACCTGAAGACAATTGCTGGTGTTCTTCTGATCCTATTAATACCACATGCAGGCAGCTGCAGTATTTACAGTTAGTGTACTGTGTCCTCTGCACAGTGTGCACCTAAAGCTACCTGAAGACAATTGCTGGTGTTCTGATCCTATTAATACCACATGCAAGCAGCTGCAGTATTTACAGTTAGTGTACTGTGTCCTCTGCACAGTGTGCACCTAAAGCTACCTAAAGACAATTGCTGGTGTTCTCATACTAATAATACTACAGGCAGGCAGTTGATTCTGCTAGCTGCTATATAATCAGTATATATATACATCCCAGCTTTGTGCAGCTACATTATTAAGCATTATTAAAATCACTGCTCCTGAAAAAACGGCCATTTTTGAAACTTTTTTTGCAATGATACATGTACCCTGGGGCAGGACCCAGGTCCCCAAACACTATTTATGACAATAACTTGCATATTAACCCTTAAAATTAGCACTTTTGATTTCTCCCATAGACAATTCACTATAGCCGACAAGTCACTATAGCCGCTATTACTTCATGACCTTTTTTTCCCTTTAGAAATGTAATTTTGCTGTCAGACTATTCTAAACACGGGAAAAAAGCGCCATTTTACATGCATACTATAGACACCCACACAGGTACGAAATTTAAAGGAATATTTCACTTTTATTGTTTCACTTTAAGCTTTATTAAAATCATTGCTCCCAAAAAAAAACTTTTTTTTGCATTGATACATGTCCCCTGGGGCAGGACCCAGGTCCCCAAACACTTTTTATGACAATAACTTGCATATAAGCTTTTAAAATTAGCTCGGAGGTATCTGGAGCTGAGCTGGCAGGATTCAAACAGGTTGGAGGCAGGTAGAGGGACTTTTGATTTCTCCCATAGACATTTAAAGGGTGTTCCGCGGCTTTCGAATTTGCCGTGAACACCCCAAATTGTTCGATATTCAGCGAACGGGCGAACAGCCAATGTTCGAGTCGAACTCGTGTTCGACCCAAACATAAAGCCTATTCCTACTCCTGACCCTTGATGTCATCTCCTCTCCATTGTTCCCTGTGATCCTGTGCATAACCTGGCTCCAGGCCCACAATCCCCACATCAATTGGATAACTGGAGAAGTGAAGTTCCTGTCCCCTTACTGTCAGAAGCATTGTTTACCCGGACCCTCCAATCCTACTCTGCTGTGTATTTACACTGACCAGAACCTACTCCAGTCTGTGCCTAAACCATACCATGAATTCATTGCTGTCTTCAGCAAACAGGGAGCAGACTCCCTTCCATCTCACCGCCCCTATGATTGTCCGATCGAACTTCTTCCTGGGGCTGAGATCCCTTTCGGGCGTATCTTCCCCTTATCAGAAAAAGAGCAGGAGGCATTCAAATTATACATCGATGAAAACTTGGGCAAGGGTTTCATCCGCCCCTCAACCTCACCAGCGGGTGCCGGAATATTCTTTATCACCAAGAAAGATCAGATCCTTCGCCCATGTGTGGACTACTGCCCCTGATACCTGAGCTTTTTCAGAAATTAAAATCTGCCGTTATCTTTACCAAATTGGATTTAAGGGGGGCCTACAACCTGGTCAGCATTCTGGCAGGGGATGAATGGAAGACGGCCTTCCGGACCTGATTCGGTCATTATGAATGTTTAGTTATGCCCTTTGGGCTCTGCAACACCCTAGCCCCTTCCAGCATTTCATCAATGATGTGTTTAGAGACTTTTTAGACATCTTTGTAATTCTTTATTTGGATGATAGCCTAATCTTCTCTGGATCACTTGATCGCCATCAGGAACATGTCTGCATGGTCTTATGCTGTCTTCGCCAACAGGGACTGTATGCAAAGGCAGAAAAATGTGAATTTGAGCAGCAGAACATCCAGTTTCTGGGGTTGGTGATCTCTCCAACAGGCATCAAGATGGATCCCCAAAAGGTGCCCGCCATACTAGATTGGCCTGTACCCTTGGATAAGAAGGGAATTCAACGCTTTGTGGGTTTTGAAAACTTTTACAGAAAATTCATTAAGGGATTCTCTGCAATAATAACACCAATCACGCAGCTGTCCAAGCAAAATTTACGTTTTCATTGTAACCCGGAGGCCCAAGATGCCTTCGAGACACTCAAAAGACTTTTCACCTCAGCCCCAATCCTCAGCCACCCTGATCCACCATGACCTTACATCCTTGAAGTGGACGCATCTGAAGTAGCAGTAGGGGCAGTCATTTCCCAGCGTCAAGGTAGTAAGGATCTGATGCACCCGGTGGGGTTTTTCTCTCGGAAACTCTCTCCTGCAGAGAGAAATTATGATGTTGGTGATCGGGAATTGCTCGCCATCAAAGTAGCCTTGGAAGAATGGAGATACCTGTCGGAGGGTGCCGTCCATCCAGTATTAATATATACTGATCATAAAAAACTAGAATATTTAAGATCCGCTAGGTGGCTGAAACCTCGGCAAGCTCGTTGGGCTCTGTTTTTCTCACGCTTCTGCTTCCACATTACTTATCGGCCTGGATCAAAGAACATTAAGCCAGATGCACGATAATGTACGATAACCCCAAGGATCTATCTGTTCCCAACACCATCTTACCCGCAGGCAACTTTCTGCTCCTACAGACAGACCTCCTCTCTCAGATTAAGGAAGCATCCACTGACTTTTCAAAACTCCCTGAAATCGCATTAACATCCAGAGATGGTCTATTATGGAGGGGGAGCCAAATCTTTGTTCCAGTAGACATCCGAGTCGGAGTATTAAGATTGCTTCATGATCATCCGCTGGCAGGGCACTTTGGGGTCCACAAGACTCTTGAATTGGTGTGGCGCACGTTCTGGTGGCCCGGTCTTGAGGAATTCTGCAGGAAATATGTCAGTTCATGCCCTGTCTGCACCCAAAATAAGATGACAAGAAATCGGGCCTGGGGGCTACTAAAACCCTTACCTGTACCTGATCAACCATGGAAAACGATCACCATGGACTTCATAGTAGAGCTTCCATGTTCTGAGGGATATACAGCAATTTTAGTGGTCGTAGACCGACTATCTAAAATGGCCCACTTTTTGACTCTAAAAGGCATCCCATCCGCTATGGAAACTGCCTGTGTTTTCATCAAAGAAATTGTTAGATTACATGGAGTTCCTGCAAACATAGTATCAGATGGGGGGGTGCAGTTCACTTCACGTTTTTGGAGAGCCTTATGTGAGATTTTGAGGATCGAACTAGCCCTGTCCTCAGCCTATCACCCCCAAACTAACAGGCAAACAGAAAGGACTAATCAGACTCTTGAACAGTATATCAGATGTTTCACGTCTCTGTACAAGATGACTGGGTGTCCCTTCTGCCACTAGAAGAGTTAGCCCACAATAATGCTAGTCATTCGGCCACAGGGCAGTCCCCCTTTTTTGCTAATTATGGCTTTCACTTATCATTCTTACCTGACTTTCTTCCAGAATCTCCAGTTCTGGCGGTACAGAATACGGTGGATTTCCTCAGCCGCAATAACCGGGTATTGCAAGAGGCAGTATCCAAGGCCCAGGCAGACAGCAAAAGAGCCTTCAACTGGAAGAGAAGAGGAGAATTGGAGCCTTCAACTGGAAGAGAAGAGGAGAATTGGACCTACAGCTAGGCGATCAGATATGGCTTTCTACAAAGAATGTCAGGTTGGCTTGCCCTTGAAGAAAACTTGCACCCAAGTTCGTGGGACCTTTTCCAGTGAGAAAAAAGATTAATGAGGTATCGTATGAATTATCCTTACTTGACTCTTTAAAGATTCACCCAGTGTTTCATGTCTCATTGTTAAAACCTGCAGTACCTGACCCCTTTCCTGATAGAGGAGCCAGACCACCAGAACCTGTTTTAGTTGACAGAAGTGAGGAGTACGAGGTGGAGGCCATTCTTGATTGCAGGAAACGGCGAGGGCAAATACAATTCCTGATTAAATGGAGGGGGTACGGTCCGCAGGACAACTCCTGGGAACTCCTTATATATTGTATCTGTAACCCCCTTTGGCTATTTTTATTGTTTTTGTTCAGGGCTTGGCATACCTTATATGGTGAGTTTACGTCGGGACATTCGTTCCAATATTTTAATATATTATATTGGAGGTGTAAAATTTGATAGACCCACACACTGTGCGATTTGGTGTGACCGCGCACATAATTAGCAATATATGGTTTTAATTTTAGAGGGTCTATTTACCCATTTTTTATGTTTTTATCAATTTGGGGATGGACCTATTGATTTATTTAATAATAAAGTTATATTTTTAATTTTTTTTTTTTAATTTATTTTATCTCATTCCCCTTTATATATACAATATCTTTTAGTGTATTTACTTTTAATCAATTAGATTAATATTTATGGCATAGTCATTTATTATTTAATTACCATACATGGTGATGGGTGGACTGGACGGTGACCATTTAGCCCCATGTTTGTAATATTTTATAATATTTTGTAATACTTCAACAAATATTATATGAAAAAAATGCGCCGCGCCTAGGGGTGTAACTGAATAACTGTAAATCTAAGTACAAATCATAGATAATAAAGCGTGCAAATCAAATAGAGCCTAAAGCTCTGATCACTTACTAAGATCACCTGCTGTGTGAGTCCTAAAGCTCTGATCACTTACTAAGATCACCTGCTGTGTGAATCCTATGACCAAACACACTAAAAAATAACTAGTGCAATAAAACACAAAGTGCAATGTGCATAGAAAAACGTAATAAGATAAATATACAATCCACAGTGATTAAAATATAATCATTCCTAATAAGGTGTATATGCTAAAAAATGTTACACATATGTAGATCCACTGTGATTAAAATGAAAAAGAAAAAAAATTAAATAAAACAATATATATATTCGTAAAACACAAACAGAGTAAATCAATCACATGCAAGGGCGAATTGAAACTATAATCGCCCTAATAAAAGTGTTCAAATCACATCCGTGAAAGAATCTTCCAATCCAGTAACATAAAGTGACCAAGTTCAAATAAAAGTCAGTGTAATGGTGATGGTTCAAAGAAAAAGTTCCGGTTTTGAATCAAACGTGCCCAAAGAAAAACATGCTGTGAAGTGCCTTGGTGACCCCCAATGTGATTGCGCTCACCTTGGAGCGTGTGACACAGGTTTTAATTGTGTCAATACACGCTTTTGGAGCCACCCCTGGGCTCAGTATTAGGTACAGCTGATTCCCACACTAGATTCTTTATGGCTCCACTCACATCAGACCATATAAAAGAAAAAGGCTAATATAGTATAATACCGTAGGATACTTTTATTAAAATCACATCCAATCCCCACATGGGGTACTCACATTTATAAGGTGCTCATGTGCACCAAACATAACATAGGAAAAAACGGCTGTGCGGCGTGCTGCGGGGTGTGAGAGCTCCACAACCCAGCTCTGTGCTGATCGCTCCGTCCATTTCCTATGTTATGTTTGGTGCACATGAGCACCTTATAAATGTGAGTACCCCATGTGGGGATTGGATGTGATTTTAATAAAAGTATCCTACGGTATTATACTATATTAGCCTTTTTCTTTTATATGGTCTGATGTGAGTGGAGCCATAAAGAATCTAGTGTGGGAATCAGCTGTACCTAATACTGAGCCCAGGGGTGGCTCCAAAAGCGTGTATTGACACAATTAAAACCTGTGTCACACGCTCCAAGGTGAGCGCAATCACATTGGGGGTCACCAAGGCACTTCACAGCATGTTTTTCTTTGGGCACGTTTGATTCAAAACCGGAACTTTTTCTTTGAACCATCACCATTACACTGACTTTTATTTGAACTTGGTCACTTTATGTTACTGGATTGGAAGATTCTTTCACGGATGTGATTTGAACACTTTTATTAGGGCGATTATAGTTTCAATTCGCCCTTGCATGTGATTGATTTACTCTGTTTGTGTTTTACGAATATATATATTGTTTTATTTAATTTTTTTTCTTTTTTATTTTAATCACAGTGGATCTACATATGTGTAACATTTTTTAGCATATACACCTTATTAGGAATGATTATATTTTAATCACTGTGGATTGTATATTTATCTTATTACGTTTTTCTATGCACATTGCACTTTGTGTTTTATTGCACTAGTTATTTTTTAGTGTGTTTGGTCATAGGATTCACACAGCAGGTGATCTTAGTAAGTGATCAGAGCTTTAGGACTCACACAGCAGGTGATCTTAGTAAGTGATCAGAGCTTTAGGCTCTATTTGATTTGCACGCTTTATTATCTATGATTTGTACTTAGATTTACAGTTATTCAGTTACACCCCTAGGCGCGGCGCATTTTTTTCATATATCATTTATCGCACGGTCATGAATACGTGATCTGCGCCTGCAGCCGGGTAGCTGTTTGGTTGAATTTCCATTAAGGCACTGGATAATTGTGGCTCGCAGGATTTTTTTCCATACTTCAACAAATATTGTTTTTAATGATTGATCATGACCATTGATTGCATGTGTTTGACCCAGTTCACCCATTTGCTGTAGGGGTTTGAATTTTGTAATTTTCATATATTGTATTATAATGAGGTATGGTATGATATGTGGGATACCAGAGCTCCATCCTGGAATGTATTAATAATAGCACAATGTTGGCTGGATACTGTCTTGTCAGGCGTTTCATCTCTACTTTTGCATCAGTCTAGTTGTCAGTAGTTTACGTTCGTAGGCTGGCTTAGGCATCCAATACTCGATGTAGACTGTAGCCCAGCACTAGAGTGTCCGCGATCCATGGCAAAATGGCCGCAGTCACCTATATTTAAAACCATAGAGCATCCGTCCAATCATATCCCCCTGATGAAGACACGTGATCCCTGTGTCGAACACGCGTAGGGGAGGGGCCAGAATGGAGGGAGCAGCACGGAATCTGCACAGGAGAACCATACCATACCATACGCCTAACGATTTTTTATCATCAATTTAGAGGCTGTTTATAGAGCGTGCACTTACGCACCAGGATTATGTGAGTACCCCATTGTGGGGAGTCTTATTCTTTTAATAAATTTACCCAACAATATTACACCATATAGTTTCTCTCTTGTTTATACCCGTGGAGCTGCATTGAATCAAGCTGGAGAGTAACGTCTGATATCAGCATTGAGCCCGGGGGTGGCTCCAAAGCGTGATTTGACTCAGGGTAGCAGCTGAGTCACATGCTCTGAGGTGAGCATATTAGCCTAAGGGGGCCACTGGAGTGCACTGAAGCATGGTTTGCAGCACCAAGGATTTATGAGCATGTCGGATAACACCACATATGGACACTATCTACACGCACAGATTTGATATTGTTTTATGCGATTTTTTCACTTATCACTTTGTGATTATATAATTGGACATTTGTGATGGTTATCATGGAGCATTAAGCACTTTTTGCATTTGTTTATGCGCTTTATATTTGCATTATTTAATATTTAATATTTTGTATATGCACATTGCACTTTATACGCTAGATTTATATGAATTCACTTTTACTTGTTTAATTTATTTTATTTTCACGTTATATACAAGATTTGCAATTGTATTATTTATTGACAATTTATTGGCAATTCCTCACAGTATAAGTGCCTATTTACACATCTCATATTCTAGAATTATTGTGTTCACCCTAGCGCAGCGCATATTTTCCATCAACTTCTGGGAACCCGATAGCAACATTCATGCTAAGAGGTTAATCCGTGCCTTTCTTGCCCATCCTGAGAAGAGAGACTGTTAGGCATCCGGAGGCTGCCCTTTGGGAGGGGGCAATGTCAGGGACCTGCCAGGACAGAACGGGGGTACGTGCGTGCGCGCATGCGCACACGCATTCCTGTTCAGGCTGAACAACGGCGCCTGTTTATCCAGGTGTGCCAGTGTGCGCCTCAGGTGCGCCAGTGCGTGCCGAGGGTGCACATGCGTGTGCAATGGGTGCGCGTGCACGTTTGCGCTGCTTGGCGCCAAGAGGCCTTCGAAGGAACAGCAGCTGCACTTGTGCAGTGCTGTTTGATCTGCAGCTCAGTGCCTAGTAACCTGTGTTCTGCCAGCTGATCATCTGTATCGACCTGGCTTGACTGACCTACCCGTTATCTTCTATCCCGACCCAGGCTTGTCTGACCCTGCTGATACCTCCTGCTTGTTATTCATTGTCAGACCTCTGCCTGTTGCCTGTTTATCCGACCCTGCTTCAGCCTGCTGTATTACCTGCCTGATTACCTGCTCTGACCCGGCTTGTGTGACTCCGCTACTGCCTGCTGTCTAGCTCTTTGTATGCCTGTACTCACCCGGCTTGTCTCACCTAGCTCCAGCCTGCTGTAGATCCTGCATCCACCAGCTCATCAGGTCGCTGACCTGTTCCTGCCTCTGCTGTCCTCTGGAGTTCCAGATATCCCTGGAGGGTCATCATCTTGCTGCTGTGCTAGCCGCTACAACTTCCACAGGCACTCCTACCCGACTGTGCTCACGAGAACCACTGTCCCCATCCCAGTGTCTCCTGAACCAGGGCTGTAAGAGAGGTTTCAGCCTACAAGTCAGGCTCTACTACGAGGTACGTAACAACAACTGTCGGACGTGTGGCGTCTGCTACACTTCAGTGAAAAGGACTACACATTCTACTCCCCGTCCCATAAGCTAAACTCACGCATAGATTACTTTCTGATATTGCACAGTCAATTGCATGCAGTCTTGGATTCCTCCATTGGGTCCATTACCTGGTCGGATCACGCTCCTGTGATCTTGTCTTATGCACTCACATATGCTTTCTCCTTCAAAACTAGGACACGGAGACTGAATGAAAGTCTACGCAAGGATAAGGAGGTCTGGACAGAGGTTATCAAAGAAATTGGCTTCTACTTCCAAACTAATGCCACTCCAGACAGTGACCCCGGCATTGTCTGGGAAGCTCACAAAGCAGTTATCCGCGGAGTGCTTATCAAACACGGCTCCCGAATAAAAAAAACAACGATCTATACAACTGACTTCTCTTTTGAGGGCCTTGCACGCTCTAGAATTGTGTCACAAACATGCCCCATCGCCATCCTTAGAAGGAGAACATATGACTGGTACACAAACAAATTAATGACTTATTGCACTTCAAAGCGAAGGCGGCTTTACAAATATGCCAGAAAATGTCCTACGAATCTGGGGACAAATGTGGTCGTTTTTGGCCAAATCCCTCAGAGAACAGAGATTAGCTGTCAGAAACCATGAAATCAGATCAAGACAGAAGTACAGTTAAATCCCACTTGTTTAATAATAAAAGTAAAAAGAACAAACATAGTCAAAACATAGCCAAAAAGTTCAGTAACCGTAACAGATAGTCAGCCAAGCCAGAAGTCAGGGATCAATGTAGTGGAACAGCAAGCAGGATCTGGAGCCAGAAGGGATGACAGCAAAGCAAGTCTTTAAACAGGAATGCAGGAGATAGGCTCTGTGATGTTGACCAAGGCACAGGCAGAGATCCTTTGGGCTGGACGGCTTAAGTAGACAGGACTGATGAGCAGGATATCATCAACAGCTGAGTAACTGTGGAGAGATAGGAGCTGGCAATTAGCCGACAGGTGAGCGGCCAGCTCTGAGAAGGAAGGGCTGAGCCCAGCCCTGACATTAGCGACTTACATTCCTCAGTTTGTTTCCCATCCTGGACAAAAGGTCACACTTCCCAAACAAATCGCACAGAAATTTAGGACATTCTATGCCTCCTTCTATAACTTACAGACCGTAACTCCCCCAGAGGAGGCATTGAGGAGTACGTAACTTCCTCTAAGATGCCCCAATTGCCCACTACTGTGGTAGAGGCACTTGACAACCCCATCATGTTAGAGGAACTCCAAAAAGCAGTGGGTGCAACCAAGATTGGTAAATCTCCAGGACATGATGGTCTCACTATACAGTATTATAAAACATTGTTACCTTCCATTGGTCAGTTTATGGTCAACACATTTAATGTGCTAGGTTCAAGAGTGTTTTTCCCCAGGGAAACATTACAGGCTCATATATTGTTATTCATAAGGAAGGTAAGGATCCCACATCCTGTGACAGTTACAGGGTAATATCTTTATTGAATGTTGACCTCAAACTCTTTACCAAAATATTAGCATCCAGAATCCAGCAACACCTACCAGACTTGATACATCTGGATCAAGTAGGATTCGTACCATCCCGTGAGACCCGAGACAACACAGTTAAAGTTCTAATTTGTTACACGTAGCTAACACAACCCACTCTCTGTGTGTATTCATAGGAACTGATGCCGAAAAGGTGTTCGACCGGGTAAAGTGGCAGTTTATGTTCTCTGTCTTACAACATGTAGCATTTGGCCATAACATGCTAAACTGGATCTTCAGGATATATTCTAACCCTACTGCACAAGTCAAAACCAATGGCTTCCTGTCTGAGCATTTTTCAATCACTATTGGGACAAGGCAGGGATGTCCCTTTTCACCCCTACTTTTCGCCCTGTCGCTAGAACCTTTCCTATGCAAGATACGTTCACACCCTGACATAACAGGCATCGACATAGGCCGGACCCAACAGAAAGTATCTGCATATGCCAATGACATGCTGTTTTCTCTTACCAATGCCCTTGTTTCGCTCCCGAACCTCCTCCGTGAATTCAAGCTATATGGTGTGACGGGAGTGTCATGAACAGGTGTGACCAGAACTGTGTGATCTGCGACAGAGAACATCCAAACGTAAATAAGTGAAAATATAATATTTTATTAAAGTAAGTGAGTAATATAGAACAACCAACTCCAATATGACACAGTGCAATAACCAACCACAGACAGAGACCCACAAATAACAACAGACAGATAAGTACAATAAATGGGAAATACCAGGATCATAAACAATAGCCAGGCCAGGGTCATACACAGCAGATCAGCAGATGGACAGGGGATGTTTCCAGAGACATAAACGTAAGCCAGGCCAAGGTCATACACAGGGAGATCAGCAGATGGGGGTTAGAACACAGGACAGGGAGAGGATGGATCAGACTGCAGGCAGGGATGCAAGGTAACAGGTGGGACAGGATAGGGATCTGGACAGGGAGACAGGATAAGGTTCAGGGCACAGGATCAGATCGCTAGCAGGTCAGGAGGCAATGAAGAAATCAAGGCAAACATGTGAGTGCTTGCCGGGTATTTATAGGCCTGTGATTGGCCTCAAGTGACACCTGATTGTAGGAGGTACTGTCTGCTCCACACTGCCAGGATCCATCCGCTGGTGGACGCCAGTACTGCGGCCCAAAGATGACATAACATTAACAGGGAAAAGCTCTCCTGACAGTTCCAAACTGCCAGGAGACACCTGCTGGTGGACCTCAGTACTGTGTGCCAAATAACAGATATTACCAGCGGATGGATCATTTCCTGACAGGGAGGGCCGTGGAACCAAGAATCCCTTGGAGAGGTTGGGAAACCCTTGTTTCAGCTCCCCATGCACCTCCTATGTCTAAGTCACCCTGTGTCCATTAGGGGCATAGGGTAAATGAGAAAAATGATGGACAGCTGTTTAATGGACAATGAGAAGATGGTTACTCTAATATAACAGTAATATTTATCCACAATATCTCCCAGGATATATATAAAGAGCTGATCACAGGCCTCTAGAACTGGGTAGGAGCCAGACAGTCTACTCCTACTATAGTCTGTTGCCTACTAGGCTGAGGGTGGGGGGGAGATTACGGTTTGTATTGTTAATTGTAATTAGCTTCTGCTATTGTGAGAAGGTTTGCTGTGTTCATATTTATGATAATGCTGATTGTTCTTTTGAGCTAAAAGACGGCAAGTCTGCCCTGAAAGGTCATGTCTCTGAGACACCTAGGCTGTCTAAATGATTAGTTAATTAGCTCATGTTAATTAGGTTTCTAGTTACAGTTTGTTTTGTCATTCTGGTGTATATATTTGTGTGAGATCTCAAAATAAACAGTCCTGTTAAAGCTTTGTAACTGAGCTATTCTCATCTGGATCTTGGTTACAATATTCGGCTGAAAAATCTGATATCTGAAGGTCCAGATTGGAGGAAGCAGTGTGCTGACGGAAGCACTCAAGCTGAGTGCGACGGGGATCTGTTACATATGGTACATTATCTAATCTGAAAATCAATTTCAATAAGTCCGAAGCATTGGGAGTTGGTGTGTCACAATCCCTTCTTTCACATTTGAAATCGAGTTTTAAACTGAAATGGACCGACTTGGCACTGAAATATTTAGGCACATTCATCCATCTCAAAATTCTTGCAAATTTTCGATCCTAATTTTCCTCCACTTTTAAAGAGAATCCATGCTCTACTAGACAAATGGCATACTGGCCTTCACTCATGGTTTGGTCCATGCAACATAATTAAAATAAGCATTAGGCCTAAATTCTTATACCTGTTTCAGGCCCTGCCAATACTTATACCACTTTGTTACTTTAAACAGGCACAATCATTGCTCATCGACTTAATCTGGGCTCACAAACACCTAGACTCCACAGGTGACTATTGTCATTTCCCAAGCAACACGGGGGACTAGCCCTACCCAACATAGGCAGATACTATCAAGCAACAAGTAGGCTTGTTGACTGGTGTCGACACCAGGACACCAAATTTTGGACACAATTGGAGCAAGCTCAAAGTGCATTACCCCTTCTTAGGGCACCCTGGTGCTATAAATCGTTGCCAGACTCTGAAACATCACGATCTCATTGGCCCCATGACATAAATTTGTTCGCAACTTTTTATTCAAGCTTCTCTCTCTTCTTTAAACCCTCCATTATTTCCGATATTGGGGAACCCTCATTTTACGCCAGGCTATCAAGATATAATTTTCCGACACGTGTCAGACGCTGGCCGATTACAAGCCCCTCATTTCCTGATGTGTGAAGGGTGGCCTTTAGACTTCTGGAGGGCTCTCCAACTTTATCACTTCCTGCACTCTTTACCATCCCGCATAACTTTCGCCAACCACTCACTACCCTTGAGGATTACTGTACTGGAGATGGCATATTACCACATGTGCTTTCCCTCACCTATAAATTACTGATCATGCCCCCAAACAATTTACAACTACGTTGCCTAGCCCATCGGGAGCAAGACCTCAACCGTACTTTCTCTGTAACCCAACAAAAAAATATTCTCAGTTTCAGCTATAAGTTCACCATATGTACGAAGACACAAGAAACTAACCTTAAAACTTGGACAAGATAGTATCGTACCCCATCACAACTACATAGATTCTTTCCTATGACTACTGATCGCTGCTGGAGATGCCAGGAGGGACGGGGGATGCTTCTCCATATTTTTTGGTCTTGTTCCAAACTCAAACAATTCTAGAAGGAAGTTCGAAAAATTATCCAAAAATTCCCAGATCGTCCGATCCTGGATGATCCAGCCTTTTTTCTTTTCCACGCCTTTATTCCAATATTCCAGCAAAAACTTACAAGAAATCTGTTATCCGCCATCTCCTTGACACTGACGTGTATTCCTCTCCATTGGATAAGTCTACAGTCACCGACAGTTGGTCTTTGGTCAAAAAAGTTGAGGAAATAAACAAAATGGAAGACCTCATTCTCTCGTCCAAACACCAACATGAGCAATATTCCAGAGGGACAGGCACTTCTTGGCCATTTTTCAGAGAATATGAATAATAACACAAAAACTTTTCTTTCACGCATGGTTAGTGTTTGGCTGAAGCCATTTATTATCAGTCAACTGTGTTTACTCTTTTTAAATCATAATTACAACAGAAACTACCCAAATGACCCTGATCAAAAGTTTACATACCCCAGTTCTTAATACCGTGTATTGCCCCCTATAACATCAATGACAGCTTGAAGTCTTTTGTGGTATTTGTGGATGAGGCTCTTTATCTTCTCAGATGGTAAAGCTGGCCTATTCCTCTTGGCAAAAAGCCTCCAGTTCCTGTTTTTTGGGCTGTCTTTCATGAGCTGCACGTTTGAGATCTCCCCAGAGTGGCTCAATGATATTGAGGTCAGGAGACTGAGATGGCCACTCCAGAACCTTCAATTTATTCTGCTGTAGCAAATCACAGGTTGACTTGGCCATGTGTTTTGGATAATTGTCATGTTGGAATGTCCAAGTATGTCCCATGCTCAGCTTCTTGGCTGATGAATGCAAATGTTCCTCCAGTATTTTTTGATAACATACTGCATTCATCTTGACATCAATTTTGACCAAATTTCCTGTGCCTTTGCAGCTCACACATCCCCAAAACATCAGTGATCCACCTCCATGTTTCACAGTAGGAATGGTGTACCTTTCATCATAGGCCTTGTTGACTCCAAATGAAGGGTTTTTTTGGTTGTGGCCAAAAAGCTCAATTTTGGTCTCATCATTCCAAATGATTTTGTGCCAGAAGGTTTGAGTCTTGTCTCTATGCTGTTTGATGTATTATAAGCGGGATACTTTGTGGCATTTGCATAGTAATGGCTTTCTTCTGGCAACTCAACCATGCAGCCCATCTTTTCCTGTATTTCACCTGAAGTTAGTTGTGGGTTTTTCTTTGCATTCCAGACAATTTTCCTGGCAGTTGTGGCTGAAATTGTAGTTAGTCTACCTGACCGTGATTTGGTTTCAACAGAACCCCTCATTTTCCACTACTTGTTCAATAATTGAACATCGCTGATTGGAATTCTTAAATCCTTGGATCGCTTTTTATATCCCTTTCCTGTTTTATACAGTTCAACTACCTTTTCCCGCAGATCCTTTGACAATTCTTTTGCTTCCCCATGACTCAGAATCCAGAAACATCAGTGCAGCACTGGATGAAATACGCAAGGGTCTGTCAGGAGTCCAGAAACTCATTGACCTTTTATACACATACACCAATTACAAGCAAAAAGATCACAGGTGAGGATGGTTACCTTTAATAGCCATTCAAACCCCTTTGTGTCAACTTGTGTGCATGTTATCAGGCCAAAATCACCAGGGTATGTAAACTTTTGATCATGGTCATTTGGGTAGTTTCTGTTGTGATTATGATTTAAAAAGAGTAAACACAGTTGATTAATAATAAATGGCTTCAGCCAAGCACTACCATGAGTGAAAGAAAAGTTTTTGTGTTATCATTCATATTCTCTGAAAAATGGCCAAGAAATCATAAATTCTGCCAGGGTATGTAAACTTATGAGCACAACTGTATATTAAAATAATTCTATATAAAAAAAGAAATAAGGACCAAAAACAGATTTCGGAAATCTTTGCGTGATCCATTCTAAAGTAAAGAAAGTATAAGGAATTATCAAGATAAATGCATGTCGGTGGCCATGAATGTATATTCGTAAAAGATATCAAGTAATCAAAACAATTGTAAAATAGTAGAAACATTAACTATTATGAGATTATGAGATATTTTAAAATGGTGTGGACCTCAAGCTAATTCTTGACCCCCCCCCCCCCCCCCGGGGTCAAAGTATTGAGGGTAAAAATTCAGAAGGCTTCCTTCTGGCAGAATTTTTTATATCTTTCTGTTGCTGAGTCAAAATCAGGGGTACGTTCTAAGTTCCACACACAGGGCCCTTCAATGGAGCAACCATGTTTAAGATTAAAGTGTCATGCACACTGTGGTCAATGTTTCCTTCTTTGATCAGCTTCCCATGCTCTCCAAAGTGGGCTCTAACAGTGCGTATTGTGAGACTCAAATAGAGGAGACCACAGGGGCACATGAGGCAATAGATTACATAATCAGTGGCACAGGTGAAGACCGAGCTGATATGGTATGTTTTTCCCATATTATCCTTAAAATTCTTTTTCCAATGGTCAGCAAACTTGCACATTTTGCACTTAATTTTCCTACACTGGAACATTCCAGTGAGGTTACAGAAAGTGGCCAGTGGGTGAGAAGTGGGTTTCATGGGAACAGATAGCTTACAAAGAGCAATCATATTGTTGATGTTGGGTGCCTTCCTGTAAATCTGTCTCTTTCTGGAAAGACTTAGGTCTTAGTTTGGGGTCCCTAAATAGGATTTCCCAATGATGTGAAATTATCCTTTCCATCTACTTGTGCTTGGAATAGAATTGTTTTACAAATTTGATTTGGAACTGACTGTGGCCTCCGCCCTGGGACCTACGGGGTTGATGGATAAGATTAAAGTCAAAGCACTTTTCCAAAAACCTATCCTTCGAAATAATCCCCCTTTACCATCCTGGTTACAGTTCTTTCTGAGTCTGAAGAACTGTTCCTTGGAGATGTTGTTAAATAACTTGGAATGATGGCAACTACGGAAATGCAAATATGAATTCCCAGATGTAGGCATGAAATGTGTCTTGAAATAGATATGACTATCCATTTGGCCCAATTTAAGGTCCAGGAACACCAAATCGGTGGGGTTCCACACATGCGTTAATGAAAAACCCAGGTTGATGGTATTGCAATGCTGTATGAAAAGATTGATAGTAGATGGAGGGCCATCGATAATACTGTCTATGTATATGCAGTAAAAAAATTATATGAGAGGCAAAGGGGTTATTACTCCAGATACAAGACTCCTCCCACTATCCCATGATGAGGATGGCATAACAGGGCGCTCATAGCCATATCCCGTATCTGGAGATAATTAACCCCATGGAAGGTGAGGTGATTATGCTCAAGGCAGAAACATGTGCCCTCCAAAATAAATTGGGCCTGAGCAGAATGTAACTGGGACTCCTTGGCTAGGAAATGGCATTAAGTTGTAATGCCCACCTCATGTTGAATAGAGGTAAAAAGTGAGTTAACATCTAAGGACAACCAGCAATAAGATTGTGTTCCATTGGTAATTTTATAAAGTGTCTAAAAGCTGTAGGGAGTCTTTGATGTATGAGGAAAGTGACTGTACCATGGGCTGTAAACAAAAGTCAATATACTGACATAACCCACTAGTAATACTCTCCATGGAGGTCAAAATAGTTCTTCCAGGAATTTTTGTGCACCTTGAGTTGGTGATAGAAGTAGGGGGTTTTGGAAAAAATCCCTATATAGAAACAAAAAATCCCCTTTAATTGATAATGTTATTAGTAATAGCAGAGTCTATTTACTTTTTGAGTTCTGACTGGTACATTTCTAATGGATCTTTGTTAAGCTTAAAGTAGGTGGCATTGTTGGAAAGAAGCCTGGTCGACTCTGCGAGGTAGTCAGATCTATTTTGTAGAATGTTGCCGCCTCCTTTATCTGCTTAACAGCAAACTTGTAACTTTGTGCAAGGGCTTCTAGGGCCTTCTTGTCATGTCCTTGATCAGAGACTGAAATGACAAGGTTGACCTTGTATCTTCCGCGTTGATAGGTGCACTTGCAGCAGGCGATGTGGTCCCAGGCAGGCTGGCAGGACATCAGGTCAGGACCAATAACTGTGCATGGAAATCCAGCCCAAGTTAAAGGGACACTTCACATGGGCTGCATGTTCCAGATGCAAGGCTCGTCAGAGTTCCCAGCAGACTAGAGACAGGTACTCACTGTGGTGAGCAGGGCTGGTACAGATGACAGCCAGGTAGGCACTCAAACCAGATGTGGTAACAGAGCCAGGAACAGAAGCGTGGTCACAGGAATAGCCTAGGCCAGCAGCAGGTGGGCAGCGAGGTACAGAATCATAATGCAGAGACGTGGTCAGGAACGGAGCCTTGATCAGGAACTGGCGACAAGACAGAAGTAGGATCCAAGTTCAGGTCAGAGGCAAGCTGGGTCAGCAACAAGGGAACAAGCACAGTAGTAGCAGGATGCAAGGACTAGCTGAAAGATCAGTCAGCACTTAAAGTGTTCGTTAACCTAAAAAAAAAAATATTGATCCTGTTCCCTTAAAGCATGTTATACAGCACAGTTCTTCTGCTGTGTACTTTGGCCCTCTGTTACACCTAAAAAACCTGCCTGATCCTGCCTGGCTATGCCCTCCCCTCTGTAAACTGACCACGGTTTATCATGGCTGCTGAGCCCTGACACCATGGTCAGTTTATGTGCCTCTATCATCCACAGCTCTCCTGTCCTCCTCCCCCCTCTCCCCCCCTCCCTCCCTGCCTGTCTGCTCCTGTGTCAGTGCCCGCTCCCCTCCCTTCTTGCTGCTGAAGTTTCATTTAAACTTTATACCATCCTGTCTGTTTAATAATCCTATGTGCCCCTGTGTCTGTTTTTTTATAAAAATAAGTAGTTCTTTACCATTTTTCAGAGTTCCGATCGCCGCTCACGTGATCTATTGACTCTCTCCTCCTCCTACCCTCCTGACTGACGTCAGGGGAATCCTCAGGCCTGCCCACTGAAGCTGTCAGATGGGGAGAAGAGAGAGGCTGCAGGTCATGTGAGTGGTGCTCGGGGCTCTAAAAATTAGTAAAGAATGGCTTATTTATATAAAACACAGACACAGGGGCACATACAGTGCCTTGAAAAAGTATTTATACCCCTTGAAATTTTCCACATTTTGTCAAGTTACAACCAAAACCGTAAATGTATTTTATTGGGATTTTATGTGATAAACCAACACAAAGTGGCACATAATTGTGAAGTGGAAGGAAAATGATAAATCATTTTCAACATTTTTTATAAATAAATATCTGAAAAGTGTGGCGTGCATTTGTATTCAGCAGGCTTTACTCTGATACCCCTAACTAAAATCTAGTGGAACCAATTGTCTTCAGAAGTCGCCTAATATGTAGATAGAGTCCACCTGTGTGTAATTTAACCTTAGTATAAATACAGCTGTTCTGTGAAGCCCTCAGAGAACCTTAGCGAACAAACAGCATCATGAAGGCCAAGGAACACACCAGACAGGTCAGGGATAAAGTTGTGGAGAAGTTTTAAGCAGGGTTAGGTATAAAAAAAAATCACAAGCTTTGAACATCTATTGGAGCACTGTTCAATCCATCATCTGAAAATGGAAAGAGTATGGCACAACTGCAAACCTACCAAGACATGGCTGTCCACCTAAACTGACAGGCCAGGCAAGGAGAATATTAATCAGAAAAGCAGCCAAGAGGCTGATGGTAATCCTGGAGGAGCTGCAGAGATCCACGGCTCAGATGGGAGAGTCTGTCTACAGGACAACTATTAGTCGTGCACTCCACAAATCTGGCCTTTATGGAAGAGTGACAAGAAGAAAGCCATTGTTGAAAGACAGCCATAAGAAGTCCCGTTTACAGTTTGTGAGAAGCCATGTGGGGGACCCAACAAACAGGTGGAATAAGGTGCTCTTGTCAAATGAGACCAAAATTGAACTGGCCTAAAAGCAAAACACTGTGTGTGGCAGAAAACTAACACTGTACCCTGAAGGTGAACACACTATCCCCACTGTGAAACATGGTGGTGACAGCATCATGTTGTGGGGATGCTTTTCTTCAGCAGGGACAGGGAAGCTGGTCAGAGTTGATGGGAAGATGGATGGAGCCAATTACAGGGCAATCTTAGAAGAAAACCTGTTAGAGTCTGCAAAAGACTTGAGACTGGGGTGGAGGTTCACCTTCCAGCAGGAGAAGGACCCTAAACATACAGCCAGAGCTACAATGGAATGGTTTAGATCAAAGCATATTCATGTGTTAGCCCAGTCAAAGTCCAGACCGAAATCCAATTGAGAATCTGTGGCAAGACTTGAAAATTGCTTTTTACAGACGCTCTCCATCCAATCTGACAGAGCTTGAGCTATTTTGCAAAAAAGAATGGGCAAACATGTCACTCTCTAGATGTGCAAAGCTGGTAGAGACATACTCAAAAAGACTTGCAACTGTAATTGCAGCGAAAGGTGATTCTACAAAGTATTGACTCAGGGGGGCTGAATACAAATGCACCCCACACTTTTTGGATATTTATTTGTAAAAAAAATTTGAAAACCATTTATCATTTTCCTTCCACTTCACAATTATGTGCCACTTTGTGTTGGTCTATCACATAAAATCCCAATAAAATACATATACGTTTTTGGTTATAATAAGACAAAATGTGAAAAATTTCAAGGGGTGTGAATACTTTTTCAAGGCACTGTAGGATTATTAAACAGACAGGATGGTATAAAGTTGATTAAGAGGCTTAACAACCACTTTAAGCACGAGCAAAAGCATTCTTAAATAGCCTGCCTGGCATCAGCATGCATTGAATGTGTGCCTGTGTGCTTCCTGCGCATAATTGTGCCTGGTCACCATTCTGCTGAAAATGCTGCCTGCCTGCACATTTCTGTGAGCCAAACATCTGATAGGCATTCCCCGACACTTCCTCTCCAATATAGTATAGAGTTATGAAGTTTGCAATTAGATAAGCGAGTAGTGGAGCATAGTTTTAAGGTACCAGAAAAAGTGAGCTAATAAAAGGTATTGATGTGAACCTTTAGCATATACCAGATGAAAAGTGGATGGTGGCTGAATTCCAGGGTGCTTGATCAGGATGTCAATGAGATCAAAAGGGAGGGGGGGATCACCTGTGGATGGCTCAGACCAAAGTTCTTCTAATATCTCTAAAGCAATATAATCCTCATGGTCACAAATTGCTGATGTTATCTCAGGGACAGATATGGGATTAGATGCTTTTTGGGCTGCAAGCTCTTTGATGTAATAATAGCGTTTAAGTGTCTCGTCAGCTAGAATACAAATTTATGGAAATCCCTGAATAATGTGAAGGAATTGGGGCAATTGGTGGGTGCAAAATGTAAGCCTTTTTTAAATGTGATGTTTCTTGGGTTTGAGTATATGGGAGGACAGATTAAATATTTTCACTGTATCTGGGGTGGGACTACAAAATATTTGGTTCTTTTTGCGTTTCCTACCTCTACTCCCTCTTCTCTTTCTTTTCTGTTTTTTCATTTTCCATTCAGCAAGCTGGGGTTAGCCCTTAAAAAAAGACATTTTTGGGGTCCAATGGGGGAACCACGTGGTCAGAACTGTCTAAATTGGTAGCCAAACTAGACATAGATCTATTAGTATTAGAAACGTTGTCTATAGCAGAAGCGCTAGAAAGGATGTCCGCAATAGTTGGAGACTTTAACAATAGTGTCAGAGAGGAGGTCCGGGCCATAGCCGAATGACGGCCACAGCGCGGACCTCAATTTCCAGGAGGCCGTCATGGGACGACATCGGTCCCGAAGGGGAAGGAGGCACATATGCCTCATCTGTGCCTGCAAGTGCCATCTGTCATTGCCACCTGCCAGTGCCCACAGTGCCTAGCAGTGCCACCTATCAATGCCCACAAGTGCCACCTATCAGTGCCCACCAGTGGTGCCAATCAGTGCCACCTAGCAGTGCCGTCAGTTTAAGCAATCAGTGCCCATCACTGCCACCCATCAGTGCCCATCACTGCCACCCATCAGTGCCCATCAGTGCCGCCTCATCAGCGTACATCAACGAAGGAGAAAAATTACCTGTTTGCAAAATTTTATAACAAAATATAAAAAAAATATAATTTAAAAAAAAACAAAATTCTGTCTTTTTCAGTTTTTTTAACAAAAACTAAAAACCGCAGAGGTGATCAAATACCATCAAAAGAAAGCTCTATTTGTGGGAAAAAAAATGATAAAAATTTGATTTGGGTACAGTGTAGTATGACCGCGCAATTGTCATTCAAAGTGCGACAGCGCTAAAAGTTGAAATTGGTCTGGACAGGAGGGTGGTTTAAGTGCCCAGTAAGCAAGTGGTTAAGATACTTGCACAACGCCTCCCACCCACTCCACAATATGCTGGTCAGTTTGAGGAGTATCTTCAGTGCTAGATTGTTCCAATCACGATGCACCACAGAGCGAGAGGAAATAATTTTTGCCTGTGGCCATCAAATTATATAATTCTTCTCTTTGAGTGCTGGATGTGGGGATTTAATCTGGTTTATAAATTTTATGTGGTTTTTGTAATATGTTGGTATTAACCACTTACTGACCGGCCACTGTATATATACGTCATTACTTTGAAGATGGGTATCTCAGTAACGGCAGCAGCTGCTGCCACAACCAAGGTATCCATCTTTAGGGCCGGTGGTTCTGTGTATGATAAAGGTGGTCTCTTCGGCAGGTTCGCCGCGAGATCACCGTTATCGGCGGCGGGAGAGGTGCCCACCCCCCTCCCGCCGCTCTCCCGCGCCCTCCGCCGCTTACCGGAGCTGTCCGGTAGCGGCGGAGGCGATTGGGTCCTCTCACTTCCTAGGTATGGAGACGAGTGAGGCTAAGATGGCCCCCACCCGTCTCCATACCATAGGAGGGCGGAAGTGACGTCATTAAAGGCACATTTTTTTTTTGTCATTTTTTCATACGACTTTTTTTTTTTTTTTTTTTTGCATTAAAGTCCAAATATGAGATCTGAGGACTTTTTGACCCCAGATCTCATATTTAAGAGGACCTGTCATGCTTTTTTCTATTACAAGGGATGTTTACATTCCTTGCAATAGGAATAAAAGTGATCCAAATTTTTTTTTAAAAAACAGTGAAAAAATAAAATAAAGTAAAATAAATATAAGAAAAAAAAATTTTTTTAAAGCGCCCTGTCCCGACAAGCTTGCGCGCAGAAGCGAATGCATACGTGAGTAGCGCCCGCATATGAAAATGGTGGTCAAACCACACATGTGAGGTGTCGCCGCGACCGGAAGAGCAAGAGCAATAATTCTAGCTCTAGACCTCCTCTGTAACGCAAAACATGCAACCTGTAGAATTTTTTAAACGTCGCCTATGGAGATTTTTAAAGGTAAAAGTTTGACGTCATTCCACGAGCGGGCGCAATTTTGAAGCATGATATGTTGGGTATCAATTTACTCGGTGTAACATTAGATTTCAACATATAAAAAAATTTGGCTAACTTTACTGTTGTCTAATTTTTTTATTAAAAAAAGTGAATTTTTTCCAAAAAAAGTGCGCTTATAAGACCGCTGCGCAAATACGGTGCAAAAAAAAAAGTATTGCATTGACCACCATTTTATTCTCTAGGGTGTTAGAAAAAAAACAATATATAATGTTTGTGGGTTCTAAGTAATTTTCTAGCAAAAAAAACTGTTTTAAACATGTAAACACCTAAAATCCAAAACAAGGCTGGTCCTTAAAGTTAGCAAAGTGTAATGATTTTGGGGTAATGTTAGAGAAAGTGGTGTAATTTGCATGTTGGTTGTTTGTTTTCTGTTATTTTTTTCAATTGGTGTAATTTATTCCATGTAGTATCTTAATAGATGTTATGGTTGATTACAGTACATTTTTACTTTAGTTTTATGTGGTATTAATTGCTCTTATTGGTAATTTTATTGTTGCTCTGCCTTGGTATTATGATATTGTGTTGTCTTGTTGAATGTAATTGTATCTTAGTAATTTCCCTTTGCATAGTTACATAGTTAGTAAGGTTGAATAAAGACACCAGTCCATCCAGTTCAACCTGAGTGAGTGTGATTGCGTATCTATAATTATCCCTATTTATTTAAAGTACATATAGCACTGTCAATTTACACAGCACTCCACACATACATCGCACACTCACATCGGTCCCTACCCTCAAGGAGCCCACAATCCAAGGTCCCCAACTCACATTTATATACTAGGGACAATTTTGGATAGAAGCCAATTAACCTACCAGCATGTCTTTGGAGTGTGGGAGGAAACCGGAGTGCCCGGAGGAAACCCACGCAGGCAAAGGGAGAACATGCAAACTCCAGGCAGGTAGTGCCGTGGTTGGGATTGGGTAGGCGAGAGTACTACCCACTACACCACTGTGCGATAAATAAAGTGTTCTGAAATTGATAGCAGGGGGGTCATTAGAGTGCTGGTAATGACTGTGCATATTATTGTCATGGGGAGTGTCTCTAAAACACAAGAGGTCACTTGAATATCCAGATTGGGCAGGATTATTTATAAGACCAGTTGTATTATGTTACTTTGGATTGAACTTGATGAATGATATGAGTCCACAAAATACTGAAAGTCTAATAAGGGAAGATGAATGAAAGGATCTGATAAGCTCTTGCAGCTCCTGTGACAGATCTGGGATGGATCTCCCCACAATGTATAAGAAAACATACAAACAGGTCGCTCTTTGTGTCCAGCCTCAGATGGTACCATTAATAGGAAAGCAGGCACCTAGCAGCAAATAACTGCCTTACCATATCAGCTCATTCTTCACCTGTGCCACTGATTATGTGATCCATAACTCCCAACTGTCCCTGATTTCGAGGGACTGTCCCTGATTTGGAGCAATGTCCCTCTGTTCCTCATTCCTCCTTATTTGTCCCTCATTTTGGTCTGATCTATATAGTTGTACATAAAATGCACTTTTTATATTTCAAAACGTGTTTCCCAGTGCTAAAACTTTCATCCAAATTCTAAATTGCTGTATTTGTAAATTTTAGGAGCCGATATAAAGGAATAGTAGTGGTAAAAAAAGCACTTGTGAATTTAATTAACCTTTTTTGTTGGCTAATTCTCCTTAGAAGAGGTGTGGCAGGGAGTGTATCCTATGCCTACATACGTTTGCTAGTAGGTGTCCCTCATTCCCATCTCAAAATGTTGAGAGGTATGGTGATCTATTGCCTCACATGCCCCCGTTGCCTGCTCTATGTGAGTCACATGATATGCACTGTTAGAGCCCAGGAGCATAAGAGGATGATCAATGAGGGAAACATTGACCACAGTGTGTCTGACACTTTCCGCTGAAAAATGGTTGCTGCACGCAAGGGCTCCTAGTGTGAGTCTCAAAACAGAAAGGTTTCAAAAACTGCCACAGAGAAACCTTTGGGATTTATACATACAGTAGGGACGGACAGTATTCAGACTCCCTTAAATTTTTTACTCTTTGTTATATTGTAGCCATTTGCTAAAATCATTTAAGTTCACTTTTCTTCCTCATTAAATGTACACACAGCACCCCATATTGACAGAAAAACACAGAATTGTTGACATTTTTGCAGATTTATTAAAAAAGAAAAACTGAAATATCACATGGTCCTAAGTATTCAGACCCTTTGCTCAGTATTTAGTAGAAGCACCCTTTTGATCTAACACAGCCATGAGTCTTTTTGGGAAAGGTGCAACAAGTTTTTCACACCTTTTGGGGATCCTCTGCCATTCCTCCTTGGAGATCCTCTCCAGTTCTGTCAGGTTGGATGGTAAACGTTAGTGGACAGCCATTTTTAGGTCTCTCCAGAGATGCTCAATTGGGTTTAAGTCAGGGCTCTGGCTGGGCCATTCAAGAATAGTCACGGAGTTGTTGTGAAGCCACTCCTTTGTTATTTTAGCTGTGTGCTTAGAGTCATTGTCTTGTTGGAAGGTAAACCTGAGGTCTGAGGTCCTGAGCACTCTGGAGAAGGTTTTCCTCCAGGATATCCCTGTACTTGGCCGCATTCATCTTTCCCTCGATTGCAACCAGTTGTCCGGTCCCTGCAGCTGAAAAACACCCCCACAGCATGATGCCGCCACCACCATGCTTCACTGTTGGGACTGTATTGGACAGGTGATGAGCAGTGCCTGGTTTTCTCCACACATACCGCTTAGAATTAAGGCCAAAATGTTCTATCTTGGTCTCATCAGACCAAAGAATCTTATTTCTCACCATCTTGGAGTCCTTCAGGTGTTTTTTAGCAAACTCCATGCGGGATTTCATGTGTCTTGCACTGAGGAGAGGCTTCCGTCGGGCCACTCTGCCATAAAGCCCCAACTGGTGGAGGGCTGCAGTGATGGTGGACTTTCTTCAACTTTCTCCCATCTCCCGACAGCATCTCTGGATCTCAGCCACAGTAATCTTTGGGTTCTTCTTTACCTCTCTCACCAAGGCTCTTCTCCCCCGATAGCTCAGTTTGGCCAGATGGCCAGCTTTAGGAAGGGTTCTGGTCGTCCCAAACGTCTTCCATTTAAGGATTATGGAGGCCACTGTACTCTTAGGAACCTTAAGCACAGCAGAAATTTTTTTGTAAACTTGGCCAAATCTGTGCCTTGCCACAACTCTGTCTCTGAGCTCTTCAGGCAGTTCCTTTGACCTCATGATTCTCATTTGCTCTGACATGCACTGTGAGCTGTAAGGTCTTATATAGACAGGTGTGTGGCTTTCCTATCAAATCTAATCAGTATAATCAAACACAGCTGGACTCAAATGAAGGTGTAGAACCATCTCAAGGATGATCAGAAGAAATGGACAGCACCTGAGTTAAATATATGAGTGTCACAGCAAAGGGTCTGAATACTTAGGACTATGTGATATTTCAGTTTTTCTTTTTTTAAAAATCTGCAAAAATGTCAACAATTCTGTGTTTTTCTGTCAATATGGGGTGCTGTGTGTACATTAATGAGGAAAAAAAGTGAACCTAAATGATTTTAGCAAATGGCTGCAATATAACAAAGAGTGAAAAATTTAGGGGGGTCTGAATACTTTCCGTCCCTACTGTATATATAGATAGATAGTATATATACTATACTGTATAGATAGATAGATAGATAGATAGATCTATATATATATATATATATATATATATATATAGATCTATCTATCTATATATATGTACAGTATCTCACAAAAGTGAGTACACCCCTCACATTTTTGTAAATATTTTATTATATCTTTTCATGTCAACATTAAAGAAATGACACTTTCCTACAAGGTAAAGTAGTGAGTGAGCTTGTATAAAAGTGCAAATTTGCTGTCCCCTCAAAATAACTCAACACACAGCCATTAATGTCTAAACCGCTGGAAGCAAAAGTGAGTACACCCCTAAGTGAAAATGTCCAAATTGGGCCCAAAGTGTCAATACTTTGTGTGGCCACCATTATTTTCCAGCACTGCCTTAACCCTCTTGGGCATGGAGTTCCCCTTGCGCTCCTCCACCTTCCATTTGAGGATGCCCCACAGATGCTCAATAGGGTTTAGGTCTGGAGACATGCTTTGCCAGTCCATCACCTTTACCCTCAGCTTCTTTAGCAAGGCTTTGGTCGTCTTGGAGGTGTGTTTGGGGTCATTTTGTTAGAAAACTGCCCTTGGAGGTGTGTTTGGGGTCATTTTGTTAGAAAACTGCCCTGCGGCCTAGTCTCCAAAAGGAGGGGATCATGCTTTGCTTCAGTATATCACAGTACATGTTGGCATTCATGGTTCCCTCAATGAACTGTAGCTTCCCAGTGTCGGCAGCACTCATGCAGACCCAGACCATGACACTCCCACCACCATGCTTGACTGTAAGCAAGACACATTTGTCTTTGTACTCCTCACCTGGTTGCCGTCACACACGTTTGACACAATCTGAACCAAATATGTTTAGCTTGGTCTCATCAGACCACAGGACATGGTTCCAGTAATCCATGTCCTTAGTCTGCTTGTCTTCAGCAAACTGTTTGCGGGCTTTCTTGTGCATCATCTTTAGAAGAGGCTTCCTTCTGGGATGACAGCCATGAAGACCAATTTGATGCAGTGTGCAGCGTATGGTCTGAGCACTGACAGGCTGACCCCCCACCCCTTCAACCTCTGCAGCAATGCTGGCAGCACTCATATGTCTATTTCCGAAAGACAACCTCTGGATATGATTTTGAGCATGTGTACTCAACTTCTTTGGTCGACCATGGGGCCTGTTTTGAGTGGAACCTGTCTTGTTAAGCCGCTGTATGGTCTTGGCCACCGTGCTGCAGTTTCAGGGTCTTGGCAATCATCTTGTAGCTTAGGCCATCTTTATGTAGAGCAACAATTCTTTTTTTCAGATCCTCAGAGAGTTCTTTGCCATGAGGTGCCATGTTGAACTTCCAGTGACCAGTATGAGAAAGTGAGAGCGATAACACCAAATTTAACACACCTGCTCCCCATTCTCCTCTGAGACCTTGGAACACTAACGAGACACATGACACCTAGGGAGGAAAAATGGCTAATTGGGCCCAATTTGGACATTTTCATTTAGGGGTGTACTCAATTAATGGCTGTGTGTTGAGTTATTTTGAGGGGACAGCACATTTACACTGTTATACAAGCTGTACACTCACTATTTAACATTGTAGCAAAGTGTCATTTCTTCAGTGTCGTCACATTAAAAAGGTATAATAAAATATTTACAAAAATGTGAGGGGTGTACTCACTTTTATGAGATACTGTATATATAACAGGATGTGTTGTCTATCTCAGTGCATGTACTTGTATATTCCTGCTTCCTGTTTTCTCAATCCATGATAAAGACATGATGTAAAGACATGTTCTGATATTCCTCCATAGAGTAAAGTATTCTCTGTATCCAAGAATCTTCTAGCGCTTAATTGTAATACTCTTAAATGTAATAATGCACAATAAGCAAGTGGTTAAAAAATTAATCACAATATTATAAACATTGTTTCAAGTCACAATACAACAGCCCATAAAGTTCATAAATGCCATTAAAAGTGGTGGACAGAGTATTATTAGTATATCTAGGCTAAACATGCAGACTAGGAGCCTACCTAGAAATAATCATTAGTTACTGTACATTCCAATGTAATACTGTGTATCAAAACTAAGAAACACACTGTGTGACACAAAAACAATTACTTGCTTGTTGTTATAGATTTCAAAGCTAGCAGCGGGTTCAGGGCTTGCATGGCTTTAAAAGCAGGTTTTGGATGAATTTGGAAATAACGTAAATAGAATAAACTAATGGGGTTGTTTGTAGTGTAGAGCAGATACAGCTATCCACTCTTTCCTGGGCGCTGTAAGGTTACTCTACACCCATGTCCTATTTTTAACCACTTGACCTCCAGAAAATTTACCCCCCTTTCATGACCAGGCCCTTTTTTGCGATACGATACTGTGTTACTCTAACTGACAATTGTGCGGTCATGCAACAATGTACCCAAATAAAATGTATGTCATTTTTCCCATAAATAGAGCTCTATTTTGGTGGTATTTGATCACCCTGTGTTTTTTATTTTTTGCGCTATAAACAAAATAAGGCCGACAATTTTGAAAGAAAAAAACAATATTTTTTGCTTTCTGCTATAAAACATATCCAATAAAAAAAATGAAAACAATCAAATTACTTCATAAATTTAGGCCAATATGTATTCTGCTACATATTTTTGGTTAAAAAAATCCCAATAAGGGCAGGAGGCGGAGCCTAGCAGAGCAGACATGCATTGTTAGAGCTCCACACCGCTGAGGAGAGAAGAGAAGGACAAAGCGGAGCCTGCAGGCTCAAAAGGTATCCATTTGAACATTTTTGCCCCAGGGAACAAACTGTGAAAGTTTGGGCAGGAAATATGGTACTGGGAGGAAACCGTGGCAGAAATAAAAATCACCTCACAAAGAGCTCACAGGCACTCACTGCAGCTGAAGCAGCTCCAGTCACCTCACAAGATACAGCATCAGGGCGCTCTCACAGACAGAAAATGTCACAGCAAGACTCTCCATTTGAGTCAGATACAGAACAAATCCTCTCACAAACTTCTCCACAAGCCTCCTCAGTATCCCCAGTAATATTATTACAATTTGAAAAGATGCTTTATAAGGCTTTAAAACAAACCTCAGACCAAATAACAAAAAGCCTAACCAAAGAAATAAGAGAGCTGGGAAACCGCACCGCAGCCTTAGAAATAAAAATGGATGAAATTGAAATTACAACCCAAGAAAATATAACAGAATTGGAACAATTAAAAAAAGAGAATTTAATACTTCAAACTAAGCTCGAAGATTACGAAAATAGAGCCAGACGTTCAAACTTGCGCATAAGGGGAATACCTGAAACTGTGACAGACCTGCAATCTACTATTACTGCTCTATTACAAGAACTAAAGCCAGATATCCCTATTGAACGTTTAGAACTGGACAGAGTACACAGAGCCCTCACAGCCAAAAAGAAAGATGGACCCCCACGTGATATAATCACAAAATTTCATTATTACAGAACGAAAGAACAAATACTAATTGCTGCAAGAGAAAAAAAGGAACTTAATTTTCAAGGACACAATTATCAAATTTTTGCTGACCTATCCCAACTTACTATTACTAAAAGACGATCCATGAAACCCCAACTAATGGAACTGCAACGCCACAACATTATGTATCAATGGGGCTTCCCCTTTTCAGTCAGATTTAACTACCAAGGTACAATTTACAGAAGCAGATCAGCAGATGAACTACAACAAACCCTTTTAAAATTAAATCTGACAGAACCCACAAGCAGCAACACTCCCACACGCAGAAGAATGGCATCATCTTCACCTTCAGGCAGCACCCAGAAAATTTCAGAACAAAATGCGAATCATCATTCTCACAAAAGAGGCCGTTATGCCACATCATCCATGGACCAAGAAGATTCAATGGACTGACATCCTAATTCCTGATATCTCTTCATTTATTATACTAAGAGATGGTTCTCTATAAAAAACCTATATTTATAACTGAATGTAACTGCATTCTGATAGTCACACACTGTGTGGGATCATGTTACATTCCAGTTATATTTCTTATTACTTCTGATTCATATAGCCTTAGAATATATAATGAAATAAGGAAATTCTTGTTCAGTTATATATTATCAGGTAATAACAATAGATTATTTTTAGGACAAATATGTTCAATAATCCAGAAGTAATGGAAGCTTTTTCTTTCTTTTCTTAAAACAAATATATTATTACCTAACTAGTTCCTAGAATTATGTTTTTGTTTATTCTAATCTGAAGCAATACAACCTCAATTTTATGAGTTAACATATCTAAACAGTTACATATGAATAAAATATGTAATTGTTTACTCTAAAAGGGTTCAAATCCCAAAATAATTCAAACTATCTTCATCAATACCAAAGTTATTAACAGTACCTTTCTAACTGAATTATTTAGCCTAGGGCAAGACTAACCATATACAACCACCCTGGAATAAATAATTTCAACAAAAACTATATTCTGCACTCCAATTAATGAAACATCATTTTGATGTCTTTTGACATAGCACTTCTCTCCTGTAAGCGGAAGATCCGTGTACCCCCATTACCCCTCCTCATTCTCCCAACCATATTATGTGGGAGTGTGACGAAGGCACTTATTCCCCTGAGAGAGATATTTATTCTCTTTCACGGGTAAATTGTGATTACTTGCAAAAAATAATTTATACAATGTATCATCTAATCTCATATGTTTTTTGTTTACTCTTTACTCCAGAATTCACTGGTTTCTTTTCTATCTATTCATCTCTTCAGTCCACACAGGTTGATCTGCGCAGTCAGCTCTGCATAACAAAAAGTAAGTCAAAACTATTTGATCTATTGCCATGGCACCACTGAATATACTTTCTCTGAATGTTCAGGGAATAAATGTCCCTCAAAAAAGGACCAAAGCCTTCCGTACTTTCCATAACAAGAAGGCTCACATAGTATGCCTCCAAGAAACACACTTCACCAAAGATTCTACTCCAAAATATATTTCTCCTTTTTATCAACAAATTTACACGGCTTCTGCCTGTACCAAGCAAAGGGGAACTCTAATTGCATTTCACCGATCCACACCATTCACCTTATCATCGGAAATTAAAGACCCAGAAGGTAGATACCTGATACTCATGGGTTATATAATGGATACAGCGATCACGGTGATTTCCTACTACGCTCCTAACAAACAACCTACACCATTCCTCTCACATATATTACAAGTGATTAATACACACAAAATAGGAACAGTGATAATGTGTGGGGATTCGAACCAGGTCCTCCTCCCATTTCTAGATAAATCACCTTTTACACCATCCAAAATAACCTCTAGATTACCTTTTTCTCAACTTCTTTCCAAATACAATCTGGTAGATTCATGGAGAGAAAGTAACCCAATGAAAAAGAAATTCACTTATTTCTCGCACCCTCATCAAACCTTCACCAGAATAGATCATATTTTTCTAACAATAGGAATGATACCAGAAATTATTGCATCAGATATAATTCCGATTCCGTGGTCTGACCATAATGCAGTATACACTACTATAGCCTCAGCCATACCAAAAGCGCATGACCCAACGTGGTACTTACCGGACATAATGCTCAAACACCCACTACATCAGATGGCCATTGAACAAGCTTTAAAGGAATACATATCAATTAATAATACAACAGACATCTCCCCAATAACACTGTGGGAAGCTCATAAGCCTGTCTTGCGTGGTACAATACAAAGACAAATGGCACTATTTAAACGGGAACGCAAAAATCTAGCAAAAAAACTAGAACTCAATTTTAATGCAGCCTACATATCATTTCAAGATAATCCATCTCAGAGTACAAAATCTCATCTGGAAAAATCTAGATTGGAATACGATCTATTTCTCACTGAGTCAGTTGATAAATCCCTCAAACGCTCCAAACACAATTTCTACATGAATACAAACAAACCAGGTACATATTTGGCTCGGGCATTAAATTCAGCTAACAAATCTTTCAAACCAATACGTTTGAAATTATCAAAAAATGTTTACACTTGTAATCCAGTTAAAATAGTCCATAAATTTCACTCACATCTCGCAACTTTATACAAGACAAACAATGAATTTAATCCTACAGAAGCTGAATCCTTCTTCTCAAAAATAACCTTACCTGAGTTATCTCAGAATCAAAAAAGCAGTTTGGATGAGCCTATAACTATAGATGAAGTTGCTAACGCCATAAAAGACCTAAAACTTAACAAAAGACCAGGCCCAGATGGCTACTCAGCTTTATACTATAAAACATTCTCAGAAATACTCTCTCCCATTCTCACTGAAACTTTTAACAAACTTCTAGATGGACATTCTTTTCGGCAAGAAACACTAATGGCAATTGTTTGTATGATCCCAAAACCCCTTTCTGATGATACTTCCTGTGTGAATTATCGGCCTATCTCTCTGTTAAACCTCGATATTAAATTATTAGCAAAAATAATAGCAAAACGCCTCAATAGCATTATAGGAAAATTAATACATAGAGATCAAGT
Organism: Aquarana catesbeiana; assembly: GCF_042186555.1. Taxonomy (NCBI): domain Eukaryota; kingdom Metazoa; phylum Chordata; class Amphibia; order Anura; family Ranidae; genus Aquarana; species Aquarana catesbeiana. Next base: position 230,848,698 of record NC_133334.1, on the reverse strand, counting down.
AGGCTTCATGCCAAATAGACAGGCAGGCGATAATATACGCAGGGCAGTGTTATTGGCACATATTGCTAAAAAACGGAAAATCCCTTTATGTTTTCTATCTCTCGATATTAAGAGGGCATTTGACACAGTATCCTGGCAATATATGCAATATTCATTACAAAAATGGGGTTTTGGACCCCACTTTTTAACATGGATCAAAGCATTATATAATAAACCCAAAGCCTATATAAAATATGCTGGATACAAATCTGAAGCCTTTAATATCGAAAGAGGTACCCGACAGGGTTGCCCAATATCTCCCTTATTATTTGCCCTTATACTCGAACCCATGGCCCAATACATCAGAACAAACCAAACTATAACTGGCATTGAAGTAGGAGGTATTACACACAAATTATGTATATTTGCAGACGATATATTACTTTTTCTATCATCACCACAGGTCTCTGGTCCTAACTTAATACCAGCTCTTGATGGATTTGCAGCCCTATCCGGCCTTATGATTAATCCTAAGAAATGCCTAGTGCTTAATATTTCACTCACAAACATGGAATTGATCCCGGCTAGGGCTGCACTCCCATTCACATGGGCAGAAAAATCAATCCCATATCTTGGAATTCATTTAACAGCATCTCATTCTGACTTATTCTCAACCAATTATCCTCCTGTATTAAGACAGATCGCAAATCTAATAAAACAATGGTTGCAACTTCCTTTATCCTGGATAGGGAAGATTAATGCAATCAAAATGACTATTCTACCCAAATTGCTTTATCTATTCAGAGTCCTCCCTATTCCAATTCCTTCCTATTTTTTGAGAATAGTACAAAAAAGAGCAACTTCGTTTATATGGGGATCTTCTAAACCACGTATACCTATACACACACTACATCTTCCCAAAAATAAAGGAGGCCTGGGATACCCTAATTTTACTAACCACTACAGAGCAGCACATTTGGCCAGTCTGTCCAAATACCATGCAAAACAGGAAATCCCATTATGGGTATTTATAGAGGCTTCAGAAAATGACCCTCTATTAATATCAAATTTATTATGGCTTGATCCTAAAGACCGCTTTAAAATTCATAATCCCATAACTAAACACTTCTTATCTCTCTGGGATAAACTAAAAACCAAATATCAGTTACAATCTCCACACAGTCCTCTCCTTTCTTTTATCATAAATCCGGCCTTTTATCCGGCATGGATCTACCCAAATTCTTTTAAAGCTTGGACAACACCAGGCATTCAGACACTAAATGACTTCATAGCATCTAAATCATTCCTTTCATTCCCATCGCTTAGAGAAAAATATGATCTACCAAACTCTGAGATATTTAGATATCTCCAAATCAAAAATTTCTATACACCATTCCTAAAGGGGGATACACCATTATCCCAATTATCCATTTTTGAATCAATCTGTACAAAAGATCCATTTGCTAAAGGTACAATTTCATCACTTTATAATCAATTATATGGAGTAGCAAATCTTAATAGACCCTCTTACGTTCAGAGGTGGGAGGAGGACCTGGGACGAACTTTAGAAGACACGGACTGGTCTAACATATGGCTCACATCTAAGTCATCTTCACCCAACATCTTAGCACTGGAGACAAATTATAAAGTCCTAACTCGCTGGTACCTTGTACCCACTAGAGTGGCAAAATATTCACCTAATACCTCAACTCTTTGTTTTCGAGGATGCCCAGAAATAGGCACATATTTACACATATGGTGGACGTGCCCAGTAATCCAAACCTTCTGGAAGGAAGTCTTCGTGATTGCATCTAAAATATTTAAAAAAATAATACAACCAGATCCATATTTAACTTTACTTAATCTAAAACCGGAATGGTTAACACTCTCTCAATTCAAACTTATGATCCAACTAATAACGGCTGCAAAACAAACAGTGGCCAAGGCATGGAAATCTCCTACATTGGTACTAGCAGAAACAATTCACAGAATGAATAATACAATGTCCCATGCTAAGATGGTAGCCATCGATCAAAATCAAATTCCAAAATTTGAAAAACTTTGGCATCCTTGGATAAAACAACAGTTCCTGTCAAATTTCAATGACTCTGTCCTGTTGCCATGGTAACAGATTAAATGACTTACAGAGACACCCATTCTAAGGCTTCAAAGAGAACTAAAAAGAATAATAAACTGACGAGCGGGACAACCTTGTGGACCATACCTCTACCTTTCAACCCTTTTTCTTCTTTCTCTTTCCTTTTCTCCACCTTACGATTAAAGCTCATTATCAAAATTTATTTGACCTATATACACTCTACTTGTAAACAATATGTATAGTAGGTATAAATCATTTAAATACCTACAAAAGTAACTAAGGAAATGATATATATCTTTAATTTAGGTTTACGTGAACCCAATGTTTAATATTTGAAATTTCATGATATTTACCTATATAAACCCTACTGTAAAACAATGAGCTTACTTTATAGATCCTTGTAAACTTACTTTATGTATCTTTATGTATCTTTATAACATTGTATACTCAATAAACTTCTTTTGACAAGGAAAAAAATCCCAATAAGCGTATATTGATTGATTTGCGCAAAAGTTATAGCATCTACAAACTATGGTATATACTGTATACTGGAATTTTTTATTTATTTATTTTATACTAGTAATGTCAGCAATCAGCGACTTATAGCGGGACTGCGATATTGTGGCAAAGAATGGGACACTAACTGACACTTTTGACACTTTGTGGGAACCTGTTACACTAATACAGTGATCAGTGCAAAAAAATGCACTGTCACTGTACTAAGGAAAAAGAAATCCCCCTATATTTGGGACTTTAACAGGCCACCACCTCTTAAGATAAAAAAATAACAAATTTTATTGATGTATTTAAAAAGGAAGACGTAACAGCGTCTATAACATACAAGATAAAAAATCATTCCACGGTTTCTTTTTCCATGGTTCATTCTGATAGGGATGAGACCACCACACTCTACATTTGCTATGATGGAAGCCCCTCGTTTTGTCTAATTGTCACTGTACTAATGACACTGGCTGGGAAGGAGTTAAACATCTAGAGTGGTCACGGGGTTAACTGTGTGCCTAGCCAGTGTTTTTGTGTGCTGTGCGAGGTGCTTTTACTAAGGAAAGTGAGGAACACAAAATCCACCCCCCCCCCTTTCAGAACTGATCTCTGCTTGTTTACATAGGCAGAGCCCTGTTCTGTGTCTCTGCACAAGGATAAATGCCCCTAGGCATAAGTGCAGAATCATGTATATATAGACGTGATTCTGCCCAGGAGGGCTGCCCTATAGCAGTATATCTGCTATAGGGCAGTCCTTAAGTGGAAAAATGCAGGCCACAGTTTGAAGCCCCATGGAGCATTTTCTGCAAGAAATTGCAGGTAAAAGCATAGAAACATTAGATATTTTATGTGTATCTATTGTGAAAATGTAAAATCAAATATTAACTTCCACATTAAATTTCAATTCTTTCTAGTCTACTCTTATTAATCTGAACAATCTTGACGTTTGTAAACTTACTTTGTGAGTATACTTTTTTGAAGGCTGTAACAGTGGCATCGCCTCTGGAGGGGTGACCATCAGTGAATCGGTGACAGCGGGCTCTTTTCCCCGCTCAGTCCAGCAGAGAACAGCAGCGACGCTATGACAAGGAAAAGGTGAGCTGCAGGCTATCAGTGCATTTACCCCGCTCGCCCCCCCCCCCCTTTTTCCTGTGAGTTTGGGAGAAGAAAGAGTGGCTCTTATCTGGTTCGCTGCCCAGTTTGCTGCCCGGTCTGTTTCCCTCCTCATTGGCCACAGTGGAGGGCCTATCAGAAGAGACTAGGGGAGCATAATGGAACATATAGACCTGGAAGATTGGTGGCAAGGAGCAGACTACAGCCCCCAGAAGGCACTATGCTGGGGGGGTGAGATTGAGAGCCTGGAGCATGGAAAACCACAGAGGGAGTGAGTGCTACAGGAAAAAGAGAGGACTGTGCTGGAGGAAGCCAAAGAGAGAGTCACACTGTACCTGTGCCACCAGAGAAAGAGCCATTCTGTACCCGCACCAGAGAGAGAGCCATGCAGTACCCGCACCACCAGACAGGGAGCCACACTGTACCTGCACCACCAAAAAGAGAGCCACGCTGTACCTGCACCACCAGAGAGGGAGCCACACTGCCCAGCACCACCAGAGAGGGAGCCACGCTGCCCAGCACCACCAGAGAGGGAGCCACACTGCTCATCAACACCAGAGAGAGAGCCACACTGCCCAGTACCACCAGAGAGAGGGCCAAGCTGCTGTCCAGCACCACTAGAGAGAGAGCCTCGCTGTACCCGCACCACCAGAGAGAGCCACGCTGTACTTGCACCACCAGAGAGAGAGCCATGTTGTACTCTCACCACCAGAGAGGGAGCCACGCTGCCCAGCACCACCAGAGAGAGAGCCACACTGCTCAGCACCACCGGACAGAGGGCCAAGCTGCTGCTCGGCACCACCAGAAAGAGCCATGCTGCCACCCAGTACCACTCGAGAGAGAGCCATACTGCTGTCCAGCACCACTAGAGAGAGAGCCTCGCTGTACCCGCACCACCAGAGAGAGCCACGCTGTACCTGCACCACCAGAGAGAGAGCCATGTTGTACTCTCACCACCAGAGAGGGAGCCACACTGCACAGCACCACCAGAGAGAGAGCCACACTGCCCAGCACCAGTATGTGAATAACAGTGAACAGATACTGGTTGTATTACTGCTTTCACTTTTATTGCTATTACAATGCAGATGTTATACATTGAAAGTGTATGCTGTGACCATAGGTCTCCTCTAAGCCCTGGTTCACACGAGTGCAGCTTTGAAACCGCGCGATTTGAAAGCCACTTAATCAGTGCAATTTTGATATGCCATTTCATTGCGGCTTGCAACTTCATTTAACCACTTGACTTCAGCCCCCTTAATGACCAGGCCATTTTTTGTGATACGGCACTGTGTCGCTTTAACTGACAATTGCGTGGGCATGCGATGCTGTACCCAAACAAGATTGATGTCCTTTTTTTTCACACAAATAAAGCTTTCTTTTGGTGGTATTTGATCACCTCTGTAAAGTCTATTTTTGGCGCTATAAACAAAAAAAAAATGACAATTTTGAAAAAAAAAGAAAAATCTTTTTTTTACTTTCTGCTAAAATACACATCAAAAAAAAAAAATTAAAAAAATTAAATTTCTTCATCAATTTAGGCCAATATGTATTCTGCTACATATTTTTGGTATAAAAATACCAATAAGCGTATATTGATTGGCTTGCGCAAAAGTTATAGCGTCTACAAAATAGGGGATAGATTTAGGGACTTTACTTTTTTTAATTGTTTTTACTGGTAATGGCGGCGATCTGCGATTTTTAGTGGGACTGTGACAAATCTGACGCTTAAGCCGCGTACACACAAGCGGAATGTCCGACAGAAAAAGTCAGACGGAAGCTTTTCATTGTCTATTCCGATTGTGTGTATGCCTCATCTGACTTTTTTTTTTCGAAAATTCTGACAGACCTAGAAATGGAACATGTTCTAAATATTTCCGATGGAACCAATTCCTATCGGGAAAACCGCTAATCTGCATGCTGTTCCGACGGACCAAAAACGACGCATGCTCTGAAGCAAGTACGAGACGGAAGCTATTGGCTACTGGCTATTGAACTTTCTTTTTCTAGTCCCGTTGTACGTGCTGTACGTCACCTCGTTCTGGACTTCGGACTTTGGCTTGACCGTGTGTAGGCAAGACCACTTGAATGGAATTCCGTCGGAGTTCCGTCGGAGAAACCTTCCGAGTTTATTCCGACAGCAAAACCGGTCGTGTGTACGCGGCATAAGTGACACTTTTTGGGGACCAGTGACACCAATACACTCGCAGGGAAGGGGTTAACACTAGGGGGCAATCAAGGGGTTAACTGTGTTCGCTGGGTGTGTTCTAACTGTGTGGGGGCTGGGCTTACTGGGACAACACACAGATCGCTGTTCCTGATCACTAGGAACAGCAGATCTCCATATTGTCCCCTGTTAGAACGGGGATCCGCCTTGTTTACATAGACAGATCCCCGTTCTGCCTCTCTGTACCGCGATTGCAGGTGGCCAGCGGAAATCAAGGCCGTGGGACAAGAATCGCTCGCTCGCTCCCCCCAGTGTGTAGCGGGCGCGCATGTGCAGCCCACACTATCACATGCACAAACCGATGTACAGGTACGTCGATTTGCACAGCCGAGCCGCCTTGAATATATGCGGAAGGCTGCGGGCAAATGGTTAACAGAAGTCAATACATCTCACAATGAAATCACAAAAATAGTAGTGCAGGAAGCTTTTTCAAAGGTTTTCCTGCGATTTGAGTTGACAAATCACACTGTTGTGAACCGGGGCTTAAGTGTATTTCCACTTTTGCAGTCAAATTTGAGAAAACTCTGCTATATTTTTGTTATGTGTTCCCATTAACGGAGCATGCCTATAAAAAAAAAAAAAAGTGCTTTTAAATATTTCCTACCTTTTGGATATTTCTTAGGAAAGGGTGTCATGTCTGACTGCAAGGCTTCTTGAACAATGTCACAGTGAGTTTGACCTCATTAACCAGTTGACCTCTGGGAGATCAGAAGGATTTACCCCCTTAATGACCAGGCCATTTTTTGCGATACAGCACTGCGTTGCTTTAACTGACAATTGAGCGGTCGTCCAACGCTGTACCCAAACAAAATTGACATCCTTTTTTTCCCACAAATAGAGCTTTCTTTTGGTGGTATTTGTTCACCTCTGCGGTTTTTATTTTTTACGCTATAAACAAAAGAAGAGCTACGATTTTGAAACAAAAAACAATACTTTTTACTATAATAAATATCCCCAAAAAATATTAAAAAAAAAAAAAATTTCTTCCCCAGTTTAGGCCAATATGTATTCTTCTACATATTTTTGGTAAAAAAAAAAAAAACGCAATAAGCATATATTGATTGGTTTGCACAAAAGTTATAGTGTCTACAAAATAGGGGATTACTGTATAAATATCACTGGCAGGGAAGGGGTTAACACCAGGTGCTTAATCACCCCTGGTGTTAACCTCTTCCCTGCCAGTGAGGAAAGAGAACAGTTAAAAACACCCTGGGAGGTGTTAGAAAAGGGAACAGTTAGAAACACCTTGGGAGATGTTTCTAACTGTATGGGGGCTGGGTTGACCGGAGGAGGAGAGAGATTGCTGTTCCTGATCGCTAGGAACAGGGGATCCACTGTGTTTACAGCTGCCTCTGTGTGGAGTGATCGCGGGTGGCCGGCAGACATCGCACCCGCCGGCCACGCGCATTGGGCTCCGGGGCCACACGTGTGCCTGATATATCTATTACACAAAGGGACGTACAATGATGGCGATTTGCGTAATAGAGCCCACCTGCCGGCTAGTCCTCAAGTGGTTAACTGACAATTGCCCGGTCATGCGACGCTGTACCCAAATGCAATTTGTGTCCTTTTTTTCCTACAAATAGAGATTTCTTCTGGTGGTATTTGATCACCGCTGCAGTTCTTATATTTTGCACTATTAAAAAAGACTGACAATCTAAAAAAAACAAACTATATTTTTTACTTTCTACTATAAAACATATCCAATAAAAAATTGAAAAAAATCACATTTGTTCATAAATTTAGGTCTATATGTATTCTGCTACATATTTTTGGTAAACAAAAATCCCAATAAGCGTATATTGATTGGTTTGTGCAAATGTTATAGCATCTATAAACTTTGGGATGTTTTTATTTATTTTTAATTAGTTAATTTTTTTTATACTAGTAATGGCGGCGATCAGGGAATTATAGAGGGACTGCAATATTGTGGCGGGCACTTTTATGGGGGCCAGTGACACCAATACAGTGATCAGTGCTAAAAATATGTACTGTCACTGTACTAATGACACTGTTTGGGAAGGGGTTAAACATCAGGGGCGATCAAAAGGTTAACTGTGTGCCTAGCTAGTGTTTGTGTACTGTGAGAGGTGCTTTTACTAGGGGAGGGCATGGATCCATGTCGCTGCTTTGCAAGAACACAGGGTCCATGCCTTCCCTACTGAAAGAATGGCGATTTGCCTTGTTTACATAGGCAGATTGCAGTTCTGCCTCTGTGCTGGACAATCAGTGGGTGCCGGCGAACATCGAGTCCATGGTACCCGCAGATCAGCTCCCGATGTGTATAATCACAGCGGGAGTGGGTTGCCAGTGGCGCGCATTCCCAAACCCGGAGGTGTCTAGGTACGTGATCTGGCGCAGCAGTGCCACCTTGCCACCGCATAAGTTATATGAGCGACAAGTGGTTAACCTACAATACAAGAAGCCAAACCTCCACACCTTTAATTCTTTGTTAGAACAGACAGCGTTTAAAACTGGTTACAATTGATAATGAAGATCTGCCCACACAGTACTGACAGGGTTAATTATGGCAAACCTAACTGCCCAGCCCCATCATAAATAAAAAAAGATCTAGCTGACTGTGGGGAAAAAACAAGCTTTCCCTCCACACTTTTCATGTTAAGATACAATTACATTGTAAATCATGTGTAAATATCAGATACAATTATGCACTGTAAGCATTGTTGGGTGTGTCTGACATTTAAATACAAGTACAGTGGAGACGGAAAGTATTCAGACCAGCTTACATTTTTCACTTTGTTATATTCCAGCCATTTGCTAAAATCATTTAAGTTCATTTTTTTCCCCATTAATGTACATACAGCACCCCATATTGACAGAAAAACACAGAATTGGTGACATTTTTGCAGATTTATTAAAAAAGAAAAACTGAAATATTACATGGTCCTAAGTATTCAGACCCTTTGCTGTGACACTCATATATTTAACTCAGGTGCTGTCCATTTCTTCTGATCATCCTTGAGATGGTTCTACACCTTCATTTGAGTCCAGGTGTGTTTGATTATACTGATTGGACTTCATTAGGAAAGCCACACACCTGTCTATATAAGACCTTACAGCTCACAGTGCATGTCAGAGCAAATGAGAATCATGAGGTCAAATGAACTGCCTGAAGAGCTCAGAGACAGAATTGTGGCAAGGCACAGATCTGGCCAAGGTTACAAAAAAATTTCTGCTGCGCTTAAGGTTCCTAAGAGCACAGTGGCCTCCATAATCCTTAAATGGAAGACGTTTGGGGATGACCAGAACCCTTCCTAGAGCTGGCCGTCTGGCCAAACTGAGCTATCGAGGGAGAAGAGCCTTGGTGAGAGAGGTAAAGAAGAACCCAAGGATTACTGTGGCTGAGCTCCAGAGATGCTGTCGGGAGATGGGAGAAAGTTGTAGAAAGTCCACCATCACTGCAGCCCTTCACCAGTCGGGGCTTTATGGCAGAGTAGCCTGATGGAAGCCTCTCCTCAGTGCAAGACACATGAAAGCCTGCATGGAGTTTGCTAAAAAACACCTGAAGGACTCCAAGATGGTGAGAAATAAGATTCTCTGGTCTGATGAGACCAAGATAGAACTTTTTGGCCTTAATTCTAAGCAGTATGTGTGGAGAAAACCAGGCACTGCTCATCACCTGTCCAATAAAGTCCCAACAGTGAAGCATGGTGGTGGCAGCATCATGCTGTGGGGGTGTTTTTCAGCTGCAGGGACAGGATGACTGGTTGCAATCAAGGGAAAGATGAATGCGGCCAAGTACAGGGATATCCTGGACGAAAACCTTCTCCAGAGTGCTCAGGAACTCAGACTGGGCCGAAAGTTTACCTTCCATCAAGACAATGACCCTAAGCACACAGCTAAATTAACGAAGGAGTGGCTTCACAACAATAATAAATTTTAATGCAAAAAACCCACAATAAATAACCCAATTTTTTGATAAAATATACAAGATGATGTTATGCTGAGTAAAGAGATACCTAACATGTCACGCTTTAAAATTGCGCACGCTCGTGGAATGGCGACAAACTACAATACTTAAAAATTTCCATAGGCGACACTTTAAAAATGTTGACAGATTACCTGTTTAGAATTACAGAGGAGGTTTAGCACTAGAATTATTGCCCTCCCTCTAACGTTCACGATGATACTTCACATGTACAAAACACCATTTAAAACTTACTAATGCACTCGCTTCTGCATGCGAGCATGGAGGGATGGGGGCGCTTTAGATTTTTTTTCTTATTTATTTTATTTTTTATTTTTACACTGTCGATCTAATTTGTTTTGTTAACAATTTTATTCCTATTACAAGAAATGTAAACATCCCTTTTAATAGAAATAAGGGATGACAAGTCCTCTTTATAGAGAGATCTGGGGTCTATAAGACGCCAAATCTCTCCTTGACCATTAAAAGCAAAAGATTTTAAAAAAAATGTTTTTTGATCTTTTGCTTTAAAAAAAAAACTTCACCCTAGACTGGAAGTGACGTCATGACGTCGCTCTGGTCCTCAAGATCATAGAGGTATCAGAGACAATCTGGTCTCTGGTCCCCTCTATGGCCAGCCATGTGAACTGTCAGATCGTTTCTCAGGCGTGCTGGTAAAAATGGTAAGCCCGAGAAACACCAGCGAGCAGCGAGGGGGTGGGGGTCGACCCCTTCTGCTGCTTCTGAAAGCGTTCCCGTGGCTAATTAGCTACTGGGACCACTTTCATGAGAAAGCCAATCGCCGGCTGAAAAAAATACTGAGTTATGGCTGATATCTTCAGCCATAACCCCAATAAGCCACTTGCAAGCCGCAACGTACAGTATATATACGTATCATTGTCATGCTGAAATGCCCACCCTCATTTCATCTTCATCATCCTGGTAAATGGCAGCAGATTTTTATCAAGAATGTCTTGGTAAATTTTTCTATTTGTCCTTCCTTCAATGATATGAAGTTTGCCAGTACCGTATGCCAAAAAAACAGCCCCACACCATGATATTCTCACCTCCAAACTTCACTGTTGGTATGGGGTATTTGGGGTGATGTGCGGTGCCATTTGACCTACAAAAATGGTGTGTATTATGGCATTCAAAGAGTTCAATTTTGGTCTCATCTGACCAGGCTATTTTCTCCCAGTATTTCACAGGCTTGTCTAAATGTTGTGCAGCAAGCTTTATACAAGCTTCAGCATGCTTTTTCTTCAGCAATGGAGTCTTGCGTGGTGAGCGTGCATACGGACCATGGTGTTAGAGTGCATTACTTATTGTTTTCTTTGAAACAATTGTACCTGCTAATTCCAGGTCTTTCTGAATCTCTCCACAAGTTGTCCTTGGGTCTTGGATAACTTTACTGATAATTTCTCTTAGCAGGAAAGTGACAATCTGCAACTTGTGGCAAGTGAAGTGACAATCTGCAACTTGTGGCAAGTGGACAATCCACAACTTGTGGCAGGTGACGTGGCAAGTGGACAATCTGCAATGTGTGTCAAGTGGGCAATTTGCAATGTGTGGCAGGTGACGTGGCAAGTGACAATCCACAACTTGTGGCAAGTGGACAATCCACAATGTGTGGCAGGTGACGTGGCAAGTGGATAATTTGCAACGTGTGGCAGGTGACGTGGCAGGTGGACAATCCGCAATGTGTGGCAGGTGACGTGGCAAGTGGGCAATTTACAACGTGTGGCAGGTGACGTGGCAAGTGACAATTCGCAACTTGTGGCAGGTGACAATCCACAACTTGTGGCAGGTGACATGGCAAGTGGACAATTTGCAACGTGTGGCAGGTGATGTGGCAAGTGACAATCCGCAACTTGTGGCAAGTGGACAATCTGCAATGTGTGGCAGGTGACGTGGCAAGTGAACAATCCGCAATGTGTGGCAGGTGATGTGGCAAGTGGGCAATTTGCAATATGTAGTAGGTGATGTGGCAAGTGACAATTCTCAACTTGTGGCAGGTGACAATCCACCACTTGTGGCAGGTGACGTGGCAAGTGGATAATTTTCAACATGTGGCAGGTGACGTGGCAAGTAACAATCCACAACTTGTGGCAGGTGACGTGGCAAGTGGACAATCCGCAATGTGTGGCAGGTGGTGTGGCAAGTGGACAATCCACAATGTGTGGCAGGTGACATGACAAGTGGACAATCCGCAACTTGTAGCAAGTGACAATCCGCAACTTGTGGCAGGTGACGTTGGCAAGTGACACGCTCAGGGCTCCCACTGATTCTGCATTACGGTGAGTTGAACTATTTCATTTTATATAACAATGTAATAATAGAAATAATGTGTTTCAATCATCCTGACACCATACCAACCATGGTGCCGTGATGATTGAAGCGCCAACATTCATTGTTCATTTTTTTTGTTGGGGGGGCCCATACAACATTTTGCTATGGGGCCCTGTGATTTCTAGTTACGCCCCTGAACCAGCTGATATTAATTTGCACTGAAAAGGGGCAGGATTACTTTTTAATTACTGATATATTTCAGCTGGTGTCTTGGCTTTCCATGTCTTTGTTCATGTGTTCAATACTTTTTCCTGTGTCTTTCCATTTTATTTCACATAACTTAATTTCTGAACTCATTTGTTTTGGTTTATTTGAATGTATGGATTGATGGGTTGTTACTGGCATGTGGTGAAAATTTCATGTCAATAGCACCTTTAATAAAACAAGTGAATACAGCGCTGGCAATAGAACAACACTATAAAGTAAATATGATAATTGGTAAGGAAGAAACCCTAAAGTACAATAATCTGTTCATAAATAGAAAAACCTATTCCACAAGTGTTAAACATGAATAAGTGACATAAAATTGAATAATTTGGCAAGAAAAAACATGATGCTATTATGAACAGAGTGACAGTAAGTGTATACACATATGTGACACGAGCTGAAATGCTGTGCAAATTCCCAAGAACAGTCCCACTGGTCAGCAATGGTAGGATATCACCCTTCAGCCTATGATAACAGTCAGTCACCTGATATGCTGCGGTTCAAAAGGAGGATGGTCCTGGAGTGTGGTCAATAGGATAAGTGCTTGGACATCATGTTCCACCCAAAAGCAAAAGAAAATACTATGGTGAAGTACTGTGGGGAAAGATTCAAATGCGCATAGCAGCACTACTCATGAAATCGGGTTTGCAAACAGGCATTCAGAGAAACTTCTGCAATCGCCGCTCGTAGCGTGCATTCCACGGAAGGCAGGAAGCAGTGTCACTGGTTAGCAATGTGAGCCAGATATTGCGTCGACGCGTTTCGCCCCTCCTCCAGGGCGTCATCGGGGACATAACATCCAGCCCACGGATGGTCAAATAAATAATGTGAGAGACAAACTCCTCCCCGAAGGGAGGAGAGAGTGACAGACAATCAAGGCTAATGGGTGTGGATCACCCACTTTATCCTGATTCATCATGTCGTGTTGCAACCACAATAAACTTTATTGTTAAAAAACGACACAAACACAACATTCCTGTTGTATATGAATGGGACATTAAAAACATATGAGTTGGAATATGAATATCCATAATAACAAAATTCAAATTGAAATTAAAACTAGGTCTCAATTGATCAATTAATTTACCTAATGTAAAAAAGAAAAAAAAAAAAATTATATATAGATATATATATATATAGATATATATATCTATATATATATATCTATATATATAGATTTATATATCTATATATATCAAAAATGAGAAATAAAACATAAAAAATATTAAATAAAAAATAAAATATGAAAAATAAAATGAAAATAAAGATAAAAATAAAAATAATAAAATAAAAATAAAAAAAAATAATATAATTAAAAAAAAATTATTAAAAAACTTTGGCCTTTACTATTGGAAGATAGTGATTTGAAGAAGATCCTACCCACCCAGCCCCAGTTTATTTACACCAAACCACCCACGCTCAGGCTTCAATTCAACGTTGTGAATCCACCTAAAAAGCTGTGCACCTTTTTGGATCGAACTGGGTTTTACAGTTGTGGGAAATGTATGATATGTAGGACTTCCAAATTTTGTAAGAAGAAAATCACTCATTTCAAGTCCCTTTCTGAAGGAAGATCCTTTGAAATTAAAAAGTTTATCACATGTAGTACAACACATGTTACATATTTGTTGTCCTGTCCATGCAACCTACGGTATGTGGGGAGGACCACTAGACAGTTAGGGGTGAGACTTAGAGAACATTTCAACAGAATAAAAAAAGGATGGTCTCTCCAATCACTTTAGGTTGTTTCACAATAGGGACCCCAGCCTATTGACGTTCTGTGGAATTGATAGGTTTGAAGATCATTGGCGAGGCTCAAATCTTAAGAGAGCCATTTCCAAGAATGAAACCCAATGCATCCATAGGCTCCGTACTTTGAATCCTTATGGCCTCAACATTGAGTTAGATCTTAATTGTTTTTTATCTAACTGGTAACTATTCTTTTTCTAAGTGAAGTTCTCATGGTCACTTTATAAGTTTCTATGATAAATGGTGTTCTTTTGTTGTTTTTTGCTGCTTTGATCTTGGAGTCTATTGCAAACATAATCAGCAAGTAGGAAGGAGTGGTTAAGTTATCCTAGATTGGCCACCTTCTTATTTTTAAAAATATATATATTTTTTATCATTTATTTTTATTATTTTATTTTTATTTTTTTTTTAATTTAATTTAATTTTTTTATTATTTTTATCTTTATTTTCATTTTATTTTTCATATTTTATTTTTTATTTTATTTTCTATTTAATATTTTTTATTTTTCATTTTTGAGATATATATATATATATATATATATATATATATATATATATATATATATATATTTCTTTTTTTACATTAGGTAAATTCATTGATCAATTGAGACCTAGTTTTAATTTAAATTTAGTTATTATGGATATTCATATTTATATTCCAACTCATATGTTTTTAATGTCCCGTTCATATACGACAGGAATGTTGTGTTCGTGTCATTTTTAACAATAAAGTTTATTGTGGTTGCAACGGGACATGATGAATCAGGATAAAGTGGGTGATCCACACCCATTAGCCTTGATTGGCTGTCACTCTTTCCTCCCTTCGGGGAGGAGTTTGTCTCTCACATTATATATTTGACCATCCGTGGGCTGGATGTTATGTCTTTGATGACGCCCTGGAGGAGGGGCGAAACGCGTCGACGCAATATCCAGCTCACGTTGCTAACCAGTGACGCTGCTTCCTGCCTTCCGTGGAATGCACGCTACGAGCGGCGATTGCGGAAGTTTCTCTGAATGCCTGTTTGCAAGCCCAATTTCGTGAGTAGCGCTGCTATGCGCATTTGAATCTTTCCCCACAGTACTTCATCATAGTATTTTCTTTTGCTTTTGGGTGAAACATGATGTCCAAGCACTTATCCTATTGACCACGCTCCAGGACCATCCTCTTTGCCTTTTTGAACCGCAGCATATCAGGTGACTGACTGTTATCATAGGCTGAAGGGTGATATCCTACCATTGCTGACCAGTGGGACTGTTCTTGGGAATTTGTACAGTATTTCAGCTTGTGTCACATATGTGTATACACTTACTGTCACTCTGTTCATAATAGCATCATGTTTTTTCTTGCCAAATTGTTCAATTTTATGTCACTCATTCATGTTTAACACTTATGGAATAGTTTTTTTTATTTATGAACACATTATTATACTTTAGGGTTTCTTCCTTACCAATTATCATATTGCTAGCGCTGTATTCACTTGTTTTATTTATGCTAAGTATCAGTACTTATTTACAGCAGCGGCAACACATATGTTTTGCTTTATTTGTTTTGTTTAGTTGCTAGCGCTGCATTTCATCGTTTATTGAATAGCACCTTTAGAAATATATTTACCTAGAAAAATGGTGATGTGTTCAATATTTATTTTACCCGTTGTATAGCCAGTGTTACAGCCTAACATATCAGACTTCACCTGACAACACTAAAAAAATATTTTTGTTTTTTCTTTTCAATAGTAACTACCTTGTTAGAAATGTTTTTTCGGCTCTCATTGTAAAATACCATAACCTAGATGACATTTCCTTGATGCAAAAAACATAAAGTGCATGCCTCACTATACCAAGCTTATCAGTCTAACTTTTCTGACTAATAGTCATCACAGTCTTCAGATATTTCTAAATTTTCTTAAGGTGGCTTCAGCATGCACTGGGACGCCAATTATTTCATTATATGCAGTTTTCCTCTTCAGCTCCAAGTTGGAGCCATGAGAGGTCCTCACTGCCTCCACATTACAACACATGCATTTCTCCAGAGGACCAGCTTGCAATTAACCCTACTGTTTCCACATGCTAACAAAACCCATAGTCATAGTATAAATACAAATATTAGACTGCAAGGTTACCTTTTCAAAGTGTATGTAAATTTATTTTTTAGTATTGGATAGAGAAAGGGGTTCAAGGGTTAGACCCTTTATCAAGTTTTACTTGATGCCTGCATCCCTGCTTGGAAGATTACAACTTATGTATGTGCCAATAATCATTACCACAAAGACAGAAAGTGAGTGGAAATCCAAAAATGTTAAATTGTCACCAGTGCAAAAGGTGAGTAAGAATCTTTCATTTGAGACACCTGATCCTGTAACAACTCCCTAAGATGAGGATTTCATTCACTTTCATATAATGTTGCATCTCCAAGACAGGAAGTGAAGCAAAATCTCTCCTATGGGACACAGCAGGAAAAAAATAACCTTAAATGAGGTTTAATGTCTTCCCTATGCAATAAAGAATAAAAAGAGGTTGGACTTTACACACACTTCACAAGAATATTTTTAGAGTTCAGACAAAAGTAAGTGTAGCGCCAACGCCCAGAGGAGTCGTTGGATATAATGTCCCTGTGTAATGGGACCTGGCTCACTCAGCACTTACCAACACACCTTGGGCATTTTAACAACTTACCATATACAAGGGATGAATGGAGGGAAGACCAAAATGGACACCACATCCTATATACAGAACAAGCAAATTGGAAACTGGAATTGTGGGACTTTTCAGGTACCAAAAGGACTCTCTCCAGCCCTTTATGAACAAAGTGCCTCCTGCTACAGCCAAATAGTTCAGATTTTAACTTATTAGATCAGAGCACCTGCTACAATTTTTATACATCCAAGTTCCTGTGTTTTCATGCATAGTTGAGTTGCCTAGCCTTGTTTCCAGTTCGGAGGTATGGCTTTTTTGGTTGCAATTCTTCCATGAAGACCACTTCTTAGCAGACTTCTCCGCACAGTAGGTGGGTGTATCTGGGTCCCACTGGTTCCTGCCATTTCTGTGATGATAGCACTGCTGGACATCTCCCGATGTTGAAGGGAACTAAACATGATGTGTCTATCATCTGCTGTATTAAGTTTCTTTAATCGACCACTACATTAACGGACCTCAACTTTGCTCTTTTCTTTGTGTATCTTCAAAAGTGCTTGAACAACACATCTTGAAACCCCAGTCTGCTTTTAGATTTTTGCCTGGGAGAGACCTTGCTGTTGCAGTATAACTACCTTGTATCTTGTTGCTCAGTCTTGCAATGGTGTATGACCTGTGACAAGAAACTGTCTTCCACAACTCCACTTTAGTAGCAGAGTTTGGCTGTTCCTCATCCATGTTTATGTCTCCTACACAGCTGTTTCTGTTTCAGGTAATGACTGTTTCACCCTACATATAAAATTGATAATCATTCGCACCTACTTAGTATAATTTGTTAATCATGCACTAGGGCTGATTTACTAAAACCGGAGAGTGCAAAATCTGGTGCAGCTCTGCACAGAAGCCAATCAGCTTCCAGGTTTTATAGTCAAAGATCAATTGAACAAGCTGATGTTTGAAGCTGACTGGCTATCATGCACAGCTGCACCAGATTCTGTGTGTTCTTGTTTTAGTAAATCAACCCCAGTGTCTCTAATCTTTGACTTTTTGCAAGTGTACAAAGTGTGAAAGTGTAATGCCCTGTACACACGGTCGGATGCAATAAAATTTTCCGACAACAAAATCCGTTGTCGGAAATTCCGATGGTGTGTACACAAATCCGATGCACAAAGTGCCATATATATAGTATCTCACAAAAGTGAGTACACCCCTCACATTTTTGTAAATATTTTATTATATCTTTTTATGCAAAAACACTGAAGAAATGCCACTTTGCTACAATGTAGTGAGTGTACAGTTTGTATAACAGTGTAAATTTGCTGTCCCCTCAAAATAACAACACACAGCCATTAATGTCTAAACCAAAAACAAAAGTGAGTACACCCCTAAGTGAAAATGTCCAAATTGGGCCCAATTAGCCAGTGTCATATGACTCGTTAGTGTTACAAGGTCTCAGGTGTGAATGGGGAGCAGGTGTGTTAAATTTGGTGTTATCGCTCTCACTCTCTCATACTGGTCACTGGAAGTGCAACATGGCAACTCATGGCAAAGAACTCTCTGAGGATCTGAAAAAAAGAATTGTTGCTCTACATAACAATGACCTAGGCTATAAGAAGATTGCCAAGACCCTGAAACTGAGCTGCAGCATGGTGGCCAAGACCATACAGCGGTTTAACGGGACAGGTTCCACTCAGAACAGGCCTCGTCATGGTTGACCAAAGTCATTGAGTCCATGTGCTCAGCGTCATATCCAGAGGTTGTCTTTGGGAAATAGACGTATGAGTGCTGCCAGCATTGCTGCGGAGGTTAAAGGAGTGGGGGGTCAGCCTGTCAGTGCTCAGACCATACGCCACACACTGCATCAAATTGGTCTGCATGGCTGTTGTCCCAGAAGGAAGCCTCTTCTAAAGATGATGCACGAGAAAGCCTGCAAACAGTTTTCTGAAGACAAGCAGAGTAAGGACATGGATTACTGGAGTACAAAGACAAGTGTGTCTTGCCTACAGTCAAGCATGGTGGTGGGAGTATCATGGTCTGGGGCTGCATGAGTGCTGTCGACACTGGGGATCTACAGTTCATTGAGGGAACCATGAATGCCAGCATGTACTGTGACATACTGAAGCAGAGCATGATCCCCTCCTTTCGGAGACTAGGTAGCAGGGCAGTATTCCAACATGATAACAACCCTAAACACACCTCCAAGATGATCACTGCCTTGCTAAAGAAGCTGAGGGTAAAGGTGATGGACAGGCCAAGCTTGTCTCCTTGTCTCCAAGCAGACCCTTTTGAGCATCTGTGGGGCATCCTCAAAGGGAGGGTGGAGGAGCGCAAGGTCTCTACCATCCACCAGCTCTGTGATGTCATCATGGAGGAGTTGAAGAGGACTCCAGTGGCAACCTGTAAAGCTCTGGTGAACTCCATGCCCAAGAGGGTTAAGGCAGTGCTGGAAAATAATGGTGGCCACACAAAATATTGACACTTTGGGCCCAATTTATACATTTTCACTTAGGGGTGTACTCACTTTTGTTGCCAGCTGTTTAGACATTAATGGCTGCGTGTTGAGTTATGTTGAGGGGATAGCAAATTTACACTGTTATACAAGCTGTACACTCACCACTTTACATTGTAGCAAAGTGTAACTTCTTCAGTGTTATCACATGAAAAGTTATAATAAAATATTTACAAAAATGTGAGGGGATGTACTCACTTTTGTGAGAGACTGTATATATAAATATATACACACACTATATTGTCAAAAGTATTGGGACACCTGCCTTTACTCGCTCTAATGGTATCCCAGTCTCCAGTCTTAGTCCGTAGGGTTCAATATTGGGTTGGCCCAACCTTTGCAGCTGTAACAGCTTCAACTCTTCTGGGAAGGCTGTCCACAACGTTTAGGAGTGTGTCTATGGGAATGTTTGACCATTCTTCCAGAAACACATTTGTGAGGTCAGGCACTGATGTGGAGGAGAAGGCCTGGCTCGCATTCTCCGCTCTAATTCATGTCAAAGGTGTTCTATCGGGTTGAGGTCAGGACTCTGTGCAGGCCAGTCAAGTTCCTCCACCCCAAACTCGCTCCTCCATGTCTTTATGGACCTTGCTTTGTGCACTGGTGCGCAGTCATGTTGGAACAGGAATCGGCCATCTCCAAACTGTTTCCACAAAGTTGGGTATCTTGATATGACACCTTAAGAGCTCCCTTCACTGGTATAAATACAGTGGGGACAGAAAGTATTCAGACCCCCTTAAATTTTTCACTCTTTGTTATATTGCAGCCATTTGATAAAATCATTTAGGTTCATTTTTTTCCTCATTAATGTACACACAACACCCCATATTGACAGAAAAACATAGAATTGTTGACATTTTTGCAGATTTATTAATAAAGAACTGAAATATCACATGGTCCTAAGTATTCAGACCCTTTGCTCGGTATTTAGTAGAAGCACCCTTTTGATCTAATACAGCCATGAATCTTTTTGGGAAAGATGCAACAAGTTTTTCACACCTGGATTTGGGTATCCTCTGCCATTCCTCCTTGCAGGTCCTCTCCAGTTCTCTCAGGTTGGATGGTAAACTTTGGTGGACAGCCATTTTTAGGTCTCTCCAGAGATGCTCAATTGGGTTTAAGTCAGGGCTCTGGCTGGGCCATTCAAGAACAGTCATGGAGTTGTTGTGAAGCCACTCCTTCGTTATTTTAGCTGTGTGCTTAGGGTCATTGTCTTGTTGGAAGGTAAACCTTCGGCCCAGTCTGAGGTCCTGAGCACTCTGGAGAAGGTTTTCGTCCAGGATATCCCTGTACTTGGCCGCATTCATCTTTTTCTCGATTGCAACCAGTCGTCCTGTCCCTGCAGCTGAAAAACACCCCCACAGCATGATGCTGCCACCACCATGCTTCACTGTAGGGACTTTATTGGACAGGTGATGAGCAGTGCCTGGTTTTCTCCACACATACCGCTTAGAATTAAGGCCAAAAAGTTCTATCTTGGTTCATCAGACCAGAGAATCTTATTTCTCACCATCTTGGAGTCCTCCAGGTGTTTTTTTACAAACTCTATGCAGGCTTTCATGTGTCTTGCACTGAGGAGAGGCTTCCGTCGGACCACTCTGCCATAAAGCCCCAACTGGTGGAGGGCTGCAGTGATGGTTGACTTTTTACAACTTTCTCCCATCTCCCGACTGCATCTCTGGAGCTCAGCCACAGTGATCTTTGGGTTCTTCTTTACCTCTCTCACCAAGGCTCTTCTCCCCCGATAGCTCAGTTTGGCAGGACGGACATCTCTAGGAAGGGTTCTGGTCGTCCCAAACATCTTCCATTTAAGGATTATGGAGGCCACTATGCTCTTAGGAACCTTAAGCACAGCAGAAATTTTTTTGTAACCTTGGTCAAATCTGTGCCTTGCCACAATTCTGTCTCTGAACTCTTCAGGCAGTTCCTTTGACCTCATGATTCTCATTTGCTCTGACATGCACTGTGAGCTGTAAGGTCTTATATAGACAGGTGTGTGGCTTTCCTCATTAAGTCCAATCAGTATAATCAAAAACAGCTGGACTCAAATGAAGGTGTAGAACCATCTCAAGGATGATCAGAAGAAATGGGCAGCACCTGAGTTAAATATATGAGTGTCACAACAAAGGGTCTGAATACTTAGGACCATGTGATATATTACAGTTTTTCTTTTTTAATAAATCTGCAAAAATGTCAACAATTCTGTGTTTTTCTGTCAATATGGGGTGCTGTGTGTACATCAATGAGGAACAAAAATGAACCTAAATGATTTTAGCAAATGGTTGCAATATAACAAAGAGTGAAACATTTAAGGGGGTCTGAATACTTTCCGTCCCCACTGTACATATATTATATATATCTGTACACAGCATATTACCTGTTTGTTCAAGATGAGGGAATTAAGGTACCTGTGCTGGTCAGGTATTAACTGCTATCTTCAAAAAGAGATCAGCAATGATAAAGCCTTGTTTTTAAGGGATCTACTTCCCTGCCCTTAGGACTAATAACCAATAAGTAACTCATAATTATTTATAAATGTTAGATCATGGTATAAATGCTATATAAACCTAAAATCTGTATGTGATGAAATCATATCAGAATACAGTAAAAAAGTAAACTAATTATAGCAATGCAATTAAAATAATAATACTAATAATGTACTGAATTATAACATATAGAATGCATTTATATGGTTTTAAAACATAAAAATATGCATAATTATTATTGCACAATTATTGTCAAGCAAAACATTTTTTTTAAACATTTTTTAAGGCCAGAATGTCACAAGTGAAGCACAGTCATCAAAAATAATATAACATTATCACTAAATCTAGGACAAACATACAGGCTAGGAGCCTACATTGTATATAACCTGAAATAACCATTAGTTACATTCCAATGTAATATTGTGCATCAAAACTAAGACACACACTATATGACATGAGAACAATTACTTGTTTGTTGTTTTAGATTATAAAGTGGTAGGAAGTTAGCAGCGGGTTCAGGACTTGCATCACTACAGCCATGTCCTCTTTATAAAATGCAGGCCAGGACGTGGAGCCTGCTGTGTCCCATAAAGAACTTTCTGAAAAAAAGAATGTAGGTAAAAGCTCAAAAACATTAAATATTTAAATGATTACTTGTAGTATTTTTTCTTTCCATAAAATATTTTTTATTCACTTTTAATGTGCCACTGAACTTGCTATACAATTTGACTACACCAGGAGAGTCAGTTCCCCTGCACAACTCCCTCCCTCCTTAAACATAATAGCCCTCCCTTTTTCTGTGTAATTACTGTCTGTGCTGATTAAGCTCCTCCATCCCTCTCCTACACCCCTATATATCCTTTTATGTAATTGTAGCGCTTACCCCACAGGTCCTACTGGTGATGATGGGTTCTCTGTTCTGCCACAACTCTCTTAACTGCTCGATCCCCTCTGACACACTTGGTTGTAGACTAAAAGTTGGTTACACCTGTGTGACTTAAGAGTTAGTAAACTACCACTTTATAGTAATGCACAGGAATTAGGCCACATGCAACATGGTGAAAAATGAATTAGGTACATTATGGCAATGCAATTAAATTAGGCATAAATCAAGAACTTAAGATTACACAGACATAGGTGCACTATAATGGATGACTGGTCAATGACCCACTAACTGGCACCCAAAAGACTATAGCAAAGTTAAACTGAAGTATAACAGGTGCAACTAGAGTCTCAAGAATGGCATTAACAGAAGAAAAAGACTGTTTATATGTGCACACCATACTATGCATATAACCCCAGCAGCAGGTGGAAGTATGCATTCCTAGTGTATGGGGTACCCCTTGAGGGCAGCTTAAAGTACCTGGTGATCAGCTTTTGGTGGGGCCCTTCTTTATGTGGTGCATGTAAACTGTCCCTTTAAAAGTGTGGGTAAGATATGGCAGATTGGCCGCTAAACCAGAGCAGTCTCTATTTCCTATAGCAATTTCTATATTCTGGGCTTTTAGGACATATAGTTCATCTAACCACTCCTGGAAGATGCAGGTCTGGTTCCAGGCACTTGGTGGTTATCTCTCTCAAAATTATTAGTCCTCATGATCTCTTCTTCACAGACTCCCTCAGGCAGTAGGCACATATGGCAATTGGTCCCTGCAGCTTTGGGTTCAGCTGTGGCCAAATAACTCAGTGTCTAAGTCCCGTGGTCCCTGCTATGGGCACAGTTACCCAGAGCTGGGTCTGTACTGCTCCAGGTTTTACATGCAGACGAAAGGTCAAAAAAGATTCAGCCTCTCAGCCTCCTGGGATGTACGGAAGTATAGGTGTCTAGTATCTTTGATTTATTTTTGGATATCTTATTGTTAGAGAAAACCTTATGGATGAAAATAAGTGATGTCATCTCACTGTGTCATCATTTATTGATCCCTGGGTATACAATCTTTATTTATGTAAGATTGTAGTGTTGGCCCCGTTTTACTGTCCCCCGTTAGGATCTTCATCCCCGGAAGATATTTGGGGAATTAATTGTTAGTTTTTTTCTTTTTTCTTTCTCTTTCTTCTTCCCCTTCCCTACTCCCTTTAATGCAAGGCAATGATTATTATATTATTTTGATATTGCGTGTTTTCTTTTTGAGTTTCTTATATTTATTCTGTCATGTAGAATATATTGAAGTTATCATTGCTTAATTGCTTATTGTATGTGCTTGTTATTATTTACCAGCCATATCTGCATACAGTATGTGTTTAAGCAAGTGGATCCTGAAGAAGCTAGTTGAATGTGAAACGTGTTGATCCACCATGTCATACATGGCTTCTGAACAGTAGTACAGTAGAATTAGCGACCTATTGTTGTGGATTTCATTCAAATGTGAAAATAAGGCTGTATTTTTTTTATGTTGTTGTTTTCTGTGCTGCGGCACATTGAAAGTCCCTACTTTTCAGCCCCCATTTTTTGGAGGTTGGAATATCATAAAGTTTAATCTATGAATGCAGACACCCCCGGCAGCAGGTCCTCACTCGCTTACTCCAACCTTAGACTGACCCAATCTTGATCAATTTGCTCAGGAGATCTCCTGAATCTCTCTTCCCCTTGGTGTTGGGAATTGTGGAAATTGAAAACCACAGCCCATCTGCCTCCATAGAGTTGTATGAAGCAGCACTCCCTTAAGGACCACAGTTCCCATGATCCATGGCACCTGCACAGCTATCCTCCTTCCACTTCTGATTGCCTCTGACCCCCCCCCCGGACTCTGATCTGATTGGCTCCATGTCACTGTTGCAGAAGGGGGGGCTGAATGAGCAAGTGGGGGATTATTATTAAAGAACCCGCTCTCACACAGATCCGAGCGAGGGAGGGGAGCAGTGGATAGAGCCCACACACACAGCTGTGCGGCAGACCGGGGGGGGGGGGGGGGGGTGGATGGACTTCCAGCCAGTGGCTCCTTGCTACATAGCTGCCACCAGGGGATGAACGATGTGGGAATATTATAGAGTATGACTTCAGTGATCTGAGTATTTTGGGGCTGCTGAATCACCTCCACGATAGTGCTGTTTAGAAGCAGACTCAGAGTTCTTGGATGTCTACACAAGGGAAGATTTTATAGGAAACAAAATGCAAAAAAATACCTTAAATGCACATGTAATCTTCTGGGGAGGCTTTTACTGAAATGAATAGTCTGGCACCGGGGTCTCTTTAATTGAGCCTCACAGAAGTCCCATTGTACGAAGCATATGTCAGGCTAGGTACGGAGCAGTGGAGGGTGCAGGACGAACGAATGTTTCCATATAAGCCTATTTTGTTCGATCTGTTGTAAGTAGGACTTTTAATAAACTTGTGTGTGCCTTTTAAACGAATGTTGCACAATGAGTCAATCTTCCTCTTCCATGTGATTTGCTGAATGGTTGGACTCTGGAGTTCCTTTGAAGGATAATCACTGTGAGGGATATCTCTCTGGAATCCAATCAAGTTGGCTGGATAGTTAAAGTAGTTATACCTGTAGTGAGGAGTGAATGCTCACTGAAGTGCGTATAGACCTTGGGAGGTCTTAGTATCTGGTAAGCGAATATATTTACTGTACTTATCCTGTGGGGAGCACCGGGTGTCTGCACTGATTGAAATTGGATTGACACTTCTTTTAAGTTCACTATATGGACTCTTATGCTGCGTACACACGATCGCACATTCCGACATCAAAATCCATGTTTTTTTTCCGACGGATGTTGGCTGAAACTTGTCTTACATACACACGGTCACACAAATCTTGTCGGAAATTCCGATCGCCAAGAACGCGGTGACGTACAACACGTACGACGAGCCGAGAAAAATGAAGTTCAATAGTCAGTGCGGCTCTTCTGCTTGATTCCGAGCATGCGTGGAACTTTGTGCATCGGAATTGTGTACACACGATCGGAATTTACGACAACAGATTTTGTTGTGGAAAATTTGAAATCCAGATCTCAAATTTTGTTTGTCGGAAATTCCGATGGAAAATGTCCGATGGACAACAGTTTCCCATCGAACATTTCATGTCAGAAAATTCGACCGTGTGTACGCAGCATTAGTTGGAATTTTGGACATACTTTTTTCACTACATTTTAATAGATGGACTTTAGTGCACGCTATATATAACTATCATGGAGTATAGGCGCAACACTTTGATTTTTATTAACTATAAGTAATAAACTCTACAATAGCGAAGTCCTAGTTCAAAGTTCATCACATCCGTAATAGGTACATCGGGAGTTTATTCAGCTGGCCTCAAATAGACTTAGTGCAATTCCTCAGCAGATAGAAGGAGTATCTTTAGTAACGCAAAGAAGCACCAGAGGGCGCAATCTAAGTACATTATATCTTTATTAAAGAAAAAAAAAGATAATTGGCCACTCACATCCACTCACATGCTGTAGTATAAAAATTGCCTGTAATAGGCACTAAGTCTGTCATCAGATGGTAATCCTGTGCAGTGCAGTCAGAGTCCAGTCCAAGAAATGGAGGCATCCATCGGCTCAAAGGCACTCTCCACCAGGGCAGACAACCTAACAGCATGGGAATAGACCTTGTAACGTCAAATGCTGGGAGGCAATAAGTGGGAGTGGCATTAAGGCAGTAACTTCTCAAGCCTGCCTACCTGTAACAACACTATGCTTTTTATACTCTCAGCAGCAGGGGAGCCGGGAAGAAAATGGTGCAGCTGGAACTACAAGAAACAGCGAAACCAGCCAACAATTAAAGGGGTTGTAAACCCTTGTGTTTTTTCACCTTAATTTATCCTATGCATTAAGGTGAAAAAACTTCTGACACTGACCAGCCCCTGTTTTTACTCACCTGAGCCCATTTGTTCCCACGGTGGAGATGCACTTTACCTCTCAGCCCATTGTCTCAGCTCTGGATTGGATAGATTGATAGCACCGCAGACATTGGCTCCCGCTGCTGTCAATCAAATCCAATGACGTGTGCTCTGGGGGGGAGCGGGGCCAAGTCCGGCATTCTGTGTCAATGGACGCAAAAGTCGGACTCGGAAGAGCGCCTGCATGGGGACCCCCAAGGAAAGCGCTTCTCCTAGGTGGTTTCCCGATGCGGGGAGGAGCTGATAGCACTGCTGGGGATCCCAGAAGAGGTGGATTGGGGCCACTCTGTGCAAGACGAACTGCACAGTGGAGGTAAGTATGACATGTTTGTTATTTAAAAAAAAGAGGGTTTACAACCCTTTTAAAATATTAAGAGTAATATAAAATGAGGACTTTTATGTAGTTGTAAAGGCTGAAGATTTTTTACCTTCATGCATTCTATGCATGAAGGTAATAAACCTTCTGTGTTCTGCTCCCCCCATGGCTCTCTAATACTCACCTGAGTGCCCTCTCAATCCAGCGATGTGCACGAGAGCCTCGGCTGTCCTGGGACTCCCTCTCTTCATTGGCTGAGACAGCAGCAGGAGCAATTGGCTCAGACTCCTGTTAATCACAGGCAGTGAGCCAATGAGGACAGAGAGAGGGGCGGGGCTGAGCAGCGGCTCTGACTTTAAAGTAGAACTATAGGCAAAGCTTTTTCCTAGTGCATCCATGGCAGCATACTAGTGATAGGCCCCACCTTTGGCTCCGCCCCCAGGACAGTGAATATTATAAAAGAAAAGGTTAAGGACTCCCCCATCATTCTCCTTTTTTTCCTCATACCTCAGTGACATCATTCCTTACCGCTGCTTCCTGTAGTTTTCAGTCTGGGTTCAGCCTCTCCCAGATGCAGTCCTCAGTTCTGGGCTGCTAAAAGCGCTGATAGGGTGAGGGGTCCCTTCTGTGGGTCTTTTGGGACTGCAGCAACTTTCCTAACTATGAGCATTTTGCTAGTTATTTGGGAGCCGACAGGCCGGTGGATATTCAAGCAGCCTTTTTTCTCCTTTATTTTTCTCGTCCCTTCTCCCACTTTCCCTCCCTTCTTTTTTCTGGATCTTTCTCCCTTCCTATACTCCCGCACTTGGTTAGAAGATTGGGCTTTCCTGGGGTCAGGTAAGAAACTTGGGTCTCCCTCTCCTCTCTCTCTCTCTCTCTCTCTCAGCTGGCTCGTTTGTCTATAGGAGGCGGTGCCTGTCTGACACCGCTTCTTGCGTGCAACGTCTGATTGGGCCGCACCGCACATGCGCCGGCGTTCCACGAATCGCGGCTATTGCTGCATGGAGCGGGCAGCCAGGAGCAAACTGGGAAGTCACTCGTGCACACGTGTGCCACGCACACGCGATCCGAGAGGAACCTACGGTGGCCATCTTGCTGTTCATCTCTGCGGGCAGTGGGTAGTTCTATCTCCATAGGACCACCTCTCTCTTGGATTTAAACTCTGCTGGTGGAGCTCAGTATGCAGCTCTCTATCCAGCAGAGGGTTTCCTGCGCTAAGCTCCTGTCAGTACCAACCTGCCTCTGTGTGGTACATTGCTATACTCCTTTTTTCTTTGAAATCAACCACTTCAGCCCCGAAGGATTTGGCTGCTCAATGACCAGAGCACTTTTTACAATTTGGCACTCTGCTGCTTTAACTGGTAATTGCGCGGTCATGCAATGCTGTACCCAAACAAAATTTGCGTCCCTTTTGTCCCACAAATAGAGCTTTCTTTTGATGGTATTTGATTGCCTCTGCAATTTTTATTTTTTGCGATATAAACGGAAAAATACAGAAAATTTTGAAAAAAAATTATATTTTCTAATTTTTGTTATAAAAATCTAATAAATTCAATTTTAGTCATACATTTAGTCCAAAATGTATTCAGCCACATGTGTTTGGTAAAAAAATGTCATTAATTGTATATTTATTGGTTTGCGTAAAAGTTATAGAGTCTACAAACTGTTCAAACATGGCATGGTTATATGTGAAATTACACCCCAAAATACATTCTGCTGCCGCTGTGGGGATACCACACGTGTGGGACTTTTAGGCAGTGTAACTGCGTACAGGACCCTGAAAACCAATCACCGCCTTCAGGCTTTCTAAGGGCGTACATTTTTGATTTCACTCCTCACTGCCTATCACAGTTTCGGAGGCCATGAAATGCCCAGATAGCACCAACCCCCCCCCCCCCCAAATGACCCCATTTTGGAAAGTGGACACCCCAAGCTATTTGCTGAGAGGCATGTTTAGTATTTTTGTCACAATGTTTTGAAAATTGAAAAAAGAAAAAAAAATACATTGGTATCCCCATACTCAGGAGAAGCAAAGAGAAAGAGAATGTATTTTGGGGTGTAATTCCACATATAACCATGCCATGTTTGAACAATATATCATTTTGTTTAAAAAAAAATTGCAATTTTCCCGAAACATCAAAATATCAAATATTCC
Source organism: Aquarana catesbeiana (assembly GCF_042186555.1). Classification (NCBI taxonomy): domain Eukaryota; kingdom Metazoa; phylum Chordata; class Amphibia; order Anura; family Ranidae; genus Aquarana; species Aquarana catesbeiana. The sequence goes on along the minus strand of NC_133334.1, from coordinate 230,819,609 downwards.
ATTGACACAACATGCCTCTGAGCAAAAAGCTTGAAGTGTCTTCTTTCCAAAATGGAGTCATGGGGGGGGGGGGGTTGTGCTATCTTGACATTTTATGGCCTCCGAAACTGTTATAGGTAGTGAGTGATTGGTTTTCGGGGTCTTGTACACAGCTAGACTCCCAAAAAGTCTCACACATGTGGTATCCCCGTACTCAGGAGAAGCAGCAGAATGTATTTTGGCGTGTAATTCCACATATGCCAATGGCATGTTTGAGCAATATATAATTTAGTGACAAAAAAAAAAAAAGTTTGTAATTTTCCCGCATCTCGTGGCAAAATATAAAATATTCCATGGACTCAACATGCCTATCAGCAAATAGCTTGGGGTGTCTACTTTCCAAAGTCATTTGGGGGGGGGGGTTTAAACTGTCCTGGCATTTTATGCACAGCATTAGAAGCTTATGTCACACATCAACCACTATTCTAACTACTTGAAGACAAAGTCCTTTCTGACACTTTTCGTTTACATGAAAAAATATTTGTTTTTTGCTAGAAAATTACTTTGAACCCCCAAACATTATATATATATTTTTTAAAGCAAAGGCCCTACAGATTAAAATGGTGGGTGTTGCAACTTTTTTTTCACACAGTATTTGTGCAGAGATTTTTCAAACACAATTTTCTTGGAAAAAAACACTTTTTTAATTTTAATGCACTAAAACACACTATATTGCCCAAATGTTTGATGAAATAAAAAACATGATCTTATGCCGAGTACATGGATACCAAACTTAACATGCTTTAAAATTGCGCACAAATGTGCAGCCGCGACAAACTACATACATTTTTAAAAGCCTTTAAAATCCTTTACAGGTTACCACTTTAGATTTACAGAGGAGGTCTACTGCTAAAATTTTTGCCCTCGATCTGACCTTCGTGGTGATACCTCACATGCATGGTGCAATTGCTGTTTACATATGACACCAGACCAACGCTTGCGTTCGCCTTTGCGCGTGAGCACGGAGGGGGGGACAGGGGTGCTTTTTTTTTTAATTATTTATTTTGCTTTTTTGTTTTATTTTTTAACTGTTCCTTTCATTTTATTTTTTTAAATCATTTTTATTGTTATCTCAGGGAATGTAAATATCCCCTATAATAGCAATAGGTAGTGACAGGTACTCTTTTTCCAAACAATTGGAGTCTATTTGACCCTAGATCTCTTCTCTGCCCTCAAAGCATCTGACCACACCAAGATCGGTGTGATAAAATGCTTTCCCAATTTCCCAATGGCGCTGTTTATATCCGGTCGAATCCTAAGTCATGAAATGCTCTTGGCTTCCAGTTTCTTAGGCCATAGAGATGATTGGAGCCATTCTAGATTCTGATCAGCTCTATGGTCAGCTGGCGGAACCACTGGCTACATTCTCGGGTTCCCTGTTGGGAAGAGGGTGGGCGAGGAGGGGACAGGAGAGCCAGAGAAAAACATGGAAGACGGTGGGGGGGGCATTCCCTCCCACTGCTTGTAAAAGCAGACTAGAGGCTAATTAGCCACTAGGATTGCTTTTACATGAAAGCTGACTGCTGGATGAAAAGAATGATACCAAGATGATATCTAAACCTGCAGGCATCATTCTGATATAACCACTCAAAGTCCAGCAACATACCAGTACGTTGCTGGTCCCTGTTGGGCATATATTGTAATGTTCTTTTTTTCATGCAGCCTGTGGGCTGAACGAAAAAAATAGATTGATCAGGAGGTATGCCCACCATTAGAATACCGCCCTTCATCCACCCACTTCTAATGATGGGCATACATGCATCATTTTTTTTTTAACTGTGGTGGTGAAATCACCTCCTACAGCGCTGGAGTCGCTGATTTTCATATCATGAGAGCAAACGTTGTAAATGGCGTACCTGTAAAGCAAACAATGGTAACGATAAAACATTAACCCAATAAAACAACTTGATTTTTTAACGCAATTTGTGCCGAAAAAATATATGCCGAAGCATAGGGGCAATCCGCCCCTAATGTTAGGAGCAAATCGCTCTTCCACCTCTACCCCCATGCTTCAGCATATATGCTTTTTTTTTTAACTGTGGTGGTGAAATCACCTCCTACAGCGCTGGAGTCGTGGCTTCACGTATCGTGGGAGCAAATGGTGTTGCTGTCAGAATAAATAAACCCATGCTGCAGCTGAATGGCATACCTGCTAAGCAAATAATGGTTAACAATAAAACAAAGTAACATTACAATAAAACAGTAAGACATACCATACCTGCAAAGAAAATACAATAAAACATAGTAAAATAACACGTTACAGTTCTAAAATACAGTAACAATAGAGAGAAAGAACAATAGATATAGAACAATAGAGAGCGGACAATAGAGAGCGTACATAAAAGAGAGAAGTAAAAAATAAAACCACAACTATTTTTGGCTGTTTTTTTTTTTTTTGTGTTTTTGTGTGGTTTTTTTTTTTTGCACTTTTATATAAACTGTAAACTGTAAACATTCCAGATTAGGGTCTCTCAAAATGTGATGGCCATTTCATCTTTCGAGACCCTGTGTAAGTGTGCCTAGGACTGTTCAATGCTGTACCCTACACTAATACACCACTAGTGTGTGGTAGCATTCAAAATAGTCACCAATGCAAAGACCAGGTTGGTCAGGACAGGAGGGACAGTAAAATCAGGTGTCACGCCTATATCCGCACTTTCTACAGACACGACATCTTCTTTAGGGATTTCTTTGGGTAGGGGTACCAGGAAGGACATGCGGAAAATGCCTCTCATGCAGCCGGCTCACTGCATTTGGATTGGGAAGTTGGGCCTCAGCACCATATGGAAACAGAAGGGCTGTGATGATCTCTTCCTGAAATTTAAGGAAGGATCCAGTTAGTCCTGAAGCTTTGTATAGCACATAAGTATTCAGCAGAGCCAAATGGAATAAGTATACAGACACTTTTTTATACCAGCGTCTGGCCTAACGGGCAATTAGGTACTGTGCCAACAACTGGTCGTTGAGGTTGGTATGGGATTATTTCTGATTGGGTTTAAAATGTCCGTTCAGTGCCAAAATTTATTATTACATGTTATTTTATACATAGATAAGAAAGGGGTGGTGTGAGATGTTATTAAAAACTAACAAATAGAAATATGTTATTAAAAACTAACAAATAAAAATATATTATTAAAAGCTAGCGAATAGAACAATTGCAAAAGTAAAACCTTGAGAGGGGAGGGGGGAGTAGGGACAGAGAGAGAGAAAGCTTAGAGAGCTTTGGCGCAGAGACGGCGTCCAGTTCAGCTCTCTCCTAGTTTTCTCACAAACATGGGTTCATCAGGGCTGGTGGACCATTTGTTGGTACAGCGGGTAGTCACACAGAGGCATAGCCTGATGAGGAAGTAAATAACAAATTTGAGAAATAGGAACATGACAATATAAGCTCAAACAATAGGTACTGGAACTTAACCACGGCCCCACAAAACCCCTCCCCCTACACACACCCTCCAATTCACATCAAATAGTGGGTGTGTACAGTCAAATTTCACGAAAACCGTAGGAGGGTCTTAAAGGGGCATTGAATATCAGGACTGCATTGCATACAGTGCAGAGCTGTCACTTGTAAACACAGAAACCAGACTTCTGTGTTTACAAGTGATTGTGGTGAGCAGGCACCAAAGGGTCTGAGCCAGAGGTGGTGGCACTGAGTTCCACCAAGTTCCCCCTGAAAAAAAGCCCTGTAAGCACCTAGTTTCTGTAACCATGTTTCTATGCCATATAAAAAGTCACCAAAGCCTCCTAAACCCCTAAAGGGGTTCCATCCATCTTTAGCAATATCTCTGGCCTATTCTGTAGTTCTCTTATCTTAGGAAGATGCCCTTTAATAATGTCCTCATTATCAGAAATATACATAACAAATATACAACAGTCAGTGTGAAATACCTTACACATCCCACCTTGAGCTGCAGTGAGATAATTTAGCGTTAATCTGTGCTCTAATACTACTTTTTTAAGCTTAACCATATTTTTTACTTAATAAACCTATATCAGTGGTAGTAAGGTTAATAATCTCATCTACAATTATAGCGTAATTATTTATTCTTGTCATTGCTTCAATTCCCCATCCTGTCCAGGAAGGAAACCATGACCATGCCATGTCACCTTCAGTGAACAGCTCTCTTTTGAACACTAAAGGGTATTCTGGACTTTGATCTGGTTGCACTGTATCTTTGCGAACAGCCAAAGCAGGTGCTAACTTCCCAATATAACATGTACCTGTAACATTAGTAGGAAGCCAGGCGTAAGCTTTATTTCCACATATATAATATAACCCTCTACGTATGGATGGTATACTTGCTCCAAAAAACTGGAAGCAATAACATGGAATCTCAGGTAACTGATATTTTCATATATTGGGAACTGTGAGCAATTTGTACTAAAAAGGGTTCTATTTAGTTCTGGATCTGGGATATATTAATATTGACCATAGTTTCCTCCATAAACTGTAATCTTTGCTCCAGTGCAATCTGAATTGCCCAACCATGTAGATTTAGTCTTAAACAGGCATGTAATGTTTAAACAAATCTGTTGAGTGTCTATCTGTTTTGAAACCATCAAAGTTACTGATCTGTGCTCATTAGCGGTGGAGACTATGTATGAGCCATTTATTCTGGTCCTGTTTAGATCAGTGAATTTGAGAGGCATTGCTATCATGGGTATTGTTCCTGTTTGGGGATGTAAGTGAGAACACACCCAGCAGTTACTAGCGTTGCTATGGGTTGCATACAATTTTAACATTTGGATGAAAGGGTTATTTTTCCATGTTTCAGTTCTCACAGACAACAAAAAGAAACATCATTATAATTTTTTCAAAGGATATCATCACTTCAGGATTTTCTTGCAGTGACTGGCGTGAATCCAGGTGGGCTTTCCTTCCAATTTGACAGCGGAACCAATTGTCAAAAGCACCAAATGTGGTCCGTCAAATTTTGGTTCTAGCGGCTTTCTGACGTGTCGATTGACCACTACCCAGTCACCTGGTTGGATTCTGCGAATACCTGAAACAGAGTCTGGGTCGGGGATAGATTTATAAACACCTTCATGTATTTTATTCAATGTTCTTTGCAGAATCTGAACATATTCTAACAGACTAGAGTGAGAAGCCTATAAAATCTCATAGGGGGACAGCCCATGTGGTTGTTTAGGGGTAGCTTTAATTTTTACCCATTTGTTTTTCAAAGTTCCATCAAGTCTCTCAACTTTACTACTACTTTGTGGATGATAAGATGTATGGAAAGCTTGCTGTATGTGAAGGGCTTCCATGACCTCTTTCATTACTTCCCCAGTAAAATGGGTTCCTCTGTCACTCTCAATAGTTCCATATCTACAAACTATTTCATTCAAAATTTTCTTTGCTGTTGTTTTTGCATTTGCTTTAATTACCAGCCAGCACTCAGGCCAACCTGAAAACATGTCAACACACACTAGAGCGTACTCGTAGGTGCCTATTCTGGGCATCTGAATGTAGTCTGTTTGAATTCTTTGGAAAGGGAACTCTGGCTTAGATAATGCTTTTGGGGAACATTGACAGGCCTCCCTGCATTGTACAGAGCACAAGTGAGACATGAAGCACAAAGCCTGCCTGCAAATGCACTAAATCTAGGTGCTATCCAATAGCAGTCAGAAAATGCCACCATCGCACCCTTAGCAAGATGACTGACACCATGTGCCAGTTGTGCTAAAACTGGGTACAAACTTCTGGGTAGACACCACCTGTTGTCAGCGCTCCACAGGCCCTGCTGATTTTGGGTAGCATTACATTTGATCCACTTATCCTTCTCTTCATCAGGGGCCTGGTTCTGCAACTGAATTAAAGTTTCTACATCCCACTGCTCTTGATGAGGGGAATCTGTGCCCGCTACCTGGGCGACCGCTACAGTGGGTATGACTCCAAATGCCATAAGGGCAGCATCCTTTGCCGCTTGGTCCGCTAAAGCATTTCCTCTTGCTGTCATGTCATTTTCCTTTGCATGTCCTTTTACCTTCAAGATGGCAACGTCTGCTGGTTTCTGAAAAGCCTCAAATAGCCGCTCTATGAGTTTTGCATGTCTCACTGGCTTCCCTGCACTAGTCAGGAAGTTCCATGCTTTCCAAATAGGCCCAAAATCGTGGGCTATTCCAAACGCATATCTGCTGTCAGTGTAAACATTTCCCCTTTGATTCTCTAGGTGATGACATGCTTTGACTACAGCACACAACTCCCCTTCCTGTGCTGACATCTGGGGTGTCAATGCTTCCTGATGTAAAATGGTGTCTGTAGTGGTTACAGCAAACCCTGTGTGTGTGGCTGACCATCATCAGTGTAAAATCTGGAACCATCTACGAATAAGTGTGTCACAATCTGATAAAGGCTCATCTTTTGCTGGTGTGACAGAGGCCCTTTCTACCTCCATCAGAGCCATACAATCATGAGAAAAACTCTCAGGTTCTACATCAGTACCATTTGTTGCATCTTATCAATTATAGGAAAAAGAGTAGCTGTATTTAAAGTAACACATTGTTTGTTAAATTTGATGGAGCAAAAAGAGCAGACTGGTACTTGTCAAATCTACTGGCAGACACATGTCTGGTATTTACTTGATTCATGATTTCCTGTACTGCATGTGACACATACAGGATCAGAGCAGAATCTAGTACAAGCTCAGTTATTTGTAGGGCAGCAAAATGCAGGCTGCTATGGCTCGCATACAGCTGGGGGAGCCTTTGATGACAGGGTCTAATGAGGCTGATACATACATCACAGGCCTTTGTTTGTCTCCATGTAGCTGGGTGAGTACACCTGCAGCAAATCCAATGACTTCATGACAGAACAATGAGAAAGTCTTAGTATAGTTAGGAAGTCCAATGGCGGGAGCTTCAGACAAAATTTTTATAAGCTCCTTCATCTGCAATTCATTGTCCCATGTGAGTTTGAAAGGGTTTCTAGTGGTAGCCTCATATAGAGGAGCCATAAGTTCTGATGAATTTGGTATTCAGTCCGTACAATATCCCACTAACCCCAGGAAGGCACGTAGTTGCCGTACATTTCTTGGCTTTGCAAAGTTTTGTAGAGTTTTAACTCGATCTGGGGATAGGTGATGGATTCCATGTGAAATGCAGTGACCTAGGAAGATCACTTTCTCTTGGCAGTATTGTAGTTTATCTTTGCTAACTTTGTTGTTACTGTTATAGAGAAACATAAGAAGGCTTACTGTTTCTCTGCTACAAATGTCCTTTGTATCAGAACAAATAAGCAAATCGTCTATGTACTGAAGCAAAATGTTGTTTTTGGTGTGAGGAGGACCATTGGTCCAATACTTGCTTTAACGCAGTATTATATTCAGAGGGGCTACTCACACACCCTTGGCAATCTTGTCTATGCTAACTTTTGGGCATCATGGGTAAATGAAAAAAATGTGCCAGCAATCTGGGTGCAGGGGCACCAAAAAGAAAGCATTTGCAAGATCAATCAAAGCAGGTGCTGGAGGCAGGTATTCCACTTAGGTGGTTGGGCACGATTGGGGTATCTGCCTCAATTATATTGTTAATTGCTCTCAAATCATGCACCATGCGTTATGTCACCTGCCCACCCTTCTTGTCTGGCTTCTTTGCAATTGGGAACAGCGGTGTATTGGCTTGGGACTTAATTGGTACAACAACCCGTGCTGCTTTCAGTTGAGTGATTTGATCCTTTATCCCCTCAGTCTGAGCAATACTCAGTGGGTACTGTTTAATCTGTGGGAGATGGGCTCCTGGTTTAATTTTTATCATGACTGTGGTGCAATCCAGCAGACCTACATCATATTTGCTGGTGGCCCATAATTCAGCAGGAATCACTTTCAATTCTGGTGGAAATGGCGGATTGGAGTCTTGGATTAAAAATACTCCACAGGCAGAATTTAAAACTTCTCCTGACAGATTACTGACCACTTGGACTCCTGTAGGAGTGTAGTCTATGTTTGCTAAAATTTGGTTCAAAATGTCAGCTCCCAAAAGATTGGTAGGAACTGTGTCTGAAACTAACACTTTAGTGACAATTTCTGTTTGCTGTCCTAGCCTGAGTTTAAGTGGCTTGGACTCAACCAAATAAGTAGAGGTCCCGGTTAGGCCAACACCAGTGATAACATTTGTAGATAATAATCCTGGAGATAAGTCCTCTATATTAAAAACGCTTCGGCTTGCACCAGTATTGCTTAAACAGGTTAATTCTGTTTCTCCTCCAGGATAATGGAGTTCTTGTAAAAAATACTTTTACTCTGGCCTCGGGACCATTGTCTCCCCTACTTAACATGATTGATACTGGCATGCCATTTTCCTATGCCTGATCCACTGCTTTTGGCAGAGAACTGGGATCAGCATGAGGTGCCTCTAAGCTCCTTTCCAGTCTACGGTCAGGAAGATGGCAGAATTTGGCTATGTGTCCTTCCCCATTACAATTGTAGCATATAATTGGTCCCCGATTGCCATGATTTTTGAAATTGCATTTGGCTCTTCCTCTTCCTCTCTGCTTCCCCATGTACATAACCTTGTGTTTGTTGTCTTTTTGGTTAATCCTGTTTTCTATGGATAACAGGATAGGCAGGAGGTCTCAAATAGACATATTGCCTGCCTCAGGCCTTGCTGTGAACAACTTTTCTTTCATCTGGGGTATTAAACCATCAACAAACCTTTGTTCCACCAGTTGTGTAGATGGACTTGCAGTTTCTCCCACTTTCTCTTCCTCTATTTTAAGGCCTGCTTCCTCAGCCATATCGGTTAACCGCCTCCAATATTTTGGAGAGACAAGATTGCATTCCAAGAAGCTAGAGCATATCGCTGGCAAAATGCAAATCCTGGCTCCAGGTCAAAACCTACGAACCTACAAGGAGCTAAGGGTAAATGAGGTTTGAATATATCTTTGAACTCTTCTCTGTCTTCCTCTTCACAGGCAACTACCTCGAATAGGAAGAAATCGCAAAAGCATAAATGGAAGTCACTCAATAAAGACTCACAACTTCCTAAAAAACGCATGGTGGAGGCTGCTTCTGTTTACTCCTTAGGTACTCAGGTAACCCACTCACGTGGTGGCCCATCTGGGCAAGTTGTGTCTGATCCTTCGTCATTCAGCAGCCTTAGACCTATACCTGATAACACAGGAGGGGTCAATCAGGTAAATACCTCCTCATAGCTACATTCCCAATCACCATCTGACAATCGACTGAATGTGATTGATCTCTCTGACTATATTCTATCCAGTGATGAGCTGTCTTTATTATCTAGAGGACTAAGTTTTTGTCCGGTGTCAGACATAGATAAATTTGAAATAGAGAAAGACCTGCGGCTGTTCGCTAGAAAGCTGCTACTTAAAAGCACGTACGATAAAAATGTACCCATCCCCAAGGAAAAAACACAGGATGAACTGGTTTTAAGTATCCTTATGGAATTATCCGAGGACCAGGAAGGACTAGATCTCATCGATAGAATTGACTTAGAGAGTTTTTTTACAGCAAATGTATCAACCAAGAAACCATCTATTCAATCGTCACTAAAGAAAAAGTCAGACAAATTTCCCCCAATAGGATCTAACATCAACCTAAGTGCCTTCTTAACTATGACCACTAGGGAAATTAACAAAATTAAATGCTACCCAAATAGCTTGTCGAAGGAGAAAAAAATGCCTTGCTTAGACTTACCAAACAAACACAATTGACAATTAAATTGGCGGATAAGGGTGGAAAGATTGTTCTGATGAACAATTGGCAATATAAAAACATGTCTCTGGAGATCCTAAATAATCAAACTTGGTACCCCAAAATTTCGAGATCTTTGATAGTTAAGTTTGAGAAAGAATTTTATAGTCTTATAGACAATGCCTATACTGAGAAAATAATCAACAAACAAATTTGGGAATTTGTCCGGACCCCATATCCAGTCATACCAACATTTTATAGCCTACCAAAGGTACACAAGAATAAAATACCCCCTTCTAGACGTTCAATTGTGTCGGGATGTGGTTCCATTACGGAAAATTTAAGTAAGTTCATTGACGAACAAATTCTCCCTTCCGTCAATAAGTTGCCATCTTTTGTCAAAAACACCATACACCTCCTACAACTATTGGATGGTATGGCGATTCCACCCGATGCCCTGCTGGTGGCAGTTGATGTTGAAGCTCTCTACAGTTCCATCCCCCACTGGCAGGGCATCGAGGTGATTAGTCGTGCCATCTCTCAGTCTCATACAGAAAATCATTTTCTCCTAGCGGCCCTTGACTTTGTATTAACACATAATGTGTTTGCTTTTGATAGTTCCCACTACCTCTAGGTACAGGGCGTGGCAATGGGGACATGCTGCGCCCCATCCTACGCCAACCTGTACCTGGGGGAGTGGGAACAGTCTTTTCCCCCCGATGACACCCTCTTGCATATGACCCAACATATCATCAGTTGGCATCGATACATCAATGATATTTTAATCATATGGGGGAATCACCCAAGCTACTTATATACTGTACTAATGTCATGAATCAAAATTCTTACAATCTCAACTTCACCATGACGTATAGTACTTCTGCAGTTAATTTTCTTGATCTCACCATTTTTAAAGAGAAAGATGGTACCCTCGCCACTTCCCTGTATCGCAAGGATACAGCCTGTAATACCATCCTACATGCTGACAGCGCTCATCCTTTGCCTTTCATTAGATCCATCCTGTTTAGCCAGTATTTGTGATTACGACGTAACTGTACGGAGGACTCTGTCTTCCGGAGGGAGGCCAATGTCCTGAGAGACAGACTGCTTCTCAGGGGCTATGCATCCACCTGTTTGAAAAAAGACTTCAAAAGAGCCATCTCAAAGCCTAGACAAAATTTACTATCCAACAAGCCTAAGAGTTCTATTAGTAGGGAGGACAAAACTAATACTCTGAGAATCATTACTCGGTATACCAGACAAAATCAGCAGATAAATAAGATCATCTCAAAGTATTGGCATCTCCTAAATATTGATCCGTCCATTAGTCCTTTTGTACCCTCAAGACCCTCTATCTCCTATCGTAGGTCCACATCTTTGAAAGATATTCTCACCCAGAGTGAATTCACCGGTGAATTTCGCTTGGACCCTTGTAAACGACCTGGCCCTTTTCGTTGCGGTGGATGCAACTTGTGCCAATACTGGTGTCAATATTATCTTACCCAATGGTAGGCACTTTAAACCATCTCATTACGCCAACTGCAAGACCATAGGCGTTGTCTATATGCTTTTATGTCAATGTGCTTCATTTTATGTAGGCAAGATGAAACAGCCATTCTATAAGAGAGCGTCTAGACATATTACCACCATGAAAAAGTCTTGCCCAGACCTACCGTTAGGACGACATGTTAGGGAGGTCCACGGAAGTAAATTTCCTACAATTAGTTTTCTTATTTTGGATACAGTGCATCCTAACCCCCGTGGGCGGGATTGGAACAGGACCTTATTACAACGTGAATCAGGTTGGATACGAAATTTGAATATCACACCTCCAGGTCTTAACGACATAATAAGCTACCAGCCCTTTCTTGACGGATTCTCCTCAGGGGGGTGGGAGGAGTAATTTTCCATCATTGGAATTCTTGCTCGGTACCTCTTTTGTTTAAGATCTCCCCAGCTTTGCGTGTGTGTGTGTGTATATATATATATATATATATATATATATATATATATATACAGTTGTATCCAGATGTCTCTGATGGGATTCTGTATATTAATTTCTACTTTATGTTTTAGATTATGGTCCCCCTTCAGTGTCCTCTTTACCCCTCTCTTTTTTCCAACCCATGACCATCCATATGTTTTCCTTGTTGCCTCCTTGCTATTTCACATGATACATGAGTATTGTTATTACTTTTATTGCATTTCTCCTTCCCTACTCCCCGTTTTCTTCCACCCGGGGCTGGGGGGGCGCACTCTGACGTACACTCGTCGGATGCGTCCGTCCTTGCTCCACTGTTCAGTGGTGTTTTTGCGTCACTGCTCATCCAGGGCAGGTCTCCGCCCCACTCCCTGGGGCGGGTCCCTGCGCTCCCTGAGCAGGGGATTCTTTTCCGCACATGCTCAGTTACTGCTTTCTACCTCAAGACCTTATCACAACATCGCAAAGCCATTGCGGGTGCGCGCGTGATTACGGTCTTTAGACGCGACCATTCACCCCTCGGTCACCGTGACATCAGCGCTGTGCTTTCACGTGCGCGAACGTCTCTCTGCATACCATATAAAGCCACTTCCGCATCAGCCTACCACAGCTGTTGTGGCTTCGGATCTACAGGGGATACGAACGGCCTGTTCGTCCACCTTTACTGACAGGTAGTTAACATGTGTATTGTGGGATATGCTCCTACCTTCTTCCCCCTTTTATTTGACCTTAATTTTTATCAGCCCCAGTGTGTGAGACTAATTTGTCTTCATGCCTCTACCTGCTATTTATACAGGCATACTCCTTGGATTGGAGGACTCAATCTGGCCCCCCTCTTCCTAATAGCAGTTTTGGGCACTACATCCCTTGAGTCACCCATACCCCCTCCTACCCTCATTCTTGGTAGGTGTTTACACGTGTTCCTGTCTTCCTTGACTACATATGTAAATATGTTTTCATGCATATTTATGCAGATACTCCTCTAACCACACACTTTTTATAAATTTATATATCTAGACTGTAGGGTCCCCCCTGAGTGTGCGATTTAGTGGGATCCTCGCTGGTGACACCAGGGAGTGGGGCTCGGAGAAACCTTCATCATACCTGCTCAGCTGTTTAGCTATACAATTTTTCTCTGTGGTCATGTGAAATGGCAAGTTGGATCTCTGTCATGTAAGATGCTTTATGTATATGCTTTTCCACTGTTGTGACAATTTTTTAAATATAACCCAATATGTATTTACTAACTATATACTAATATTTATAAACACATGTCTTCTTAGATATATGACTCTTTATGCTTGAATAAAACCCCTGAAGAAGGGCATTCAGCCAGAAACTTTGAGTCAAGTTAAGAGAGTGTCAACATATATCTACATTCACCAACTTTTTATGGATTTGTATATTTACATTACCTTTTTAATTCTTTTCTATACTGTTGTTTGTTAATATGTAATAAAGTTGTATATTTTTTATACTTTCATGTTTACAGTCACTTTTTAAAGTCCCATCCTTCAGGGGGTGTTTGCGTTATCTAGCCGCCTCCAATAAGCTCCTGCAGCTTCCTCTTTCCCTTGCTTAGCATTCATAAATTCAGCATGTCTGGTTTGTCCATATATTTGGGTCAATTTTTCCTTCAATTTCTCATAAACCTCCCGTCCACTAACCATCTTATTTAGATTTTTGATGTCTACACCACATTCTTTAAGTATATAGCCAGACATGTTGCTTCCCACTGCTTTAATAAGAAGCTGATGAATGTCAGTAGCAGAAGCCTCATATGCTTCCTGTGCAGCACTAAGTTTGTTTGCAAACCCAATTGGATTCTTTCTAGGATCTCCCAATCCCTCTAATATGGCTCTCATTTCTTGGGGACTAAAAGGTACATGCCATTTAATTTGAGACTTACTGTCAACAGCATTACCTTCAAAAACTAATTGGGTACTGACAGGATAAACTGCAACAGATTGCTCTGTGCCAGGGGCAGAAGGGGTGTCGTCTCCCTTCCTTCTCTCTTCATCTTGCTGCCACAATTTGGAAATGATGGTTTGCTCTGGAAGTTCAGACTCTATCACTCTTTCTCTAGCCAAAGCCTTAAGTTCAGAGAGATCTAGTTTTGCATATGTGGCTTTTGATTTATGCCAATCATCTGTTTCTAGGCCAAAACCCTCTTTGTAAGTTGATACCTCTGCTCTCTACTATATTGCCCAGCTCATCTTTTGTGTGTTCCATGTAATCTAAATTTTGTACTTTTGTGCGTGGACCCCTTAAAGCCAAACTGGCAGCCACATAAGGTGGGGGTCCTCCTCTACAGAGTCTTCTGGCCAAACGTAGTAAATTTGGGCAGTACTTTTATTAAACATCTCTGTCAAGCCAGTTTGATTTGCTACTTTAGCTTCTGTCTCCCATGTGCAAGCTATTCTCCACGTTCCTTTACTGCACAGTAGTGGGCCATAATCGTGCAGAAAAGTTTGCCATACTTGTAAATCAATCAGATTTTAAAGGTTTAGCTGTTCCCTTTGTCCATTCTACCCATTTATCTAGGGGCTCAGTATATGCGGAACCGGACCTTTGGTTCATATATTCTCTAGTGCTCATCTTGCGCTGGGCATTTCCCTTAATTATATATATATATATATATATATATATATATATATATATATATATATAGAGAGAGAGAGAGAGAGAGAGAGAGAGTGGGTCAGCACAATGGATAGGGGTACTTTTAAAATATATAAAGAGCTGCTGCCTCTACAGGTATAATTCCACCTGGCTGCAAAATACTAAAATGTGAACAAAAGACAAATGTAGGTATGGCGATGCTCTAATGTAGTACAGTTTTGATGGTAGGCCACCCTTCTGTGCCTTATGTGATGACCTGAATTAGATGTGGAGGCTAAATATTTTAAATGATATGTACTAGCTTGCAAGAGTCTAGGATATTATGTATGTGAACCTAAATCACAATGTGGTGCTAGAAGTGGCTTGTGTAATTTTATTAGCTTTTAGGCTAATTCAAAACATAATATGTGAACAAATAAATAAACTTAAACTTGATAGAAAATGCAAGGTGAAATGTATGAGACCCGACATGTAATATAGCCTTTAAAGCCCAATATGTGTTTAATTTCCGTTGTGCTACACCCTCTGGTGGCTGTTTTGCCAAGTTAGTTTTAGTTTTAGCCAGAAGTAGTGTAGATTACCCCTCTTGGATGTTACTCCTAGGTGGGAATAATTAATTACGCAAATAAAAGGCCGCAATTTTATATCACATACCTTTGCGCCAAAGCTGAAAGTGAAAAAAGTGTTTGCTAGTTGCAAATATATAAATACTAATTAACAAAGTGCCTTGTGCTAAATTTTAGTCGTAGGTGAAAAAATTATTTTTAATAAAAAAATCGCAATCCTATATCACATACCATTACATTGTAAATACCCAAGTGCAAAAAGTGCTTGTTATTCTGAATTAATAAAGTGGCTTGTGCTTAAAAAAATAATTAACAAAGTGACTTGTGCTTCAAAAACCCAGTACTTGCTGGAAAAGATAATTTATACGTTTTTTATGATGAGAAGTCTTTTTAAATATAGCTCAAAAGGGTTAAGTCCTTATTGGAAGATAATGCTGTTTTTTTAAAACAACTTCTTGTCCATGTGCTGGCTTTGTGATGGTGCTTCTTATCGTGCTCTTATTATGCTTGCACTCTCCAGATAAAATCACCCCTGCAGGGGTATAGGCAGTCACAGTTTCTGCCAAATGTTGCTTTACCGGCTTTAAATGCGTTCACATTCTAGTTGACAGGTGTGGAAAGCTTCAATTGAGGGCGGTGTCCCTTCTTTGCTGTGCTCTCACAAGCTAGTGGGGGCATTGGCTTGTGAGAGCACAGCAAAGAAGGGACACCGCCCTCAATTGGAGCTTTCCACACCTGTCAACTGGAATGTGAACACATTTAAAGCCGGTAAAGCAACATTTAAAGCGTGGACTGGGGACATCCCCTTCTTCAGGGCTTTTAATCAAGCATAAAGAGTCATATATCTAAGAAGACATGTGTTATAAATATTAGTATATAGTTAGTAAATACATATTGGGTTATATTTAAAAAATTGTCACAACAGTGGAAAAGCATATACATAAAGCATCTTACATGAATCAAAGCGCGGTTCCTTCTGGAGACTCTGCCAAACTCCTGATATGACTCGCCAAAAACTGTTATAGATTTTTTTCTGATTGGGACTCTAAAACAAAAGTTAATACTGCAGCTGCAGGAACAGATTCACAGGACACATTACTGTGCTTAAAATGTCTGTTCAGTGCCAAAATGTATTATTACTGTTATTTTATACATAGATAAGAAAGGGGTGGTGTGAGATGTTATTAAAGACTAACAAATAGAAATATGTTATTAAAAATGAACAAATAGAAATATATTATTAAAAGCTAGCGAATAGAACAATTGCAAAAGTAAAACCTTGAGATAGGAGGGGGGAGTAGGGACAGAGAGAGAGAGAGAGAGAGAGAGCTTCTAGCAGAAGACGTGTCTGTGTGTTAGGTGAAGGTTACAGAACACATTTCAACAGTGAGAACAAAATGGAGTCTCTTGTGCTTAAATGAACAATACAGTGAATGTCCATGTCAAGGTCCACCCCTCCCATATTAAGGTTATATTCGTGGACACAGAGGGGTTTCTCCACAACACCAGTTGCCGTAGGAATTTGGACCATCGTGTCTGCGTGAAGGGATGACAGAACAAAAAAAATCTTATTATCCCTCCACTTCACAGCGAGCAAATTATTACATCTCAAGCAGGCTCTCTCCCCCAGGCTAAGACGGGAATCTACAAGCCGCTGGGGTAAGACGCAGCGATTAGATCGCACAGTGCCACGTGCGCCAATTCCATGATCAAACAAGTGGCTAAAAAGTGGCAATTGTCCACTTTCCGAATAAGAGTGACACCAAGTGCCACACAATCTTACCAGCGCTCCCTATGTAGTCTGGGCAGTTCTCCGACTCTATGTAACTAACTTTTTCCTCGTAAACCATAAAACTATATGTATAGCCTGTGGCCCTGTCACAGAGCTTATACATCTTGACCCCATATCTGACACACTTGCTAAGAGGATGCTGTTTGAATGAAAAGCGGCCAGAAAACTTAATCATTCGTCAGCGCAGACAACTTGATCAGGAGTAAACAAGGCTGTAAACTGCTGATTGAAGTGGTTTATGAGGGGCCGAATTTTGTAGAGCCGATCGTATTCAGGGTCACCCTGAGGACAACAGAGTTCATTGTCATTGAAATGCATGAACCGCAAGATCTGCTCGTATCGTGTCCTGGTCATGGAGGCAGAGAACATATGGTGAATTGGGTTAGTGGACCAATATGACCGCAACTAATTTTTTTTAGTTATGCCCATGAGGAGGGATAGGCCCAGGAAGTTCTTAAATTCGGAGACTGTAATAGGTCTCCAACCTCTGGCACGGGTCAACTGGGGATTAGCGGCGATGAACTAACCAACATACAAATTGCTTTGGTCCACAATAGATCTATAGAGCTCTTCCGTGAAAACAGCGAATAAAAATCAAGTGACGTAAAATCAACTGTTTTCACCTGAATTCCAGGTTGGCCAGTGAATGGGGGAAGTACGGGTGCTGCAGAAGTGGTGGGCTCCCAATTTGGATTGGCAAATGCAGCAGGAAGGGCACTATGGGCTCGACTGGTCTGTCTTTGTCTTCTACATTAGTTGTGCTAGCCACCTCACCAGCTTGAACTGCAGTTATGGGACCACATCACTACGTGATACTGCAGTGCTGGATGTATGACCAGGATGTACTAGGCCGCTGGTGCTTGCCAGTTCACCAAAAGGATGAGCGGCACTAGTCATGGCTCTCTGCTCCATACGAGAGCCCTGCGGTTCTTGCACCTCAACAACGGCAGAAGAACGGGGTCGGGTACGCCTGACCTTGGCAGGGACCACTACTCTGTTGTCAAAGCTATCTGTCAGGGTGCCGCTGCTGTCTATGGGTTTGTATTCTGAGCCTGAATCTGACAGATGAGTGACTTCTTCTTCACTCTCATCTGTCCTGCTCAGAAAAATGTAGGCCTCTTCACTAGTGTACCTTCGATTGGACATTTTGGCCTCTAAATTTACTGTTACAACTAGTGAAACTCACAGGAAAAAAGAGCACTGACTGTCAGCGACTGCTTCCAACGCTACCAAAAAAACTGTTAGAGTTCGCAGGGATCAGACCTGACTCTGAATGCTGCAGTTATGTGTTTTGTAAGTGACAGTTTAACGATTGATACTGCACTTGGCTGGGCTGGGCGCAGGTGCTAGCAGGTATCTGGGCTGATCCTGATAACACTGCGTTTTTGGCAACCCTAGACTACTGGGGGCACTAGTATAGATCTAATCAGATCAGATATTGATCCGTTCAGAAACTACAATACTAAAGGAGGTATATAGTGTGTGGGTGTTAGCGCTACTGGCACTAATCTGACGCTGCCTGAGGCGACGCAGACCCTAATTGACACTAAAATCTAACTGATATCACCCACCGGGTGATCAGGGGGTTAAACCTTTTATTAGGAAATATATGGTGGGTGCCCTGACGCTATAAAAAAATAACTAACTGACCAGCGTCACCGTGACACTAATACGGTGATCACTGGTGACAGGGTATGATCAAGGGGGGCACACGGGTGCTGCCCCCCCCCAGCAGTCACAAAAATAAAAATTTCTTTTTTTTAAATGGCCCTTTAAGAAAAAAAATAGAAAAAAAGGTCCTTTAAGTGCACTGTGTTCGGGCGTCAGACACAGTGCACTATGGGAAGCGCCATATCAATGCAATCACGAGATTGCAGACGAGGTGCTTCATTTGCAGGCTTTAAACCTGCTTTGTGGCGCATTCCATCGCGCTGGACAACTTCCGGCACGCCGCCCGTAGCATGTATATGGCCGGGTACATGATAGACATCCCACGGAGCTGCCGACATCACTTCCAGTTATGCCTGACACAGGGAAAACCGGAAATGAGGCTGTAACTACGATAGAAAGCACCGCCCATATCCTAGGTCGGTGCTTTCAATCGTAGTTACGACGTCACTTGTGTCAGGGATAACCGCAAATGACGTCAGCAGCTCCATGGGACGCACGGCCCGAGTGGAGCAGCAGTAGGTAGGTACAGTAAAACCTTGGTTTGAGAGTAACTTGGTTTGCGAGCGTTTTGCAAGACAAGCAAAATGTTTTAATAAATTTTGCCTTGATATAAAAGCAATATCTTGATATAAGAGTAGCGTCATGTCACAACTGAGTATAAAAAAGAAGAGAGGAGCCTCTAAGTGTAACAATATGGTTACATTTAATGAAGGTACAACATTTAGCAACTTATTGCTACACTTATGCCCCGTACACACGGTCGGATTTTCCGATGGAAAATGTCCGATCGGAGCGGGTTGTCGGAAATTCCGACCGTGTGTGGGCTCCATCGGAAATTTTCCATCGGATTTTCCGACACACAAAGTTGGAGAGCAGGAGATAAAATTTTCCGACAACAAAATCCGATCGCGTCAATTCCGACCGTGTGTGGCCTGTTCCGACGCACAAAGTGCCACGCATGCTCAGAAGAAATTCCGGCACGGGACAGCTCGTTCTGGTAAACTTAGCGTTCGCAATGGATAAAGCACTTTCGTCACGCTGCAATGTCAAAAATGGTTTAATACAGCGCACTCTCTTCTTCTTTATAATGTGAGAAGAATGAAGTAGTTTTGCTGCTCATATTCACACACACTTCTCACAAACTTTTTTTTTTGTTTTTTTATTGGGATTCCCTGAATATATTGTTAGTTGTCACATCTGACATAATGTTTTTTTTTTGTTTTGTTTTTTTTTGGGGGGGGATTTTAAGCCTTTTTTGTTTTAGATTTAATGTTTGTATTTTTTCCAAGGCTGATCTTTGTTCAATGTTATTTTTATTTTTACTCCAGAATATTTTTGTGTGTGTTTTGTGTGTCAAGTTACCCCAACACCATTGATATCTTTTATTATTTAATCTCAAGGAGATTGTTTGTTGTTGGTGTCCCTTGTTAATTTCACATTGTATTTTTGAAATGTACCTGAATCCTCACAAACAAACTGTCCTTTTTGAAGTAAAACACATAGGAGAGTATAATTCAAAACCAAATTCCTTTATTAAGGGCTCAGAACCAAACAAAGAGGGAGGCAACACTGGATCAACAGGAGAAATTAGCGAAGTCTGGGACCCCCACAAGAGACATCAATTCTTGAACATCAAAATTGGTGGCCTGAGGAGTCCATATGTAAGGGAGGGCAGTCTGGTCCAGAATTCGCAGAGATCCGGAAAGCAGCAGATGACATATGTGTCCCCAGGCTGTGATACCACAAGAGGCTACATCTTTTGGCCGACCAGACTGGATCCAGGGTCCTCACTTTCTGGTCTTCCTTCCACGCTTCCTTCCCGGCTGTGGCTGTGCTGTTGGAGATGTGGCAGGAGGAGGAGTAGGATCTGGAGGAGGAGGAGGACTGGGAGGACCTGGAGGAGAAGGAGGAGAAGGAGGAGGACCTACAGGGGGAGGAGGACCATCGCAAAGGTGTGTCTGAGCTGTAATTTGGCCCCTCATACCTTTGTTAAGAGCCTCCAATATGAGCGACTCACACATGAGTTGTTGTCCCTCCTCCATCCTCTGCATTTTATAGGCAATGGTGGCAGCAATGTCCTCCTCCATGGTGTGTGGTGCTCCCAGGACCTCTGTAGCCCTCCAAAAGAGTCCTCTGCCAGCCTCCTCTAGGGCACTCCTCCTGCCACTTTCTTTTTCCAGGGGGAGTGGAGGGACCTGCAGATCAGCCAGCCGGCTCGGCCGGCCACCTCCTGGCTGAGACTTCCCTGTGTATGAAAAAGGGACATGGTTTTAGTTTTTGCTTCATCAATCACAATCAGAAATTACTACTCCCAACTAACATCTAGTTAACATCATTGATTGGACAAGCAGAAATATTTAGAGGAATGCTATACCTGGCTCAATCTGGGCTCCTCCACATGTTGCCTGGAAGGCCCAGGTTGGGCGTCAGAAGCCTCAGCCGGGGGGGAAGGAAGCGTGGAAGGAAGACTGGAGAGGGATGGCCTGGGTTCAGTCTGGCCTGCCAGAAAATGCAGCCTGTCATAGTACCACATCCTGGGGACATAGATGTCATCTGCTGCTCCGGATCTCTGTGAATCCAGGACTTTCTTGCGCTCCCTTACATAAGTACTCCTCAGACCACCAATTAAGATCTTCAAATAGGTGATGTCTGCCGTGGGGATCACCTGCTTCACAATTTCACACAATTGCTCCAGTGCTGCCTTCCTCTTTGCTTTGGTTCTTGTAATGCGGGTGGTTAATCTCCCACAGACATGGCAGCTCGCTTAACATATCAATGAATAGTGACATGAAGTCATTGTCTTTCACTAGCATATCCATGTTCACTGCAAGACACAACACAAGACAAAGCCTAGTGTCAGACAAAACTCTCCTAATATAGCCCTCAATCTAGAAGCAGTATAGGCTAAAGTTTGTCTCTTACCTTCGTTCTTATGATCGGCGCGTCCAATGCTCCTTCCTCCGCTCACAGATCGTACGTAATACGCACGTGTGTTACGCTTTATATACACTGCGCATGCGTGTAACTCCGCCCGCCCCTGAAGTTCTTTCTATTCTATTCCCCGCCCCTTTTCGTTCGGCGCAGTGGGGGAAGAGCACATGGCGGAGCCACAGCAGGTGCGTGATAATTACAGGAACAAGGAGGAGGAGGAGGAAAGCCCGGATCCGGACACGTCCCGATAGAGAAGGAGACGATTTAAGGCCACAAATATGTCCTTTGGGGAGATGTTGGAGATGGTCGACATCCTGAAGAAGGCCGACTATGACGGAAAGTATGGGCCTTACCCCAACCCCAATATCAGAAAGGCCAAGATCATGGCGAAAGTGGTCAAAAGTCTTCACAGGAATTTTGGGGTACGACGATCGAAAGATCAGCTCAGGAAGCGGTGGTCGGACCTGAAATTAAGAGAGCCCGAGCAGTACCGAAAGATCCGGAAAGTGCTGCAAAAAAGTAAGTAGTTGTGCTGTGTTCCTATTCTTTTTGTCTTTATTACGTTCCTGCTGCTCCATATGCTTTTCTTAATTGTACAGTTTAAAAGGGCAACTTTAATGTTCATGGGCCCATTATTCGTTTGTTTAAAACATTTTTCTTTTGGCCTCTAAAACACCATTGTTTAGGCCATATGCATTTTCCCACATTTTTTAGGGCCTACTTGGATGCCAAAAATTTGTTTGTGTAGATGGGTTTGTTACTAGAATGAAATGCAAACTAGATTCTGTGTAAGGAGAGGACACTGAGCAGCTTTTTCACATCTGGACACTGGAGCACTAGTGTGGGACACAAGAACACCATTTTTATTAGGGGGGCCACACAGGTGCTCCAGTGTATACTATAGGGGGGGGGGCTACATCTGTGAAGCTTGTACTAAACAGGTAAAGTATTGCAGCTTGACAAAGGCCAATAAAAAAAAGACATCTTGGAACTCGGCTAAAATAGACAATTGTACCCCACTTCCAAGCAATGTTTCCTATTTATAGTTCTGCCATCAAATATCTGTGTGCTAATTATACCATTTTTGTTTTACATAGGGGATAAAAGACTCGGAGGACACCCCTCATCCGAGGAGACCACAGACCCCCCACCTATGGAAGAAGGTGAAATACCCCCAACCCAAGAAGAGCAGGAGGAAGAAGAAGATGTGGTGGAAATTGGCACCACAACAGGTGAGTGTCTGCGACCACAGGCTCAGGTAAGAGATGGATGCTGGCAGATTTTTGATACCTGTTTTTGTTTGGTTTCTCTCTTTTTAGGTTACTGTGATGTTAGGGATCGAGATCCTTTCACATCTGAAAGTGCCCAGATCCTGATCGGGGAGATCATGGGCTGTAATGTAGAATTGCAAAACATCCAGAAAAAAATAAATGATGTGATTCAAAAAAATAATAACATCATTGATGTTTTGGGGCGAATTTAAAACCACACAAAATCACTTTTTTTATTGTGGTCCAATGTTTTAAATATTTTTGCAATGTTTTGAAAAGCCGAATTTGGAGGATGCACACAGTGTGCCAACATGTGCTATCTGCCATCACGGGAGATCAATGGACGCATTTTGGGGGTGCAACCCCTTCCTCAATAATAAAGTAGCTGAGAGGAAGGGCTTGCTCCCCCAAAACACGTCCCTTGATCCCCCGTGATGGCAGATAGCACATGTTTACATTCGTAAATTGGTGTGCATCTTCCAAATTTGGCTTTTCCTGGGGTGATTTCCCCCCATCTGAACGCAATATCAAACACAGTTCCTAAATACTCATGTCTGATATTGCCTTCAGGTTTTACCTAATCTGAACTTTGTAAGTTCAAGTTTTTTGTCTTTCTTGTTGGTTTTACACAGGCCTGTTTTATCGTAAATGGACATTTCTATTTTTGATAATGCCACCCCAAAAATTGTTATACAACAAACATGTTGGTTTGTTTTAAAAACCTTTGGTAAATGCACATGTGATTGTGCAGGTATAAAAAAGTTTGTTAATCAAGAATGTGTGGATTATTGTCTCAACACTACAACACTTTTGGGGTGATGTAATTGCTGTTTTCTGCGAAAATGGGGGTTATTTCCTAAGGGCAAATCCTCTTTGCACTACAAGTGCAGGTTCAGTGCAGTTGCAAGTGCACTTGTAGTGAAATGTGTTTTTGCATTTAGTAAATAACAGCCAACAGTGCTTTGTATAAGGTTACACAATCACACCAGTTTCTGCACTCAACACATTTCTGTCAGGGTCAGCTAAAACAAACACAAGCAGTAAATGTCCACAAAGAATGTCTTTTTTTTTTTAATTATAAAAAGGCTTCACATATTTGCTGGCATATTGATGGCCCCCCTACCCGCAAAGAACTCCAGGTAGCGTAACCGGACATCACGGGCACTCAGGGGGGGCAAGCCAGGACGGCCGCTTTCAAGCGCTGAAAGTGTGGTTTCATGTATCATTCCGGCCTCAGGCCCAACTGAGCCAGCATAGTTGGCCGAATGTTTCCTTAAAAAGTTATGGAGAATACAGCACGCCAGTATAATATGGGTCAGTTTATACTCCGCCATATGGATGGGTGTCATAAATAGGCGGAACCGGCTGGCCAGGATTCCAAATGTGTTCTCCACCACTCTTCGGGCTCTGGCCAGCCGGTAATTAAAAATCCTCTGTTCCGGGGTGAGGGTCCTCATCGGGAATGGCCGCATCAGGTGGTCCCCCAGCGCAAACGCTTCATCAGCAACGAACACGAATGGGAGTCCTTCCACATTGTCCTCTGGAGCTGGCAAGTCCAAGCTGCCATTCTGGAGACGCCTGTAAAACTCAGTCTAGGTGATGACTCCACCATCGGACATCCGGCCATTCTTCTCCACGTCCACATACAGGAAGTCATAATTAGCCGACACCACCGCCAACATCACTATACTATTGAACCCCTTATAGTTGAAATAGTACAACCCCGAGTTGGGTGGTGGGACGATGTGGACGTGTTTCCCATCAATTTCCCCTCCGCAGTAAAGGAAAGTCCCACCGCTGGGCAAAGTGGGAGGCCACAGTCTGCCATTCCTGTGGCGTGGAAGGAAACTGTTGAGGAAAAAAAATAATATTTACTATTTTTGCTCAGAAACATGGCAAGCAGATTAGGCACAAACATTTTGGGGCAACCTCCAGATAGCATTTATTAAGGGGAATTTAACAACGCCAAAGTATAAGGTACACCTATCATATCCCCCCCCCCATGGGCCATTTCTAACATTATGGGGTGTGTGGAAATCTTGGACAGGTAACCCTCTTCACTTCATTGAGAGATGAATGCCTAAATACAGGGTATCACTTGGAACAGCTCCTCCTTAGTTACACTATTGGCAGCCCACTGGACAGGTAAGAAGTGTCATAATACAAAGATATAAATACACATTGTACACATTTGAGGACATTTGGACATTCTGCTATTACCTGTCAAGATAATAATAGGATACAAAAACGTGAAACAGTACCATTTGAAAGTATACAGGCAGGCCCTTGCACTACATGCTTTGGGGAATTCATCCATAAATCAGAGCACAAAAGAGATGGGTATAGTGTGTATGGGTTTGGCAAAGTCAGCAGATAGATGATTGAGGATAGATAGAGAATTGGGATCAGCTGACTTAGCAGTTGGGGGGAGGGAGGGTTACTAAAAATTATTTGGGGACACCACAAAAAAAAAGCCTCTGCCACTCTGCCAGAATTTAAAGCAAAAATAACATTTCAAAACATTTTAGGGGGTGTTTGGGGTAAAGCACTACTATGGAGCTGAAAAAATACATTGTTAAGTGACTACATGAGGTGAATATAGGACCAGGAGAGACCATGCTGGGGAGGTTATTGAAGGGCAATCTGTATGAAGGACCTAAAATAATAATTACATAAAAATCCTGCATGCATGAGGACAAAGGGGACATTCACAGCATAATACAATCATGGTAATTAGGGAATGAGGAAAGAAATACAATATATTATCAAACATTAAATACAATAAAATGTGATATTAAAGGATAAAAATCTTACCTTCATATACTCCTTCTGCAGGACCTGTATGATGGCAGAACAGGTCTCTGGGATGATGATACCCAGAGCCTGGGGGGAGATGCCTGTCGAGAACTTCAAGTCCTGCAGACTTCTCCCTGTCGCCAAGTACCGCAGGGTAGCGACGAGCCTCTGCTCCGGAGTGATGGCTTGCCTCATGCAGGTATCCTGCCTGCTAATATAAGGGGTCAGCGAAGCCAACAGACGGTGAAACACGGGGTCCGTCATCCTGAGAAAGTTCCTGAAATCATCAGGATTATTCTCACAGATCTCACGGAGCAAAGGCATATGAGAGAACTGGTCACGCTGAAGCAACCAATTCTTGGTCCATGAACTCCTCCCCACCCTGTTCATGGACTGGACTTGTGTCAAGGTCAGGACCCCAACACCAAGCCCCCGCACAGCACGAACTCTACGAGGAGTACGCATACGCAACATGGCTAGAAAACGGTCGGCTGCTCAGAACGAAGTAACAGAACGCACTGAAGAACAGCAAGGCCTGTGAAGAGCGACCTGAAAAACAGTAACGAACGAACAAGAATACAATGACTAATAAAAGTCACGCGGAACTTGCTTACATGCACTGAAGAGCAGATACAAACCCACAAGCACAAAGTGAACGGCAGAAAACGATCTGAAAGCCACGAGTCTGAAAAAGCGCGAATCGTCTCTCACCAAACTTTTACTAACACGAGATTAGCAAAAGGAGCCCAAAGGGTGCCGCGCTTGGTTCTGAACTGGCCTTTTCTAGTCTCGTCGTACGTGGTGTACGTGACCGCGTGGTTGGCGATCGGAAATTCCGACAACTTTGTGCGACCGTGTGTACCCAAAA
This sequence comes from Aquarana catesbeiana, assembly GCF_042186555.1. Taxonomy (NCBI): domain Eukaryota; kingdom Metazoa; phylum Chordata; class Amphibia; order Anura; family Ranidae; genus Aquarana; species Aquarana catesbeiana. The sequence goes on along the minus strand of NC_133334.1, from coordinate 230,793,419 downwards.
CAAGTTTGAGCCAACATCCGTCGGAAAAAATCCTAGGATTTTGTTGTCGGAATGTCCGAACAAGGTCCGACCGTGTGTACGGGGCATTAGAGGTGCCTCTCTTCTCTTTTATACCCTGTAAAAAAATGCTTCGATATACAAGTGCTTTGGATTACAAGCATGTTTCTGGAACGAATTATGCTCGCAAACCAAGGTTTTACTGTATAATCTCTGAGTGCTAGCCATGCCTTCCTCTTCCTTCATAGAAACATCTCCTTCTCCATTTCCTTTGTGCAGTAAGATGATGTGTAAAGACGTATTTCATCTCATCTCCCTATCCCACTCCTCCGTCTGGGTTTTTTTCCTCTTCTTTCGTCTCTCTCTTAGCTACCCTTTGGGAGCACTAGGCTCTCCTGCATTCTCAGTTCAGGCACTCTGCTCCCCTCCCCTATCTTCCCCATACTCTTCCTTGCCAGAAGACATCTCATGTAATATTTGCTGAGAAATCATTTCCTGCAGACCTGATGCCATTTCATGATTTGAGCTTACACATTATTAATGAACACGGCTGCTTTTCACGGTATATTACTAATGGATGGATAGCATCACCACACTGGGTCAGTGCACCAAGCAGTCACAACACTTAACATATGACAGGAGAATGTTAGGCTAATTAACCTCCCTGGCAGTATGATTATTTCTGATTTTAGGTGCTGAAAGCGGTACAATTATTTTGCACAGAAATTTGGCGTTTTATATTGTAGACCTGTAATTCTTAGGAATAGTTCACTTAAATCTGTCCAAACAAGAGTCTAGTAGACATCCCGGGTATGATAAAGTTTGAAAAACGAAATAAAAAATTATAATATAATAAATAACTATAAATAATTATAACAAATAATAATATAATAATAATAAAAAATATATAATAATGTAATCAAATCAAAAACACTGAAATTTGCTCAGTTGCAGAATTTTAGCTTTCGTTACTTTTAGTGTTTGATGACGGATCTCCCCACAAATCACTATTGCTCAATTCTGCAAGTGATTCTAATTTATTATCGTTGTTTTCTAGCTGCTCTAAAACCACTTTTGATGTAAAGAGACAGTTTTGGTTGCTATGGACAATCTCCAGTTTCCTGGCAGAAAGAACAGTTTTATATATATAAAACTGCATGCAGGACACTGGGCAGACCACTAGGGACAAAGGGGATGTGTAATTATTTGATACAGTACTGTAATCTGTAAGATTACAGTATGCTGTATCTATACTGTGTGTTTCACTTTTGAATTTACCGCCGAACTCCGTCCCCGTGCGTCGCAACGCTCGCAGGGAACGGAGCTCGGCACTGTGAATCGAGCGAGACACAGCGGCTCGCCGATCACAGCGGGGAGACATCGCAGGATCCAGGGGACAAGGTAAGTATGCTCTTCCTGGATCCTGCGATGCAAGCCCGAATCTGGCTGGGGGATACCGCTTTTGGTATAAAAAATCCAACCCGAGCCAGACTCGGGAATACCGCCAGGGAGGTTAAAAGCAAACCGCAAATGGAATGGAATAACTTCACTACAGCATGTAGTACGGGGGACTTAACCAGTTACCAACCGGTCCATAGCCAAATGATGGCTGCAGGGTGGTTGGATAACTCTGGGAGCATGTACTATGACGTAATCCCAGAAAAACTCTCCCATGCGCCCCCTGGGGCGCGCACACGGGAACATCCGTGACCGCCGGGTCCAGAGGATCACAGATCACGGTAATCGCGGCCGTTTACCATGTGATCGCTCCGTCAAATGACGGAGCGATAATATGTAAACAAACCGGCGTCATGTCATGACGCCGGTTCCTCCCTCCCCTCTCTGTACCGATCGGTACAGAGGGGGAGGGATCGGATGGCAGCAGCGCTGTGGGCTGGATGTGTAGTGCCCACAGCGCTGCTCAGTGACATGTGCAGTCACAGCCATGGATCCATCCATCCATGCTCAGCCATCCCTCCATGCTCAGAATTACCCTGCACTACTCTGCAATTCCCTGTGAAATACTCTGCAATTCCCTGTGCAATACTCTGCAATACCCTGCAATACTCTGCAATACTCTGCAATACCTTGCAATACCCTGCAATACCCCACAATACCCTGCAATACCCCACAATACTCTGCAATACTCTGCAATACCCAGCAATACTCTGCAATACCCAGCAATACTCTGCAATACCCTGCAATACCCTGCAATACTCTGCAATACCCAGCAATACTCTGCAATACCCTGCAATACCCTGCAATACTTTGCAATACCTTGCAATACTCTGCAATACCCCGCAATACTCTGCAATACTCTGCAATACTCTGCAATACCCCGCATTACTCTGCAATACTCTGCAATACCCTGCAATACCCCGCAATACTCTGCAATACTCTGCAATACCCCGCAATACCCTGCAATAGTCTGTAATACCCTGCAATACTCTGCAATAAACTGCAATAACCCGCAATACTCCGCAATACCTCGCAATACCCCGCAATACTCTGCAATACCCCGCAATACTCCGCAATACCTCACAATACCCCGCAATACTCTGCAATACCCCGCAATACCCCGCAATAATCTGCCATACCCTGCCATACTCTGCAAAACCCAGCCATACTCTGCCATACCCAGCCATACTCTGCCATACCCAGCCATACTCTGCAATACTCGGTGATACCCAGCCATACTTTGCCATACCCAGCCATGCTCAGCCATGCTCAGCCATACTCTGCCATGCTCAGCCGTACTCGGCCTCTGTATGTGGCCAGACTGTGGAAGTCTCACACATGTGGTATCGCCGTACTCAGGAGGAGTAGGAGAATCTATTTTGGGGTGACATTTTTGGTATGTACATGCTACGTGCTAGAAATATTGTATAAATGGACAACTTTGTGTTAAAAAAAAATGCATTTTAACCACTTCCCGCCCGCTGGCCATCATATGACATCCTTGACTTTGTGCGGGGATATCTGAATGATACCTGCAGCTACAGGCATCATTCAGATATCAGCTTTTTCAGCCGGCAATTCCCTACACCATAAGAACAATCATAGCGGCTGTTCCACTGCTTGATCGTTCTTACGGAAGGCGAGAGGGGACGTCCCCCCCTCCCGCCGCCCTCAGGTGCTTCTACCAACTCACCTATACGATCGAAGCCAGGATTGTTTTTGTTTTTTTGTTTTTTTGATTTCAGGCTTCCCAGCCTAGAGGTGAGATGTGGGGTCTTATTGACCCCATATCTCACTGTAAAGAGGACCTGTCGTGCCACATTCCTATTACAAGTATCTTTACATTCCTTGTAATAGGAATAAAAGTGAACAAAAAATGTATTTTTTGGACAAAAGTGTCAAACTAATATAAATAAAGTAAAATGAACAATAAAAAAAAAAAAATTCCCCCCCCCCGTGTCCTCGCATGCAGAAGCGAACGCATACGTAAGTCTCGCCCACATATGAAAATGGTGTTCAAACCACACATGTGAGGTATTGCTGCGATCCGTAGAGCGAGAGCAATAATTTTGGCCCTAGACCTCCTCTGTAACTCAAAACATGTAACCAGTAAAAAATTTTACAGCCTTGCCTATGGGGATTTTTAAGTAGCGATTAAGGCGCCATTCTACTAGCGTGTGCAATTTTGGGGTGACATGTTAGGTATCTATTTACTCGGCATAACTTCATCTTCATCTTCACAACTTCACATTATGCAAAAACATTGGGCTAACTTTACTGTTTTGGTTTTTTTAAAGCACAAAACTGTTTATTTTCCAAAAAAAAGCGTTCGAAAAGTTGCTGCGCAAATACCGTACAAGATAAAAAGTTGCAATGACCGCCATTGTATTCTCTAGGGTCTTTGCTAAAAAAACATATATAATGTTTTGGGGTTCTATGTAATTTTCTAGCAAATAAATGATGATTTTTACATGTAGGAGAGAAATGTCAGAATTGGCCTGGGCACTCCAGAACGCCTGAAGGTGCTCCGTGCATGTTGGGCCTCTGTATGTGGCCACGCTGTGTAAAAGTCTCACACATGTGGTATCGCCGTACTCGGGAGTAATAGCAGAATGTGTTTTGGGGTGTAATTTGTGGTATGCATATGCTGTGTGTGCGAAATAGCCTGCTAATATGACAATTTTGTGAAAAAAAAAAAAAAAAATCTTGATTTTGCAAAGAATTGTGGGAAAAAATGACAACTTCAAAAAACTCATCATGCATCTTTCTAAATACCTTGGAATGTCTTCTTTCCAAAAAGGGGTCATTTGGGGGGTATTTGTAGTTTTCTGGCATGTTAGGGTCTCAAGAACTTAGATAGGCCGTCAGTACTTCAGGTGTGATCATTTTTCAGATATTGGCACCATAGCTTTTGGACTCTATAACTTTCACAAAGACCAAATAATATCCACCGATTTGGGTTATTTTTACCAAAGATATGTAGCGGTATACATTTTATGAAGAAAAATTACTAATTTTGGAAAATTTTATAACAGAAACGAAGAAAAATGCATTTTTTTACAGAATTTTCGGTCTTTTTTCTTTTATAGCGCAAAAAATAAAGAACCCAGTGGTGATTAAATACCACCAAAAGAAAGCTCTATTTGTGTGAAAAAAAGAACAATATCAGTGTCATATAGGTACAATGTTGCATGACTGAGAAATTGTCATTCAAAATGTGAGAGCACCGAAAGCTGAAAATTGGTCTGGTTATTAAGGGGGTTTAAGTGCCCAGTGGTCAAGTGGTTAAAGGTAATTATTCTTTGGAATCATATGCAGACAACTTCCTCCAAAAAGAGATAGGGCAGCTGGGCAAAGCCACTTGTGTTCCCTATGTTCATTAGATAGTTCACCAGTAGGCAAGAGTAATGTGATGGTCTTAAACATCCAGTGGTGGTATCTATCTATCTATATGTTTGTCTGTATGCCTGTCTGTCTGTCTCTATCTATCTATCTATCTATCTATCTATCTATCTATCTATCTATCTATCTATCTATCTATCTATGTCTGTCTGTCTGTCTGTCTGTCTGTATCTATCTGTCTATCTATCTATATCTATCTGTCTGTCTGTCTCTGTCTATCTATCTGTATCTATCTATATATCTGTCTGTCTGTATCTATCTCTGTCTGTCTGTCTGTATCTATCTTTCCTGGTTGTCCTCCCATCAGCACACTATGGGTTAACTGTTCCTCATTAACCCTCAGGACCACCTTCTTCCAGCGTTATAAATCCCTGTCCTCCCCTCCCCCTCGTATTCTTTTTTCATTGGTCGCCAGGCCACCAGACTGAATTCCAGCTTTCACCCCCCTAAGGAACCTTTCCCCCCAGGTTGAGCCTCTCCTGGGGTTGGAGGGTCCAGAATAGATAGAGGTAAAGCCTCTTATGACACTGGACACCTTGTGCCAGGCTGTAGGCATTTGTTGTCTAAAGGACACACTTAACTGTGGAGAGCTGAAGAGGATTTTACCTGCATCTTCCCCTCTGGAGCCTAGGTCACCGCCGAATGACCTCACGGGGGGTGGAGCTTAGCAGGAGCGGCTGTGCATTGCTGGGGTAACCAGCACACCATAAAGCCGGACACCACAGCGGTGGCAGGCGCCGATCGCTGAGTGTTGCAGAGGATTTCGGTAGGTGATTTCATGGTCCTCCTCTCCAAACTTTTTTTTAAATGACTTATGTGCTTCTTACACTCTCTGCTTGCTCTTCCTTTCCAGCCAGGTTTGGCTGAATTGTTTGCTTTTACTACCATCGGCCTCTCTGTCATCCTGCACTTCTCAGCTTATTTGCTGTGGGTAATATGGCCGACAATTTAAAGGGGTAGGACACAAAAAATATATATATTTTTTTTTTTTTTAAGGGGAGGGGAAGATGATAGTTACTAGGATGTGTTTATTGTTTAACTTATTGTTCTCTCGTTCGTCTGTAGCCGTGAGCTCACCACAGCAGGCACGAAGATCTACGGAAAGGTAGGAGGGGTCTACGGGAAACAAAATACTGCAAAAGAGTGCCGCACACGCAAGTAACATGTTGCTTAATCTTTTTTAGGAGCAAGAGCCCTAAAAAAAGACATTCCCGGAATGAAAAGTCCCACCACCGTTCTAGGTCCCACTTCAAACGGAGGGATTGATCTCCTAGTGGTCCAAGCTGCAGTAGATCCTTAGCGGTAGAACCACGACAGTCCGGGAGACCGGCAGAGGGCTTATGCTGTGCTTGCACAGCACCAGCTATTGCCGGGAAACTTCTATGTGCCGAATGCATAAAAAATGTGGCCACGGATAAGGAAGCAGAGGCTCAGAGGGTTAAGGATTATATACAGGAGGCAGTGACCGAAAGTATGCAGCTAGCCTCCAGCGCAACCTGCTCTAAAGAGGAGCCTAGACCAGGCACCTCCACAGATCAAAGGCAAAGATTGTCAAGGATCTGTGAGATATTATCAGATTCCTCATCAGAGACAGAGGACATGCCCGAGCATTTGTTCGACTATCATCTGATTGAGCCATATGTTACGGTCATAAAGGAGGCCATAGAATGGGATCAGGACTCAAAACCTCCAGAAAAGGTTAACAGATTTTTTCCTAATTTAAGAAACAAGGGCCATCTTTCCCATTTATGGAATAAATCCGGGAAGTGATGGAGGATGAATGGTAGAAGCCAGAGAGAAAGGCGAGAATCCAAAATCACTTTAATAAGCTCTATCCCTTTAACCCATCAGATGCCTCTTTTTATCCCTTTAGCATCCCTTTTATCCCTTTAGCATCTATCCCTGGCTGCACCAGGGATAGATGCAGCCCTACAAGGCCTTTCTCCCTCCCGATGGAGGTTTCCACAACATTTAGAGATCCGATGGATAGAAAGACAGACGCTGATCTTAAAAGAATTTATGCTGTTGCAGGAGCAGTCTGTCACCCATCCATAGCCCTATCATCAATCTCAAGAGCCCTAAAAGTCTCTGTTTCGAATGTGGAAATGGCACTGCGGGCTGGAATGGAAGCAGTTAAAGCTATTGATGCACTGGAGGAACTCAAGCTGACTGCAGCCTTTTTGGCCGAGTCTTTAATTGATCTGGTAAGATTAATGGCGAGATTGATGGCACATGCAGTGACTGCAAAGAGGGAGTTATGGCTCAGACATTGGACCGCAGATGCGGCATCTAAACAGGCATTATGCAATCTTCCATGCAATGGTAAGATGTTATTCGGAAAGACCCTGAAGGAGGCAATCAAGCGGGTCACAGGTGGAAAGTCAGACTTGCTACCTCAGACCTCTAAGAAAAGACAGCAACCTTTTTGGTCGGGTCAGTTTGATTCCAGAAGGGGCCGCGAGGCCAGGTCATATAGACCAGGCCGGGAATACAACAGACCGCAATAGAGGGGTACACAGAGCTCTTTTCTGCGCAAAGTGAAGTCGACCGCAGGACAGGCGGCGAAAAAGTCTGAAAAGTCTTTTTGACGGTCAATCCATCCAAACCCTCCAGGTTGGAGCCAGGTTGGCAGGAAACTGGAGGGAATGGGCAACAAATGTGAAGGACTGCTGGACCCGACAGACAGTCAAACATGGATACAAGATAAAATTTTGAAGGCAACCTCCAAACATCTTTGTCCAAACTCATCCACAGGTACCGAAGAAACGCAAGTGCCTGTAGGAATACGTTGCCAAATTATCTTGGAAACAAGCAATTATGCCAGTGCCACAGGAGTGCCAGGGGAAGGGAGTATATTCTCCAATATTCCTAGTACCCAAAGCATCCGGAGAGATCAGACCAGTGTTGGACTTGAGGTCCCTAAATCTTTTCATCATGCCCAAAAGATTCAAGATGGAATCAATATATACAATATATAACATCAGTAGTTCAACAAGGAGATTGGCTAATCTCGATCGATTTGGCAGATGCCTACTTACATGTCCCAATCTACAAACATCAAACCTCAGATTCACAACAGAGGAAAGACATTATCAATTCAGATGTCTGCCCTTCGGCATTACCACAGCTTCCAGGGTTTTCTCCAAAATCCTTTTGGAAACTATAGTATTTATCCGATTGCAGGGAATAAAGATTTTTCATTATTTAGACGACATTCTTGCTGTGGCACGTTCAAGCAAACAACTGACACTACAACGCGACAAGGTGATAGCGATCCTGTCCAACTTTGGATGGCTAATAAACAGTCAGAAGAGCAATCTCATTCCTTCCCAACAGATGGAGTATTTAGGCATGGTGTTCGACACGCAGTCAGGTCGGATTCTCCTACCACATTGCAAAGTAGCCAAACTAAAAGCCTGTGTCTACAGGGTGATGGAGGCTCCAACACTGTCGGCAAGTAACTGCATGACAATGTTGGGGATGTTCACCGCAGCTATCCCAGCGTTACCTTGGGCAAGATTCCATATGAGAGCTTTCCAGACGTCCTTCCTGGGACAATGGGACAACCGGTCACTGGACCAGAAGATCTGGGTAGCGGGACGAATCCGACAGAGTCTGAACTGGTGGACCTTGCCAGAAACCGTGTTGCGGGGCATGCCTCTCAGCCCGGGAGACTGGATTGTAATTACATCGGATGCCAGTCTCCAGGGCTGGGGGGCTCACTGCCTCTGCAAGCAGGTTCAAGGCAGGTGGAGCATGACGGAAACCAGACACTCCAATATACTGGAGCTTCAAGCAGCATACATGGCCCTGATGACATTCAAGGGGATGATTTAGGGAGCTTGAGTAAAGCTTCAGGTGGACAACCAGACGGCAGTAGTATATATCACCCGACAGGGGGGAACAAGGAGTCTGGCATTACTCCAGGTGGCAACCAAAATTCTCTACTGGGCTGAGATTCATGTGGAAGATTTAACAGCAGTTTACATTCCAGGCAGTCAAAACCAGATAGCAGCCTGCTTGAGCCGGAGATTTCCCAGCCAGGGAGAATGGGCAATCAGCAGTCGCTATATTCAACCAATTTTCACCAGATGGGGGACACCCAGTGTAGACCTTATGGCCACACCAGAGAATGCTCAAGTACCATAATTTGTCACAAGGTTCAGGTACAACGGGGCAATAGTCCAAGACCTTGATCTTGATCTTGTGGCGGTTTCCCCTAGTGTACCGGTTTCCTCCAATCCCATTAATTATGAGGACCTTACTGAAGATCGAGAAGGAAGAGGTGCATGCCATCTTAATTGTACCCTTCTGGCCCAGGAGGCATCAGCCCCACCAGTACACCTCCCCCTCGGGAGAGATCTGTTACAGCAGGAGCAATGGATGCACCCCAACCCACAGAGATTGCGGTTGATGGCCTGGCTGTTGAATCGGCCCGACTGCAGGCACAGGGCCTCTCAGAGGATATAATTGCTACCTTACTAGGGGCAAGGAAGTCTACAACAAATACCACATATTCCAGAATCTGGAGATTTGTGGACTTTGCATTACAGCATAATTTCTCCCCATTAACTCCGGGTATCGCAAATATTTTGGAATTTCTACAGACAGCACTAACTATAGGCTTGGCATACAACTCAATTAAAGTCCAAGTGTCAGCCCTGTCCTGCTTCACTGGACATAGATGGGCTAAGGAACCTTTGATAAAACAATTCCTCAGAGCCGCAATAATGCTCCTTACACACGGTCGGATTTTCCGATGGAAAATGTCCGATCGGAGCGTGTTGTCGGAAATTCCGACAGTGTGTGGGCTCCATCGGACATTTTCCATCGGATTTTCCGACACACAAAGTTGGAGAGCAGGAGATAAAATTTTCCGACAACAAAATCCGTTGTCGGAAATTACGATCGTGTGTACACAAATCCGACGGACAAAGTGCCAGGCATGCTCAGAATAAATAAAGAGATGAAAGCTATTGGCCACTGCTCCGTTTATAGTCCCGACGTACGTATTTTACGTCACCGCGTTCAGAACGATCGGATTTTCCGACAACTTTGTGTGACCGTGTGTATGCAAGACAAGTTTGAGCCAACATCCGTCGGAAAAAATCCTAGGATTTTGTTGTCGGAATGTCCGAACAAAGTCCGACCGTGTGTACGGGGCATAAGAGTACGGCTACTAAGGAAGACTTGGGAGCGGTCCTAAAAAGCGCTGTTGCAGCTCCATTTAGTCCGGTGGACTCATGCACACTGGGGTCTCTGACAATCAAGCTGGTCTTCTTGACGGCCATTACAACGGCCAGGAGGGTATCGGAATTAGCAGCCTTATCCGGTGAAGAACCATTCTGCATTATTTATCCGGACAGAGTGATCCCGAGACCCTCTTCAGCTCTAGCCTCTAAGGTAGTGTCAAGTTTTCATGTAAACTGGGAATCAGTGTTACCTTGCTTTACACAACCTCCAGAGTAGGCGAACCAGTTAGATTTGAGACCTCTGGATATGGTCGGCTTGTTGTCAACATATCTTCAGAGGGCACAACAGATACGCAAATCGTATAGTTTGTTCATCTTCCCTTCGGGACCCAAGAAGGGGGAGGCAGCACCATCAAGGGTCTTATCCACCTGGTTTACAAGGACCATCTCCTTGGCATACAAGCAACAGGGCCTTGCTCCTCCGCAGACTATATGGGCTCATTCTACAAGAGGGATGGCAGCTTCTTGGGCGTCCATAGCAAGATCCTGGTGGAAGACATATGCAGAATTGCTAGCTGGAGCTCCTGTGAGACTTTTGCTCGGCACTACAAACTAGATGTAGTCGCCGCTAGCTCTTCGACATTTGGAACGGCAGTAGTTTAGACTCCTTTAATCAATTAATTAATTAAAAGTGTGGTTAAGCATGGAATTATAAGAGTCTTTGTTGTTTCTTTTCCACCCTATATTGAATTTGTATATCCCATAGTGTGCTGACGGGAGGACGACCAGGAAAACGGATAATTGTTATCAATACTCGTACCGTAATTTTTCTTTCCTGGTCCGTCCTCAAGTCAGCACAACTTTGCTTCCCTCCCCAAGTGGCCTGTTGCTGCTACAAAAGAACACGAGGGGGAGAGGAGGACAGGGATTTATAACACTCTATCTATCTATCTATCTATCTATCTATCTATCTATCTATCTATCTATCTATCTATCTATCTATCTATCTATCTATCTATCTATCTATCTATCTATCTATCTATCTATCTATCTATCTATCTATCTATCTATCTATCTATCTATCTATCTACCTGTCTGTCTATTTATCTATCTATCCATCTGTATCTATCTGTCTATATGTCTGTCTGTCTCTATCTATCTCTCTATCTGTGTATCTATCTGTTCCTATCTATCCATCCACCTCTCTGTCTGTCTATTTATCTATCTGCCTGCCTATCGATCTGTCTGTAGGCCCTATCAAGGGCGAGTGATGGGGGGGGGGGATGTTGTTGGTTGGGTCTCTGTTTGCGCCCCCCCAAAAAATTGAGCACCAGCCGCCACTGGGCCTGGAGACTGATTGGTTCTGAAACAAATCCGATCGTTGCGGCCACTGTAACATAACATTGCTTCGCCCACCCGTGCCATTCTGCCGCAATAAAACTGTGGCGGTTGGTCGGGGAGTGGTTAATCTTCAACTGTCATGATGCTGCACATGTGATCAGTTATGGCACCAGCCATTAGATAGTTTGACAGTTTGGCTTACAGCACAACCAATGTGACAGGCACAAGCCGGAAATGTACATTTTTTTTAAACTGTTACCCTGGGTTCACACTAGTGCGATGCGGGAACCAGTGTGATTCCAGCGCTGGTTCCCGCATCGTTCTTTTCCCGCAGGCAGTTCACACTGCCTTGTGCGAACCGCTGCGGGTGTCATTAACTAAGTTAATGACACCCCCAGTTTAGTTCACAGATCGCAGTGCGAACTGTGAACTTGCACAGGAATCGGATCGCATGGATGAGAACACCCATGTGATCCAATTCTAGTGCAGGAAAAAACAAGTCCCTGCACTATTTTCTGTGCGAATCCAATGCGAGTTCAGCCATACGACTGTATGGCTGAACTCGCATTGCTCAGAGATCGCATGTGATTGGCCCCTGCAGTGTGGATGCGAATCACATGCGATCTCTGAGATCGCACTAGTGTGAACCCAGGCTAAATCAATGGGTTTACTTCCGCTTTAAATTACATAGAAATAATTTCAAATTATTTCAATGAATAAGAATTACTGTGGAGCAACTGACATGCTGTAATCAGCCAATTTCGCCTCCAGATTTGGAAAGCTACAATATAACTACTTTGTAGAAATGGTGGATTATCCTGAATTGGCAAGAACTTTGATACATAAGGAGACATTCTTGTTTTTTTCTCAACTCTCATCCAGCTATGATTCACCTCAAGCAAGCTATGATTGTATCTCCACAAAGTAAATTAGTTTTCAAACTTGAAGGCAGATATCTCATATTTATAATAAAGTATAAATATTGATAAAAATAAAAACTTCACTGCACTCAGGTTACAGCAGAGAAAAGCAGCTAGCATAAATTGTGGGTAACAATTAACAAAACATTTAAAAGAATGCCGTGCTTAATAAAAAAAAAGTCCCTTCAGAAAAATTTCACAGATCCAAAGGAGCACCCAGAGTGTATAACAGAGGTAAATCTGCAGGTGAAAAGACGATCCTCCACCAACGTCACAGCAAACTGGGCCTCTTACCCTCAGAAGTGGACCACTACATTACAGGTGGTCTAACGACGCTCATACCTCCATCAGGCTTGTTCCTATTCACCATGGACTACACAGAGATTATGGCTCAAATCCTGTTATCCCCTCTAAGAGCATTTCTCCACAGGTTAGATTACCATACATGTACACCAAAAAGAAAACAAAGACCACCTATAGTGTAGTAAGGTGTAGGTCTACATGACTGTGGTTTGGTTTCAACAGAACCCCTCATTTTCCACTTCTTGATTAAAATTTGAACACTGCTGATTGGCATTCTCAATTCCCTGGATAACTTTTTATATCCCTTTCTTGTTTTGTACAATTCAACTATCTTTTCAGATCCTTTGACAATTCTTTTGCTTTCCCCATGACTCAGAATCCAGAAACGTCAGTGCAGCACTAGATGAAAGATGCAAGGGTCTGTGAGTCCAGAAACTCATTGACCTTTTATACACACACACTAATTACAAGCAAACAGATCACAGGTGAGGATGGTTACCTTTAATAGCCATTAGGACCCCTTTGTGTCAATTTGTGTGCATGTAATCAGGCCAAAATCACCAGGGTATGTAAACGCTTGATCAGGATCATTTGGGTAGTTTCTGTTGTGATTACGATTTAAAAAGAGTAAACACACAGTTGATAATAAATGGCTTCAGTCAAACACTAACCATGAGTGAAAGAAATGTTTTGTGTTATCAGTCCTATTCTCTGAAAAATGGCCAATAAATCATAAATTCTGCCAGGGTATGTAAACTTATGAGCACAACTGTATATATCCATCTTTCGAAATTCGAATTTCGTATAGAATGACTTGAAATTTGAATAGAAAAGATTAGAATAGAATAGAAAATAATAGAAAAGAATAGCATAGAAAAACAATAGAACAGAATAGAAAAAAATATAACATATATTATATTTTATTCTATTCTGTTCTTTTGTTTTTCTATTCTATTATTTTCTATTCTATTCTAATCTTTTCTATTCAAATTTGAATTCATTCTATACAAAATTCGAATCTCGGAAGATGTTAATTATTATTAATATATATATATATATAGGTATATATATACCGTATATATATATGGTATATATATACCTATATATATATATATATATATATATATATATATATATATATATATATATATATATATATATATATATATATATATATATATATATATATATATACACACACACACACACACATACACAGTATCTCACAAAAGTGAGTACACCCCTCACATTTTTTTGTAAATATTTTATTATACCTTTTCATGTGACAACACTGAAGAAATGACACTTTGCTACAATGTAAAGTGGTGAGTGTACAGCTTGTATAACAGTGTAAATTTGCTGTTCCCTCAAAGTAACTCAACACACAGCCATTAATGTCTAAACCGCTGGCAATAAAAGTGAGTACACCCCTAAGTGAAAATGTCCAAATTGGGCTCAAAGTGTCAATATTTTGTGTGGCCACCAATAATTTCCAGCAAGCACTGCCTTAACCCTCTTGGGCAAGGAGTTCACCAGAGCTTCACAGGTTGCCACTGGAGTCCTCTTACACTCCTCCATGGTGACATCACGGAGCTGGTGTATGTTAGAGACCTTGCGCTCCTCCACCTTCCGTTTGAGGATGCCCCACAGATGCTCAATAGGGTTCAGGTCTGTAGGCAGGCTTGGCCAGTCCATCAGCTTTACCCTCAGCTTCTTTAGCAAGGCAGTGGTCAACTTGGAGGCGTGTTTGGGGTCGTTATCATGTTGGAATACTGCCCTGCGGCCCAGTCTCCGAAGGGAGGGGATCATGCTCTACTTCAGTATGTTACAGTACATGTTGGCATTCATGGTTCCCTCAATGAACTGTAGCTCCCCAGTGCCGGCAGCACTCATGCAGCCCCAGACCATGACACTCCCACCACCATGCTTGACTGTAGGCAAGACTGTACTCCTTACCTGGTCGCCGCCCCACATGCTTCATCAGACCACAGGACATGGTTCAGTAATCTATGCCCTTAGTCTGCTTGTCTTAAGCAAACTGTTTGCGGGCTTTCTTGTGCATCATCTTTAGAAGAGGCTTCCTTATGGGATGACAGTCATGCAGACCAATTTGATGCAGTGCGCAGCGTATGGTCTGAGCACTGACAGGCTGACCCCCCACCCCTTCAACCTCTGCAGCAATGCTGGTAGCAGTCATAAGTCTATTTGCCAAAGACAACCTCTGGATATGACACTGAGCACGTGCACTGACCTTCTTTGGTTGACCATGGCGAGGGTTGTTCCCAGTGGAACCTGTCCTGTTAAACCACTGTATGGTCTTGGCCACTGTGCTGCAGCTCAGTTTCAGGGTATTGGAAATCTTCTTATATCCTAGGCCATCTTTATGTACAGCAACAATTCTTTTTTTCAGATCCTCAGAGAGTTATTTGCCATGAGGTGCCATGTTGAACTTTCAGTGACCAGTATGAGAGAGTGAGAGCTTTAACACCAAATGTAACACACCTGCTCCCCATTCACACCTGAGACCTTGTAACACTAATGAGTCACATGACACCGGGGAGGGAAAATGGCTAATTGGCCCCAATTTGGAAATTTTCACTTAGGGGTGTACTTACGTTTGCTGCCAGCGGTTTAGACATTAATGGCTGTGTGTTGCTTTATTTTGAGGGGACAGCAAATTTACACTGTTATACAAGCTGTACACTCACTACTTTGCATTGTAGCAAAGTGTCATTTCTTTAGTGTTGTCACATGAAAAGATATAATAAAATATTTACAAAAAATGTGAGGGGGTGTACTCACTTGTGAGATACTATATGTTGTACACTGCTATAACTTTTACATAAAAAAAAATGACAGAAAAATAAACAAATCTCTCTGTTCTTCAGGATAGATAATGACGACAATTCCCCTGCTACTGAATATATTAATATAACATACAAAGGAGCAATTAATAATATAAAACCATTGCGGATTGTCGGTGCCTGCAAATTAAACATTTACCGCTTTCCTTTCGACTCACAGAAGCGCAACCTCACCTTTGGTTCATATATTCATACAGGTATGTTTATACTATTAAAACTCACTAACGATTTACTAACTGCTAAAACCAACAGCCAGTACTCCATACTCCTACTACTTGACCCCTTTGATACTGTTGACCACCCGCTCCTTCTCAATAAACTATATTCCCTTGGCCTCCGAGATTCTGCTTTATCCTGGTTCTCTGCCGATTTATCACAGCACTCCTTCAGTGTCACCTACAACTCTGTCTCCTTCTCTCCATTGCCCCTTTCTGTGGGGGTCCCCCAAGGCTCTGTTCTTGGACCTCTTCTCTTCTCTATCTACACCTCCTTCCTTGGTCACTTGATAACCGCCCACGGCTTCCAATACCACTTATACGCTGATGACACCCAAATCTATCTGTCTACTCCTCACCTCACTCCTTCAGTCTCCTCTCGCATTACTAACTTACTAACTGACTTATCAGCATGGATGTTGCACCACTTCCTTTAAATAAATCTCTCTAAAACTGAGCTATTAATATTCCCCCCCGCCCGTGCCCCCCTCCATGACTTTTCCATCAAAATCAACAATGCAACCATCAGTCCCTCCCCTCACGCCAGGGTACTAGGTGTAATCCTAGATTCTGACTTGTCATTTCAGCCTCAAATCCAATTGTTGTCAAACGTTTGTAGAATTCACCTCCATAACATCTCTAAAATTTGCCCCTTTTTAACAAATGAAACCACCAAGCTCCTCATTCACTCCCTTGTTATCTCTCGCCTTGACTATTGCAACTCCCTTCTCATTGGCCTGCCTCTCCATAGGCTATCCCCTCTTCAGTCTATCATGGATGCTGCTGCCAGACTTATACACCTTACCAACCGCTCAGTGTCTGCCAACCCTCTCCTCCAATCCCTGCACTGGCTCCCAATCACCCAGCGAATTAAATTCAAAATACTAACCACAACATACAAAGCCATTCACAACTCTGCCCCGAGCTACATCACCAACCTTGTCTCCAAATATCACCCAAACCGTCCTCTCCACTCTTCTCAAGACCTCCTACTCTCAAGCTCTCTCGTCTCCTCCTCTCATGCTCGTCTCCAGGATTTCTCTAGAGCCTCTCCCATCCTCTGGAACTCGCTACCTCCACCTGTCCGGCTATCCCCTACTCTTACTACCTTCAGGCGATCTCTGAAAACTCATCTCTTTAGGAAAGCCTATAACGTCTTTAACTAATCTTTTACCACTTCCATCAGCTCATTCCCCACAGTTACAACCTTTTGTACCACCTGCCCCACCCTATTAGATTGTAAGCTCTTCTGAGCGGGGCCCTCTTAATCCTCCTGTATCTTATTGTATTATAACTGTATTGTCTCCCTTTTATATTGTAAAGCGCTGCGTAAACTGTTGGCGCTATATAATTCCTGTAAAATAATAATAATAATTACTATGTTACACACAGATTACATTTTTATAGACAGTAAGGAATGTTAACGTGACACTAAACTCTGGTTTAAGAAAAGAAAATTCTATTCAAGTATGTATTCTTAACTCAAAAAGTCCCTTCTGTTGCTCTCAGCCTCCTCCAAATATCCAAACTTTTTTTAGCTGCTGTGACCTGAATTACTATTAGAGGGTGGCTGCATTCGTTCTCCACAGTCCCACTATATGTAGGAATGTAGCCACCCTTTCTTGCTCGCTCCTTAGATGGACTAGACACTATGGACTGTGGGATTTGTAGTGTGCAAATGAACAAACGGATGTGGGGGGGGGGGGTCTGGAGGATGTTACAAGGAGGCAGAAGAAATCATTTCTTAAAAAATAGATTACATAGCCAATAAGTAGCAGATGTGTATGGATTATTTTTGGAGAATAAGGATATAATCACAGAAAAGGCTAATACCTCTTAGCCCCACCTTTACTATTTACAGATACATCAAAGTATGTAAGTTACATTAGAATCAATGATGGGACAAGGGGTCTACTCTACACTCAACCCTCTAACAGGAAGTTAGATTACAGCACAGAAAAAAAAGGAATTTTGAGATTTGGAGGAGAAAGTCAATAGAAGGTCCATATTGAGTTGAGGAAACATACTTGAATATACAGAAATTATTTTATTAAACCAGAGTTTATTGTCACTTTAAGGCTCTGTTTCCACTACTGCGACTTATTTTGCGACTTGAAACATGTCAAGTCGCATGACAAGTCAAAACCAATGTATTTCAATGGTCCCCGTTCTAATTGGTGCGACTCAAGTTGCAGCGACTCGAAAAAAGGTTCTTGCACTACTTTGTTCCGTCTTCGGTGCGACTTGTTCTCCATAGAAAGGTATTAAGTCGCAATGCAGTCGTATGTACATGTCTGACACCGCGACTTTGTTGCGACTTCCATGGAAATCTACGGAAGCACATGATCTCTGCTCCTCCCAAATACATTACTTCCTATATTGATGTATGTGAGTGTGGAAGACAGCAGGAAGCATGCCTAGGGCTCGAAAAAATAAGCGATAAGTGCATGACAATGAGGAAATTATTCGGCTTGTCAGACAACGTCCGGCAATATATGACCTCAGAGATCCAGGTTACAAAGATCATGCAAAGAAGGAGAGAGCATGGTTGGAAGTGGCTCGCATATATTATGAGACCTGGGACTCTTTATCAGCCACAGAACGTTCTTCAAAAAGTAAGTGGTTGATATATGCTGCTTAGCACTTTGCGCCTTGCACCTATTTAAATATTCTGTAACCAATGGGTGTGTGTTAACAATGTGCACTGTGTTTTCTTGGTGGGGACTGCTTCTCCTGCCAGGAGATCACAATGGTTTGGCAGGAGGGAATCCCCTGTCAACACTATCTGTGTTCATGGTGGAATTTATATAGTTACTTTCCTGTAACCTGTGGCTGCAGGAAAGTAAATCTGTGTGTGTGGGCCAGCAAATAATATTTGACCAGGGTCCAAATAATATTAAATAATATTAAAGATGGCCCTGTCAACATCCTCCAGCACATGGCAAATTATGTAGGTGTCATGGGTAATATATTTAGCGGTTGTTTTAACACCATCCATATCAATTATGCAGCCTAGCAAATGAATGACCTATAGGCAGTTACTAAAGTTTTTGGTTTTAATTTATTATTTGCTTTATATTTTGTAGTGCACTCATTACAAACTCAATGGAGAAGTCTCAAAGACTGCTACAACCGGTACTTACGCAAATTAAAAGAAGGAAGGAGTGGTTCCGTCTCAAAAAGATTAGCCCCATATGCCCATGCCGGGGATCTTGATTTTTTGAAACCAGTGTTGGAAATGCGAGAGCAAGTTATCAGCAGGCATATGTTACGAATTGTACATATCAAATTGTAATGCTTACTTAAAAAATATGTGATTTGTATTTCAGAACCCAAGCAAGCTGGGAAGACAGCACACAGGGTTTGGCAGCAGAAGATGAGGCAGAGGAAGCTGCGGAGGAGGAGGAGCAAGAACAATTCCAAGACAATGTTGACAAGGAACTGTTCGTAGATGAATCAAGGTCAACATCAAACTCAATGAATGAGGAGGATGCAGAACCAGGGCCTAGCAATGGCCTTTGCGAAGATCTTCAAGGGGAAGTACCCGGCCTGTGAAACCCATGGATAAAATTTTAGATGTAGTCAGTCAGATGTCCACTAAAATGGCTGAAAACCAGTGTGAAGACACAGCATTTCTCACTGTAATTTTAGGCATATGTAAACAGGTACCCCCTGAGTATGCACTCAGGATGGCTTTGATGTCAACTGCTCAATCATTTGTGGGTGAGGGGCCAACAACATCTTCAGCATATATGCGACCCCCCCTTCCCCAATATCCCCCTTATCAACAATACACTCACTTTCAAAGTACACAGTATGCTCCACCAATAAACCGTCCATACTGTGACCAGTATGGTAATATGCTGAATCCCTCAAGGCCACGCATGTTGCATCCAATTCCTGCCCCCACTACCTCTACCCTTGGCCCCCCAACCACTCACCAACTTAGGCAGCCTACACCCAGTCAGGTTCCACCTTTTCTGGAAAGGAAATATTACCCTGGTCCATCAGTGGATTTCCCTGGACCAACCAATAGTTCAGTTTCCGGGACCACTGAAAACAAAACATACGAGCAATTGTAATTTACTATTATTTTTGATGTGGGTTTAAGACTTGTTCTATATTTTTTGGTTGGTTGAGGAGGCCAAAACAACAACTGTTGAATTTTTGAGTTCATGGAAAGTATTTCTTTATTTTTGCCTTCTTGCAAAAAGAGTTGTCTTGTAAAAAAGATTCAGATTATATATTTTATTTTTTTATGACTTTTATTTCGGTGTTTTTCCAAGTGAAATATTTTATTATTTTAATATTTGTTGTGCTTGTTAAAAAGTAAAAAAAAATGGTGTAGTTCACCAAAACACATAACAAAAAAATTTTTTGTGCTTTCCTGCACAAAAATCTTGAAATTAAAAATTATTTTGGTTACATTATGCATTTTCTGCTTATCCTTTTTTCGAATTTGTGGTAAAGACCTGTTATTCCGCATTTGGATGCAATGAAACATAACAGACATCTAAATAATATTACAATAAAATGCATGACATACATTATGCTATGGCATCCTGCTGCCAGGGGACAGAACCAGCAGCAGACATAAAATAAGACGAGAATCCCTCACGCACACTGGCACCATTGGTGGTGCCCCTACTGGCACTCCATTGTGCACCTTCCAGATCGTGCATGAGGGAATCTTCAAAAAGATAGCCATCACGAATTCCAACAAAATTATGAAGCACACATGCTGCTTTTACTGCAGATATTGCATTCTCAAGTTTTAAATTAATCGGTGTATGTAGCAAACGCCACTTGTTGGCTAAAATGCCAAAAGAACATTCTACCACTCGTCTTGCCCTCGTTAACCAGTAATTGAAGATTCGCTTCTCTTCACTCAGACACCTATTGGAATAAGGCCTTAATAGATGCTCACTGAGAGCAAAGGCCTCATCCCCAACAAACACAAATGGCATTGGCGGCCCATTTGTTCCTGGCAACGGACAGTCCTGTGGCAGGTCCAGACCATTTTCCCGCAACATTCTTCCAAATGATGATCTTTGGAAAATACTGGAGTCTGAGCTGCTGCCATATGATCCGATGTCTATATAGCTAAAACAATAATTGGCATCAGCCACTGCTAGTAATACAAAAGAAAAATATTTTTTGTAATTAAAGTATTTTGTTCCACTGCCAATGGGCATCACTACCCTCATATGTTTTCCGTCAATTGCCCCTAGACAATTTGGGAAATTGCAACGATCCCAGAAAACTTCCGCTATCTTGCACCAATCTTCGCAAGTGGGCTTCTTCAGGACCAAATCCCTAAGGACATTCCAGATGTCTCGGCAATCGTGGACCTGTATCGTGGACAATATTGCTGACAGTAGTTTTGCCAACCAAAAACTCATAATGCAAACTTGCAAAGGAATGTCCAGTTGCCAGGTACCTAAAATGGAAAAGTACATACATTTTATGATAATGATACATATTTACACTAAGCTACTTCAATAAACAAAAAAAAAAAGAGCTAGGAAGGAGGTGCCTGAGGATGTGAAGAATGAAGAAGAGGAGCAGGAGAAAGACACTGGTGATGTAGAGGCAAAGTTAAGATTGTAAAAACAAGCTTACGCACAATTACATGCTAGTATTTATTTTTGGACTTCATGTAAAGATGATGAAAGAATGATGTGGATCTCCAAATGCCACATAGAAGTTAAGAAGAAGAAACAGTAGGTATGAAAAGTTACCTCAATGTTATTATGAGTGTTTCAACAGCTGGAATACTCCTTCTGAAACTTGTGTTTTGTCGCTCTAGATGACTAGAGAGCAAAGCCAACAATTCATCAAAACTGTAAAGAGAAAAAATATGGCTATTATCTACACTGACCATGTAAAAATCAAACATTTAAAAATGGAGTTCCATTTTTATAACAATTTGATCAGGTTATAGTTAACACTTCTAGCTATTCAAATCTAAAAATTATAAAAAGAGTCATACTGACCAGGCATATACACATTTTCATAAATATATCTGGCAGCATTTGCAAGTTGACATCAAAAAATGTTCTCACCTTCTAATTGACATCCTTGTGTAGGTGAAGAATTTGTCTTCATGAGCCCGGAGGTCATTGTAAAGGACCCCAAACTGGCCTCTCATTTCCCTTTGGGCGATGATGGGATAGATCCAAAACCTATGCCTTCTCCTCCTCCGGTTATCCTCCTCTTCTTTATCTATAAATGCTGCTACAGCAGCCAAAATGACTGCTGACCCAACATATTGCATAGCCAACATGTTTGCTAACAAACATACAACACGTGACAACGAAAGAGGAAGGGGAAATAAATAAGCAGGATAAGGAATTACATCACTATGACTAAATCGCAGAACATCCAAGTCGCACAAAGTCGTTATCAAAGTCGCAACAAAACGCACCACAAATCGCATCGCAAAATCGCAGTGTAAAGAGCGCGACTTTGGGGACGCACTAGTGGAAACATAGCGTAAGGGTTCATTTACACCATCCAGTGACCTGCATGTTTTCTGCACTGGTCAAACGCAGGGCACTGCAAGGGCACATAGAAAACAATGGAAGTCGTTCACATTGCAACAACACATTATTGCATATAAATGCAGTGTACTGCGCCTGAAAATGTATGCAGATGCTTGTTACTGGACATGCATTTTTCATTTCATGTCTTCTCCTGACTGGAAGTTGACTTGAGTTGGGTGAAAGCAAAATGGAAAATTGTATCATTACCTGACAGTAATTTTCCTTTTCTGATTCAAAGCATGACAGCATACATAGGCTCCGCCCCTCGCCCAATCAGGACTGGTTATACTATATATAAATGAGTCGCCTCCCCCAGGCGGCATTCTCGTAACTATACTCAAATGCGAAACCCACAAGGGAGGGACCTGTATGCTGTCATGCTTTGCATCAGGAAAGGAAAATTACCGTCAGGTAAGTATACAATTTTCCGTATTCCTGGCACAAGAATGACAGCATACATGAATGGGATGTAGCACGCCAACAGAACCTATAAGGGTGGGCCACGCTGAAGCGTTTGATCAACATATCATTAGATTTGTTTAGAACTGAAGTCAACTCCCCTGCTTCCAATGTTGCTTGATTGTTTTTCCAGTAGGCAAAAAATGGTTTGTAGTATAACCTGGTTGGTATCCTGTAAAATTCTGGACCCATTTCATTCTGGATAATTTTGCCCATGAGCACGCCACCCATTTGATAAAGTGAACTCTGCACTAGATTGAGGAATTTATCTTCGTCCTTTAAGCTCCTTAGGCTACTCTGACCCGAGATAATGCCATTGTCTTATTGGACAGTGAAAAGTGGCCTGCAGAGGCCACTGTCTGACCTTCTAAAGAAGGGCCACTTCCATGTATTTCTTCCACATTGCGTCACCACAAGCTGGAGTAATGGACTCTGACATTTCAGTTTGGACATGCTGGAAGGGTGATGTCTTGACAAAGAAGCAAGAATGCAGACCCTCGTCTGGTGCTGGAGAAGAAGAAACCAGAGCTATTTTGTTTGATTATGGTGGCAATAAGGTAGTTTACCGCTTGGCGCTTTGATCTCTGAAATAATTCCCCCAGACGTGATATCCTTAAGAAATACTGCTTTAGTGTCACTGAACCTATTGATGTAGTCTTGTTCAGAAGAATGGAGGAGTGGGACAACCTTCCCAACACTAGTTGCACTGCAAGTTCTAAGGGAAAGAACGATCTGTACCGGCCTTTCGGAATTGGTTCCCCCAAATGTGCGGCGGTCATTGGATCTCAGGAATTGAGGACATGACCAAGACTTGACTACCGCTCAATCCCTTATCTTATATTACTTGCAGACGTCTTAATCTTTGCAGCTGGGAGCAGAGGATTCTATCCTTAAATTCTCCCAGTTGCTAGATCTAATGTGGCTGAATTTGGAAACAACTTGGCTCCACTGTGTAATGTCTGAGATCTCAGGAAGAATAGAATAGGATGTTCTTGGGCTAAAGACCTACTTTAAGGACACCACGGCCTGTAAGGCCACCGTATCATTATTGCCCTTATCCCAGCTGTATGACTACGGATCATGGATGAACTAGATGGACTTGTCCAACCTGATGGACTTTCTAAACCTGCCTAACTATGTACTATGATCCTGATGAGGAGCTTGGAGATCACCGGGTCTGGTGGCTATATAGGCTAACCTGTCATCTCAGCTAGATGTTAGTAGATCCACTGCTTCCACTTCTGGAAAGCTCCTCTTGCAGGAATAACTGCCCTTCTTGACCATTGAGTTTACTGCCAAGTTGAGATTCATTGAACCGCTTGTTGGTCTAGGGACTCACCCTTGACATCCAAGGCTTTGTATTTTACCGTATCTGACAGGAAGTTCTGGAAAGCCAGAACACAGAACGATGAGCTGAGACAGGTTTTACTGTTGGCAAACCTGAATGGGAGATACCTCTTGCCAAGACAACAGGAGATTACCTATTGCGGTCTGTTTGGAGCATAACTGAGGCCTCCTAGGCTGTGTTGCCCAAACGACTTCCCCACTTGAGAATCACTGTACCCCTGATGTTAGACACTTCGGCCTCCATTGGCCTATGTCATTGACCTTGAGCTAGGTCACTACCAAGTGAATACCAAGAAAGTGAATAAACTTTGATGATTGGTATGCCTGGAAGTTGATAAGATTAACTATCCTTAGCCACCATCAACGGGACTAGTCTCATTTGTGGGGTAATCTTCCCTGGAATAGGAAGCAAATCTTTCATTACCTTAGAAGGCCAGTTTATAATGTTCTCAATCTTCCAGTGCGTCCAAACGACTGCATGGATTACTGCAGACTACTTCCCGACCATTTGAGACCATGGGATACAAACGGATGGGATAGAGCTAGGACTTGCCTCTACATAAGACCTAATACTGTCACCTCCGTGAAGGCAACTCTACAGTATTCTCCTGAATGTCTGAAATGTCATTATTATAATGAGATTAGTTGGCCTTCCCTCTGAATCAGGGTTTGCCAGGACCTGGAGGATGTTGAGTCACCCGCAGCTGTTGTTCACATAAGGAACCTGCAGCCCTTGCTTCTGCAAGATGGCCACTACTGGGAGCAATGTTCTGGAAAAAAGGTCTTAAATATGTGGAAAGGTCAAAAAAATGTTGAACGAACCCAAAGTGAAAACTCTCAGAAGCCTGGGTGTACCGAAGTGCGTATGTACACATCAGCTAGATCTAGAGAAACTGTAGCTGCTTTATCTGATGGTTTGAGTGATTGTTCTCAATGACTGCATATGATGTTTTTTGGTTCTTGATCCTTCGTTCCATATCTTGTCTAAATCTGCTTTCTGACTAAGAACAATGGACCAATGGTTCTTGTTGGACAAGATTTGGTAACATTTGCTTAAATCCTTGTGTAGCACTGACCCCCAAAGGAGCTGCTGGTATTTGATTTGGGTCTGTACTCTGCTATACACCCCTTAAATTTTGACTCAGTCCCCTTGACACAGCTGTAGTGTAATGTTAGTGTGTGATAAACTTAAAGATAATTTCACAGTGTACAATATAATATACCTTTTGTCTTTATCTTCAACCTCCAACTTCTACCTGGTCAGCAATACAAAAGGAAACAACACTCCACACAGGAATACTTAACCAAGAATAATGTTTTACTGTATCTACTTCAAAGTAATGGTTACAGCAGTTGTACTGTCAGACCAACGTAGTGTGACAGCCAACAGATTTAACTCACAAAGGTATTACACAAATGTAAAGTGTTTAAATTACCTTACTAGCAATATGTCTAGGAAATGGGACAAATGACAGAGTGAACTGACTTCACTATGGGCACTGTCCCACCCTTTGCACGCTTTGTAACTGTTAGAGAAAGCGAATGCTAATCTGATAAAGTATAATACAATCCCTAGGGAGCTCCCATTACTTTATATTATGGTAACTTTAATATGGCAATGAAACACAAAGCCTTGTGTTTTATGAGACAGTCCTTTTCTTCTTTCTTCTGCTAGCTATGTGTAAAGTATGCCGGCATCCATTTCTTACCTGAGCCTTTGGTCGCAGACACTCACCTGTTGTAGTGACTATTTCCACCACGTCTCCTTCCTCCTCCTCCTCCTGTTGTCTTTGGTGGGTCTCCACTTCTTCATGAGGTGGGGGGTTTCTGGTCTCCTTGGATGAGGGGTGTCCTCCGAGTCTTTTATCCCCTATGTAAAAAAAAAATAGGTATACTTAGCACACAGATATTTGATGGCAGAAATAGGAATATGAAACATTGCTTGGAAGTGGGGTACAATTGTCTGTTTTGGCAGAGTTCCAAGATGTAGAATTTTTATTGTCCTTTGTCAAGCTTCAATACTTTACCTGTTTTGTACAAGCTTCACAATGGAGACACCCCTATAGTATACACTGGAGCACATGTGTGGGACCCCTAATAAAAAGGGTGTTCTGGTGTCCCACACTAGTGCTCCAGCGTCCAGAAGTGAAAACTGCTGCTGAGTGTCCTCTCCTTACACAGAATTTAGTTTGTTTGCATTTCATTCTAGTTACAAACCCATCTACACAACCAAATTATTTTCAGACAAGTAGGCCATAAAAAATGTTGGCAAATGCATATGGCCAAAACAATGGTGTTTTCTAGGCCGAACGAACAATGTTTTATACAAACGAATAATGTGCCCATGAACATGAAAGTTGCCATTTTAAACTGGACAACAGTTAAGAAAAGCACTTGGAGCAGCACGAACGTAATAAACATAAAGAATAGGAACACAGGACAACTACTTACTTTTTTGCAGCACTCTCCTGATCCTTCTGTACTGCTCATGCTCTCTTAATTTGAGGTCCGACCACCGCTTCCTGAGCTGATCTTTCGATCGTCGTACCCCGAAATTCCAGTGCAGACTCTTGACCACTTTCGCCATGATCTTGGCCTTTCGGACATTGGGGTTGGGGTAAGGTCCATACTTCCCGTCATAGTCGGCCTTCTTCAGGAAGTCCACCATCTCAAACATCTCCCCAAAGGACATATTTGAGGCCTTAAATCAGGGATCCTCAAACTACGTCCCTCCAGCTTTTGCAGAACTACACATCCCATGAGGCATTGTAAAACTCTGACATTCACAGACATGACTAGGCATGATGGGAATTGTAGTTCCTGAACACCTGGAGGGCCACAGTTTGAAGACCCCTGCCTTAAATCGTCCCCTTCTGGATCGGGACGTTTCTGGCTCCAGGTCTTCCTCCTCCTCCTTCTCGTTGCTGTAATTAGCATGCACCTGCTGTGTCTCCGCCATGTGCTCTTCCCTCACTGCGCCAAACGAGAAGGGGCGGGGAATTGACTAGAAAGAATGTCAGGGGCAGGCGGAGTTTCACGCATGCGCAGTGTCTATAAAGCGTAACACGCATGCGTAGTACATACGATCTGTGAGCGGAGGAAGGAGTATCGGAGGCGCCGATTGTGATAACGAAGGTAAGATCTAAACTTGGGCCTATACTGCTTCTAGATTGAGGCCTATATTGTAACAAGATTAGGAGAGTTTTGCCTGACATTAGGGCTTGTCTCGTGTTGTGTCTTGCAGATAAAATGGATGGCTTCAATGACCACAACTTCCTCCCCCTGTTCATAGACAAATACAGGGAGCTGCCCTGTCTGTGGCAGGTGAAACATCCACATTATAATCATAAACAAAAGAGGCAGACAGCGCTGGAGAAACTGCTGGAGTTGGTGATGCCAGTGGTCCCCACAGCAACCATCCCCTATTTAAAAGCCAAAATTGGTGGCCTGAGGAGCACTTATCTAAGGGAGCGCAAGAAGGTCATGGATTACCAGAGATCAGGAGCTGCAGCAGATAACATTTGTGTCCCCAGGCTGTGGTACTATGAGAGACTGCGATTTCTGTCAGACCAGACTGGAGTCAGGGAATCCCTCTCAACCCTTCCTTCCACTCTTCCTTCCACCCCAGCTGAGGCTTCCGATGTCCAACCTGGGACTTCCAGCAAGGAAGAAGTGGAGGAGCCCAGCTTGAGCCAGGTATAGCATTCTTCCACAGATTTCTGGTCAATAAATAAATGATGTTTACTAGATGTTATTATTGATCAGTAATTGCTGAATTAATAAAGTGTTTTACATATCAATAGACAGTAGTGGGCAAAAATAATTGGGACAAGAATGAAAAATGCTGATGTCAGAATGATAATCTGTTATATGTGTTAACATTCAATTTGCAACAGTCATGAGATGAAAATTGTTTGTGATTGATGAAGTAAAAACTAAAACTATGTCCCTTTTTCATACACAGGAAGACCTCAGCCAGGACGAGGCTCTGAAATGTGGCACACAGGAGGAGGCTGTAGAATGTGGCAGCCAGGAAGAGGTGGGGGTTAGTGGCAGCCAGGAGGAGGCGGGGCTAAGTGGCAGCCAGGAGAAGCCTGGGAACAGTAGGAGCCTGACAGAATCACAGGTTCCTCCCCTCCGCCTTCCAACCAAAAGACCCAGGAAGGGGAGTCTCATGCAGGATTCAGCGCACAGGCTCATTCAGGAGGCTTCTGCGTCCCTCAGAGCCACCCCCACTCCTGAAGAGGCCTTTGCCTGCATGGCTACCACCAAACTGCAGGGCATGCAGGAGGGCCAACGCCAGCTGTGTGAGGACCTTCTTTATAAAGTCTTAACTAAGGGGGTGAGGGGCAAAATCACACCCAATACCCACCTGAGTGAGTTTGACCATCCTCCTCCTCCCCCTCCTCCTCCTCCTGCCACAACTACACCACCAGAGCCACAGCGTGGAAGGAAGCGTGGAAGGAAGACCAGAGAGTGATGACCTGGGTTCAGTCTGCTCTGACAAAAGATGCAGTCTCTTGTATGACCACAGCCTGGGGACACAGATGTCATCTGCTGCTTTCATGATCTCTGGGACTTCTGGACCAGACTGCACTCCCTTATATATGGACTCCTCAGGCCACCAATTTTGCAGGAAAATAATTGATGTCTGCCCTGGGGGTCCCAGGCTTCACCAATTTCTGCTGTTTCTCCAGCGTTGCCTCCCTCTTTGTTTGGTTGTGAACCCTTAATAAAGGTTTTTTTGTTTCAATTATACTCACCTATGTGTGTTTTCCTTCAAAAAGGACAGTTTGTTTGTGAGGAGGCAGGTACATTTCAAAAATCCAATGTGAAATTAACAAGAGACACCAACACCAAGCAACCTCCTTGAGATTAAATAATACAAGATAATAATGGTGTTGTGGTAACTTGACACATAAAACACACAAAAATATTCAGGATGTTAAATAACTAAAAAAAAAAATAACAACAAGATCAGCCTTGAAAAAAATACAAACCAAAAAAAAAAATCACATCAGACTTGAAAAAAAAAAACACAAAAAAAATGATATAGATTTTTGGTCAGATGTGACAAATCATAATATATTGAGGGAATCACGATAAATAATAAAGAAAGAAGTTTGTGAGACGTCTGTGTGAATATCAGCAGCAAAACTACTTCGTTCTTCCTGCATTATAAAGAAGAGAGTGCGCTGTATTTGAAACACTGCAGCCTGACGAAAGTGTTCTATCCATTCCGAACGCTAATTTTACCAGACCGAGCTGTTCCGTCTCGGAATTTCTTCAGCATGCGTGGCACTTTGTGTGTTGGAATTGTCCACACACGGTCGGAATTGACACGATCGGATTTTGTTGTCGGAAAATTTTATAGCCTGCTCTCAAACTTTGTGTGTCAGAAAATCCGATGAAAAAAGTCCGATGGAGCCCACACATGGTCGGAATTTCCGACAACATGCTCCGATCGCACATTTTCCATCGGAAAATCCTACCGTGTGTACGGGGCATTAGAGTTTCCCACATTCTTAGGGTTACAGTAAGAGAAAGAGAGAGGGGGAGATAAGCACCAAGCAACCGCTTGTGTAGTAATGATTTTATTAAGTGGATTTAAGAAAAAAAACGGCTGTATTGCACTCACAATCATCCTGATATGTAAGCATATATCAGTAAGGCAATGTCCAGGGTCAGAGAGGTGATGAATGTATCTCCGTGTAGACCACTGCAGCTGCTGGGGAACTGGCAGAAACCGATGTTGTGATCTGAATGACAATTAAACTAACAGATTCCTCCATTCACATTGTATTCTGACAGTGGGACCCAATAAAATGAATGTAGCACACCCCACGTAGGAGCTGCAGATGAATAGGGATCCCACACTCCTGCACAGCCAGGCACACTGAATCTTCACAGGCACACAGCCAGAAACAGTCTGTAGCTTTGTTTTTGTTGTTTATTAGGGGTTAACAACTTGGATAGAGATGGGAGGTCATGTGATGCCCACTTGACTTCAGCAAAGTTCAAGGACAACTTTCTATATACAGATATATACAGTTTCCTCTTCACTCTCCTCCTGCACACACTTTCCAGCTTCTGCTGATTCACTCTTGAAGAAGCTGACAGACCCCTTGTCAGATCAGTAACAGCCCATTACAGGCAGGAACTCACAATCCCTTAAGTGTAGCACAGATGTAGTAAAACAGCGTGTAACCTTTCCTCCTGCTCTTCTGTTACCATTATCCCAGCACCACTTCTTCAGGCAATGCTAGCTCACCTGGCTGCCGTTGCCTCTTTCACCAGCCCTCCTGGCTGCCTCTCTACACCAGTCCACCCAACTGATTCTTCACCAGCCTACCTGGCTGAATCTCAGGAGATCTCTCAGTGAAAAGGGCAGAAGACTTAAGCCCACCGCTGTCTTCAAAGGAGACTGGCTACATGTGGCAGTCTCCCCCCTTTGTTAGTCTCAAACAATGTTGAAATACCCTGTCCTTTCTTGCTCCCATGCCTCCAGGAAGATCTCCTCCCTTTGTGTCTTTGGCAAGATCCTTTCAGCACCCGAGCAACGGCCCAAGGCAGGACCCCTCCCTCCAGACTAGGGGTCACCCCTCACCCCTCATGGCCACTAACAGCCTTCTCAACACTGCATCTCCATCTTCCACCTGATTACCCCTGCTGGAATGGCCCATGTCCATTTATGGGGTTGTCTCAGTCCCTTGCCAGCCCGCTGCTGGGGATTGGCCAAGGCCCCATAAATATTCAAGGTAGCTTCTCCTAAACCTCACCCTCTAGTTCTAGGAGGTTCTCCAAGCTTCTAGACCAGGGAGAGGCACCAGAGAGCTCCCAGGATAAGTCACCGAGTCCTGAACTCTAATGAACCCTGACCCAATTAAGACTCACAAAGTTACAATATGAGTCAGAGTATGGTTTGCCTGCTCTAATTCTAGCACACACTAGAGGGTGCTACACTAACAAATCCCCCCAGCCACACAGGGACATTGTATCATGACAGGGGGGCCCAATGCTGTCAGAATACACTGATCATCAGCTGCAGACATCCATCGACAAAAGTTTTCCAGCATTTCCTTTTGATAGAAGTTGATCAAGTGATCAACTTGTGTTGAGCCAGAACAGGCACACGCTGCTTTCCCTGCTGAACTACCCAATTTTGATCAGTGTATGGCCAGCTTTAGTTTGGTATATAGTTTTGAAGATGAATAGAGTTGGCTTAAAAAAATAACCCCCTCAACAGAAAAAGAATATGTCCCAACTATGTGTGTTCCAAGCGTAGACCAGCCACCAAACTTCAGTGGCTGGATAAGGTGGACGATATATATGAATCATGACAAGAAAGTCATAACTAAACAACAAAACAACAAAAACATCAAATCCTGTTTTCAAAAAGGCATGTGGGACACACAAAAGCCTTAGGCCCCTTTCACACATGCGGACCGTTCAGGTCCGCCTGTCAGTTTTTTCAGGTGGACCTGAACTGATGCTCCATTCACCTCTATGGAGCGACGGATATCAGGGGTGACATATCCACTGACATCCGATCTGATCCGATACAATACGCTCCGCTCTGTTAAATCCAGACAGATGGTGGTCCTATTTTCCATCCGTCTGGCGGATCGGATGAAAACGGACAGGCAGACCGTTTTCATCCGATCTCCCCATAGAGGAGAGCGGAGATCTGACAGGTCCATCTCTGCACAGTGAGCAGAGACGGACCTGTCATCCACCGGCTCAGCAGGAATCAACGGATCAATCCCTGCTGAGCAAGCGGAGTCCATCCAACAGATCCGCATGTGTGAAAGGGGCCTTCAGTTTGTTTCATCAGTTCAGTCACATTTTTTCAAAGAAAAAACTGATTAGTTTACATCAGTTTTTCATCAGTAGGGATCAGTTTTTACATCAGTTTTTACATCCACTTAACCACTTGAGTCAAAATTTTGGTTTTCATTAGAGCTGCATGATTCTGGATAAAATGAGAATCGCAATTTTTTTGCTTAGAATAAAGATTTTGATTCTCTCACAATTCTCGCGGTGTAACATAATCTTTCACATTATACAAAAAAATTGGGCTAACTTTACTGTTTAGTTCTTTTTAATTCATGGAAGTGTATTTTTTCCCCAAAAAATTGTGTTTGAAAGACTACTGCGCAAATACTGTGTGCCATAAAATATTTCAACAACCGCCATTTTATTCTATAGGGTCTCTGCTAAAATTATATATAGTGTTTGGGAGTTCTAAGTAATTTTCTAGCAAAAGATAATGATTTTAACTTGTAAGCATCAAATGTCAGAAAAAGGTTTGGTCTTTAAGTGGTTAAACTGCCCTCATCTACAGACTGAAATTCATGCCTTTGATCTAAGGAACCAAGAGATACATTGTATCTCTTCTCTTCTCTCTGCTGAGGAATGTCTTTTTTTGACAGCTCTGGCTCTGCACTGTTTATATAGAACCGGGGAAATGTCAGTTCAGACAGAGAGGGAAGTTGAATCAAGATATTTTTTAAGGAATAATCATGCAGCTCTAGTATGCCTGTGTATGTGGGGTTGGGGAGGCTCAATTTTTTTTTTTTTTTAAACTTATGATTTTATTGCTATCATATAGGGGACCAATAGTCCCCTATGTCCCTATGTGATAGCAGGTATGTGACAGGTCCTCTTTGGGGAGGTACAAACATTGGTACATGGGATACTGTCAATATCAACTGAGTTTTTGATTAGTACATGAATATATTGTGACTTACAATAAGGAGAGAAGGAAAAGTGAAAAAAAAAGAAAATGTATAAGCAATCAATGTACTAGACAATAGAAGACGGCCCTTTTCTTTCCCCTTATATTTTGGAGCTGTCATTTGGGGGGTAGTGTGTGCAAGGAAAGGGGCAGGACAGGACAGAGCAGTATACACAGTGAGGGGGCAGTCTGTACAGACAGGCTCACTCACTTGCCGACGCTCACTGTCACTGTTAGCTTTTAAATGCAATTGTGGGCTTATTTTTTTTCTATACTAAATAGCGCTGAGAAGGAGCTGTCATTCGAGCTCACCATTTAATTAAACAAAGGGCGGTGTCACTGGGTGATGTCACTGGTGACCACGCCCCTTTGTATCGCACCATTGCTGTTTGCAACCTATGTCTGAAGCGGATCAAGCATCGCCAGAACATCAGCCGTTTGGGCACCACATGCTTGACCAGACATATGACGAGCTGCCATGCAGTCCGTTGGCAACAGCATTTGAAAGACCCACATCAAAGAAAAATGCAGACTTCTCCTTGCTCCTAATCTGTTCTCTCAAAAACATGCACTGAGAGGAATGAAGGTATAGTAATAGGCATCCCAAGTACTTGCAGCCAATCTGCTAGCAGTAAACCACCACTTGATTTTAGCATGTTTTGGCCTTGTTGGACAGGGCGGTCCGCAGTGAGGTTCATATTACCACTGACTCATGGTCCAGCAGGCATGGGCAGGAATGTTATCTTTCCTTCACGGCGCACTGGGTAACTCTGCTGGCAGCTGGGAAGGATGCAGGACAAGGTTCAGAGTTGCTGGAGCTTGTTCAGCCACCATGCCTCCAAAATGCTAGTTTCGATTCTGCCACAGTTCTCTCCTCCACCCCCTCCTCTTCTTCTTCCTCTATGGCCTCTTCTGCAAATTTGTCCTTTGAACCAGCGGTGCTCTGTAAGCGTTCAAGGTGCTACGCAAGCAGTCAGGCTAAAAGATGCCATTCGGTGCTTGAGTTGGTCTGCCTAGGGGACAGGAGCCACACTGGGGCAGAGATTCTGTCAGTTCTACAGGGGCACACACATAGGTGGTTGACGCCATGCCAGCTTAAACCAGGAGTGGTTGTATGTGACAATGGCATCAACCTTCTCTCCTCCCTCTGACAGGGACACTTGAACCATGTTCCATGTTTGGCACACGTCCTGAATTTGGTGGTGCAGCGGTTCTTGAGCGGGTACCCAGACTTACAGGATCTCCTGAGGCAGGCCAGAAAAGTTTGTGGTCATTTCCACCGGTCATACAATGCCAGTGCTCGGCTGGTTGACACTCAAAGGGAATGCAACCTGCCCACCAACCACTTCATTTGTGACATGCCCACCAGTTGGAACTCAATGTTGGCAATGCTGCAGCAGCTGCACACACAGCAGAGGGCCATCAATGAGTACCTGTGTGAGTGTGGCACCAGGACAGGGTCAGGGGACTTGGATTTTTTCCGCCGCGCTAGTGGCTACTGATCAAGGATGCATGCACTGTTCTGTCACCATTTGAGGGGGTCACAAGGATGGTGAGCAGCAACAATGCATGCATCAGTGACACTGTCCCTCTAGTCTTCCTGCTGGAGCACACGCTTCGTGGAATCATGGACAGGGCACTTGAGGAAGAACAGCGGGAGGAAGAGGAGGACTTCCTTTTCTCTCCAGGCCCCTTTTATCCTGATAGCATTCCTGCTGGCCCGCCAAACACACAGGAAGAAGAGGAGGAGGATTGTGTCAGCATGGAAGTAGAGGATAACACTCAGCAGCAGTCTTCAAGGGATGGTTTTCAGTCCCCAGAAACCTAAGGAGTTGTACGTGGTTGGGAGGAGGTAGTTACGGATCATGTGATCCTTAGTGACCCAGAGGACTCAGAATCGAATACCTCTGCA
This sequence comes from Aquarana catesbeiana, assembly GCF_042186555.1. Lineage (NCBI taxonomy): Eukaryota > Metazoa > Chordata > Amphibia > Anura > Ranidae > Aquarana > Aquarana catesbeiana. Next base: position 230,758,727 of record NC_133334.1, on the reverse strand, counting down.
AACTTACGCTGCATTGCCTCCCTGATTCTGCAAAGCCTGCGAAAGGACCCTAGGATTCGTGGTATCAAAAAGACCGATCATTACTGGCTGGCAACCCTTCTTGATCCACGTTACAAGGATAAGGTTGCAGAACTCATCCTGCCTTCGCAGAGAGAGCAGAGGATGAAAACATCTTCAGGAGGCCTTGAAGAAAGGTTTGTGCAATGCATTTCCAGACCCTGGGAGGTTACAATTTCCTGGTGCTAAACAACGTGTTGATGGAGATTCGTTCAGTCAGAGGAAGAGCGGTCTGATTGGTTCAAGCAACCATCGCCAGCGTCTGCATTACATGGTGCAGGAATATTTAGGGGCAAGAGCAGACTTGGAGACCTTTCCAACAGAGCATCCACTAGGTTACTGAGTCTTGAGGATGGACCACTGGCCAGAACTGCATCCAGCATGCTTTCTGATCGCACATTCAGTGCTGCTGGAGGGTTTGTAACGGATCAAAGAGTGCGCCTGTCCATAGACTCCGTTGATGGGCTCACATTCATAAAAATGAATCAGTCGTGGATCAGCAGATATCAAGCACCTGATGCTGATGTAACTGATTGAATTTGCTATGGATGTGGGATCCCTTGAAGACTATGCCTATGCTGACTATCCTATTCCTCCTCAATCTTGATGATGCTAGCTTCCAAAAATACTTTTGGTTTAGGGCACCACCACCCAAGGCCCAATTTTTCTGCCCCTGTTAAACAGGGGCATATAATTACAATGATTGATCTAATATTTCACAGCAGGGCCCAGTCTTGTGCCCAACAAGCATTTATGTGAGGGGTTACAGTGTTGTGGCACCACCACCACCCAGGGCCTAATTTTTCTGCCCCTGTTTAAAAGGGGCATGTAATTACAATTTTTGATCTAATATTTCACAGCAGGGCTTGTTCCCGCGTAGAATGCATTAAGATAAAAAACCTTCTGCGCTTACAACTCTTTTAAGGAAAATGATCTTTCATCAAAGACAAAAATTAAACAGTTGGGGAGGACAGAGCAAGCTGAATAAAGACAAATAATGGATAATGCTAGAAGAAAGGTGTAAATGCCTTTTTTTGAAAGTCTGCTCTTCAGCCTAGACGAATGCAAAGGACCCTCTAATCCCCTTGATTCCTAGGAAATATTTATTTTACCGTGAAATTTAGCTGTGAGGGGAGAGCTGGAGAAGGGCTGGAGGGCAGAGAGGGGTGGAGATAGGTGGAGGAGGTTAGAGACCCATACTGTACATGAGCAATGCTGTGCCTAAAATGTGCATGCACAGCTAAAATTACCGCATGTGCGACTCCCACTTCCATACTGAGAATGCATGCAGTTTGCTTTTTGCTGCGGGCAGGGAAGTGGCAGAATTACCGGGAAGTGAAAGGACAAATTAATGACATTGTTACATGCTGCTTGTTATTTTTTCTAAATCTATCAAGTTAAACTAAAGGTCCTTTTTAAATACTCATAAAACCAAAAAATTTTTTTCTTATTTTGTTTAAAGAGCATCTAAACCAACTTACTAAAATCTCATAAACACTTGAACATGTTAGTGTAATTTCAAAACTTGTTTTTATTTTTTTTAAACCTGATTTTTTTATTGAAACACACATTGGCGCCTTACCCCTGATACCTTGCCAGCACTCCCTTGCCGCTCCAGCCTCTGATGCAGCTGGCACTAAAATTTCAAGTGTCAGCTGGTATCGTAAACTAAAGTGAGCATTGACATCACTCCTTTAGTCATGTGAAAGTGCTCTGGCTGAAAGGAAGCACTGAGTATTGTTGCTTGCTATGATGGAGGTAGGAGCAGTAAGGGAGCGCTGGCAAGTTGAGTATAAGTGGGTGTCAGGGCTGGGCTCTTAGCAGCTCTCTTCTCTGTGCTCAGCTGTCAGATAATTGTCAGCACTCATTGTTTCCACAGTGGCTCACCTGGTTATCATTACCTACTCGTCAGTCCCGCCTACAGCCAGTCCCTTCTGGCTATTTAAACTGCCTTGTTCATTCCTTTCCTGACGTCACCTTGTCAACATATCTGGAGTTTCTCTGCTGTGAAAGACTTTGCCCGCCTGACGTATCTTCTGGTTCCTGATCCTGTTTTTTTGCCTCTAACTACTCTAATCTCTGGTTTCCTGATTACTAGCTTGTCTGACTACCTGCTTTGGCTTCCGATCCCTGGCTTATGTTTTGACTATGTTTACTGATCTGTACCATTTTTACCATAACAATAAAAGGTGTGATTTTTACTGAGTGTCTGTGTCAGTCTGATTCATGGTTTCTGACAGTAGGCGAAGGCCATGAATTCAGAAGATGCAAGAAATCCACCGAGTGGTAATTTTTTTTCCAGATTGATTGAGCAGGACTACTGCATGAATCAGTTTGTCATAGCGTTACAGACGCTCTGGATTCGCACTACTCACCAGGATCCTTCCACTGTGGTTGTTTTCCTTTACAACCAGTGTTGCAGGCCATCCCTGCTGCTGCTCCAGTGTCTGTGCAGGCACCCGCCTTAAATATTACCTCTGTAAGAGGTATGGCTGGTTCCGCTCCACTTCCCCAGCGATTTGGGGGCGATCCAGTTCAATGCAGAGGGTTTCTCAACCAGGCTGGAATATACTTTGAGATGCTGCCCCATGCGTTTCCCATGGACAGAAGCTAGATAGGCGTCATTATTTCTTTGCTTTCTGATAGAGCCTTGGCCTGGGCAAACCCTCTATGGGAGATGCAAAAACCCATTCTCCTGAGTTACCTTGAGTTTGTGGCTTCCTTTAAGAGCATATTTGACTTTCCCGCTCGCTCCACTTCTGCTGCCAAGAGCCTCATATCCATCAAACAGAGTACGAGAACTGTTGCCGATTACGCCATTGAATTCCATACTCTGGCAGCAGAGGTTGCTTGGAACAATGAGGCCCTCGTGGCTGCTTTTTCTCATGGTCTCTCAGATAGCATTAAAGATGAGATAGCAGCCTGAGACATACCTATGGATCTGGGGAAGTTAATCATGTTTGCCATTCTCATTGACTCCAGACTCTGAGAGAGAACTTTCTTTAAGGAGCACTTGCAGAAGCCTCCTGTACATTTGGCTCCGAGCTTTGCATTCCCACCCTTGCCTTCCTCACTTCCCATGCCTCCTGGTACCGACTACTGAGTCTGCCAGTGAAGTAGAACCAATGTAGTTGGGCTTCACATGTCTCTCTACGAAGGAGAGGGCCTTTAGAAGGAGGGAGAGGTTGTGCCTTTATTGTGACCAGGCAGGTCACTTTTTGAAGTCTTGTCCTACTCCTCCAGGAAACGCCCGCACCTTGAGGTCCTGTAAGGGACAGACCTTAGGTGGCGTTGTTACATTCCCAAGTTATCCTGAAGGATAAGCCTCTAGTTCTGGTTACCCTTTCTTGGTCTGAGTCATCCAGTGATACACAGGCCCTAATCGACTCTGGGGCTGCAGGCCTGTTAATAGATAGTGCCTTTGTGTCTAAGCACTCTATTCCGCTGCAGGTTTGTGCCACTCCACTTGCCATTGTGACTATTGATGGGATACATAGGAAGAAAGGGCTGTAGGCATAAAGCCTTGGGACTTTAAAGGTGTCAATATCAAAAATTATATCCACTGGTTCAAGCAATATTGGAATAAAAAAGAAATTTTTATTACAATTAAGTTTAAAAAAAGCCTATTGATAGGCCATACATATTACAACACTTTTCAAAAAAGTTCATAAAATGCAAACAACAATTTATGATACAGATACCACTTTTTTTTCTCAACATGTTTCGCTCTGTGGAGCTTCTTCAGGAGATCATGTGGTACCATTTGTAAGACTGAAATTTACATAAAGAAAGAAAAGACATCAGTACAGAATGAAATGTAAACACATTTGATAGTAGAGACAACTCTTACAGGTCGAAATATCAATTTAATAAAATATTGAATGAGATTTATAAAGGTCATTATTTATTTAATTTATGAAAAAAAAACAAAATGAAATAGAATAAAATAAAACAAACTGTAGCCTTACCCAGAGACAATATTTATAAAATGAGGCTGAGAATTTGCCAGATAATGAAAAGGTTAATCCCTAGGTTAAACCCCTTCTCGTTGAGATTCCTGGATCACCGGTTTGCTTGCAGAGGCAATATTTTTATAATCAAAGTTTTGTATATTGTCCTAACTGAAAAAGACAGGACGCATATGGTTGAAAAAATGAATATTTGAATATTAAAATTTTTAAGAAAAGAAAGTTAATTGATTGTATTCAATCAAAATTCATTATATTATTAAGATTTTACCTGGAGAGACTTTAGATGATAAAATCAATTTTGATAACATAAGACATTCTGGGTGTTTAATGGGACAGGAGCACCAACCATAGGATGTAAATAGGAAGAAAACCTCAGTATGGGGGAGAGGTAGGGACAGTCTGGAACAGGAAAGATCAAAATCAGCCTGCATTTGAGTCCAGCACATTAGCCATATACATAGCCCAGTAGCATAAGATTTACTTTAAATTGAATTAAATCAGAAGCCATTTTGGGTAGGGGAATAGTGGATAGGACAATCCAAAAATTAGCATTAAATGGAGCTGCCTACCTTGCAGGAGTATTTCAAACTTTCAGTGAAGTGAGGAGGAGAGATCCTTCCCTCCTACCTCCGTGGTGTCCAGCAGAGAAATGAAAGGGAGAGAAAGAAATCTCCCTGTTTAAATATTAAATCTTATGCTACTGGGCTATGTATGGTCCTCATTTTGACTGGCCATAAGAATCTCACATTCTTGTCTGAGGAAAAATGCTTATCTCCCAGAAGGGTACGATGGGCTCTTTTTCTGTCAAGCTTCAGTTACATAGTCTCATTCTTACACGGTACTAAGAATGTAAGGGCTGATGCATTGTCACAACAGTTTTCCTCCTCCTCCAAGACGGAATCGGTTCCTACTCCTGTGATACCTCCAGATCGCATTCTAGACTCTATTCACACTAGTCTCACTTTACTGTTGGGTAACAGAATTCTTGCTGCTCAGACCCATTCTCCTCTTGAAAAACCTTGTGACCACCGCTTTGCCCCCGAGAATCTCTGCACTGCTTTGCTCCAGACATACCATTCTCCCAAGGCAGCTGGTCACCCAGGGAGGAATGAGCTCATCTGGTCTATTTCTCAACAAATCTGGTGGCCTAGTTTCTGTGCTGATATAACTGCCTTCGTAGCCACTTGTTCCGTGTGTGCTCAGACTAAAACACCAGGACACCTTCCAGTGGGCCTCCTACAACCCATACCCAATAGAGAGAGGCCTTGGACCTACTTGTCTATGGATTTTATTGTGGAGTTACCCAACTCCCAGGGCTACACAGTTATTCTTATGGCGGTTGACCGGTTCTTGAAGATGTCTCATTGCATTCCACTTAACAAGTTGAAATTATCCAAAGAACTTGCTTCCATGTTCACTCAGGAGGTCTTTCAATTACATGGGCTACCCAAGGTTATCATCTCAGACAGGGGTAGCAAGTTTGTGTCCAGTTTTTGGCAAGCCTTTTGTGCACAGTTTTGATTTCAGATTTCCCTTTTTCTCAGCCTATAACCTACAGTCCAATGGGGCCTCAGAATGAGCCAACCAAGCCTTGGAACAGTTCCCACGTTGCTATATTTCTGACCTCTTACCTTGGGCGGAGTTTGCTCACAATAGTGGCATCAATGCCACTTCCTGATTGTCTCGGTTTATGGCAAATAATGGTTTCCAACCATCCATGTTGCCTGACACATTTGTTCATTAAAGAATCCCAGCATTAGAGAGGCATCTCCGTGATATCCGCTCCACTTGGGTGCAGGTCCAAGAGTCCTTGCAACGTGCCAGTGATGGGTACAGACTCCATGCTGACCGCCGACGCCTAAATGCGCCTTCCTACCAGGTTGGTGAGAGGGAGGGTCTGGCTGTCATCTCATAACCTCTGACTCTGTGTTCCCTCACTGAAAATGGCACCGAGGTATATTAGGCCTTTCCATATTTTCCGTAGGATCAACCCAGTGGCTTACATATTAGACCTTCCTTCTAACGTGCATATTTCGAATGTATTCCATGTTTACTTATTAAAACCTTTGGTGTGCAACTGCTTCACCACCTCGGTACCACATCCTCAACCGGTTGAGGTTGAGAACCTTGAAGAGTATGAGATACAATCGATCATTGACTCCCGTAGGTTCTGTGGGTGCATACAGTACCTTGTTCATTGGAAAGGGTATGGTCCGGAGGAACACTCTTAGGTCTTAACCTTGGACGTACATGCTCCTGTCCTCCAATGTGCTTTCCATAGATGTTTTCCCCTCAAACCTGGTGCCCTTCTGAGGGGGCTGGGCTCTTAGCAGCTCTTTTCTCTGTGCTCAGGCTGCTCAGCTGTGAGATAATTATCAGCACTCATTGATTCTTTAGTGGCTCATCTGGTTATCATTATCAACTCGGCAGTCCCGCCTACAGCCAGCCCCTTCTGGCTATTTAAACTGCCTTGTTCATTCCTTTTCTGTCTTCGTCTTGTCAACATATCTGGAGTTTCTCTGCTGTTTTCCTGTGAAAGACTTTGCCCGGCTGACGTCCCTTCTGGTTCCTGGTCCTGTTCTTCAGCCTCTGACTACGCTGATCTCTGGTTTCCTGATTACTGGCTTGTCTGACTACCCGCTTTGGCTTCCGATCCCTGGTTTACTGATCTGTACCATTTTTACCATTGCATTAAAAGGTGTGTGATTTTTACTGCATTTCTATCTCGGTCTGATTCATGGTTCCTGTCTGACTACCCGCTTTGGCTTCCGATCCCTGTTTATGTTTTGACTATGTTTACTAATCTGTACCATTTTTATCATTACATTAAAAGGTGTGATTTTTACCGCATTTCTGTCTCGGCCTGATACATAGTTCCTGACAGTGGGTTAGGGACCTTTATAAAAACCACTGTCACTTTGCCCTAAATGAGAATGTGGGGGAATTATGTCTCAACTGAGGGACACCAAGTGTGGTAATTTTTTATATTAATACCTGCTTAAAGTGAACCTGTAAGAATAAGGTTTCCTGCAGGAGATGCTGTAATACACTCCTCCATCGGCCTTTGCCTCTTATTGTTCCTCCGTTTCAGCACTGCACCCTCCATCAATGTCTTTGGTGGGGGACACAGGCATCTAACACTCCCTTAAATATTAATTGCCAAACACTGTTGTCCCTCCCTCCAACCTCTACAGCACCACCAGGCAATTCAGATGAAACTCTAGCTTAACTTTCAGATGTGATCAGATTACCAAGGCTTTTTAACAAATCTATCTTTGTCCGCTAACTTATATTGTCTTTTTTCTTTTTTAGATAACATTAAAAAGAGTACCTGTAGTTTATCCATTACCCTCACCCTCCCAGCATGCTTCATGGTTCTCTTGGATGCTATCGGTATGTTTATGAGGATGGAGTCTGCAGAAAGGCTTGGCTTTAAAATAATTGTTGTACTTGCATTTTCTGTGCTTCTTTTACTCTTAAATAACTTGCTGCCAACATCTAACACCCCTCCAATATTAGGTAAGTTCTTTTAATCTTCACCTTCCTACCATATTTTCCGGTGTATAAGGCGACCGGGTGTATAAGACGACCCCCTAATTCTACTGTATTTCTACAGTACTTGCCTATACTCATTGTATAGGGCGACCCACCCTTCTGAGGCCTCATATTGCCTATATTTCCTTCTTCTTAATGGAAGTTTGAGCTATACCGCGCTGAGCCAATCACGACGAGCAATGTATTCTATTAATGAATACAACATATACGACATACAGCCGGCTGCATTTGATACCCGGCGTATAAAATGACACCCGCTTTTTGCCTGTTTTTTTTCAAGTGCAAAAGGTCGTCTTATACACCGGAAAATACGGTATTAGGGATGAGGTTAAGGTTTGGTCTGAACACAAGCTTGGACCAAACTTTGGCTGTTCTGGCATTCAAACTAGCTGTTCTCCCACTGTAATCTGCAGTGCTAATCTTCCATTTTTACAGCCTAGCCATGCAGAATGCAGGAGAATGGGGAGCTGTTCTCCCACTGTAATCTGCAGTGCTGATCTTCCATTTTTACAGCCTAGCCATGCAGAATGCAGGAGAATGGGGAGAAATGCAGACCCAGTTGCACCCCCTCCCTCCCTCAATTAAAAAGGAAGAAAACCCTGATGGGTTTTACTTTCTCTTTGTTTCCCTGCAAAGGTAAAGCATACTGGGCTACTATGCATTGCATAGTAGCCCATTATATGTCACCTACCTGACACAGGAGCCTGCGATGTCCCCGATTTCCTCACAGGCAGCAAGCATCCATTCTTCACCCCTCCGCGAACTCCGGCTCTGTGACTGGCCGGAGTCGCGTGACGTCACAACCGCGCATGCGCGCGGGAGCCACCAGTCACAGCATGACCCCAGCTTGAAACGGCATAGCGTGCCCTTTCAAGAGTGCGCATGCGCCGAATACATCGGCGCATGTGCAGAAGAAAGCATCGTTCAGGAAAATAGTAAATATCTCCTAAACCATGTAGGTTTAGGAGATATTTCAAGCACCTACAGGTAAGCCTTAATCTAGGCTTACCTGTAGGTGAAAGTGGTCTGTAAGGGTTTACAACCATTTTAATGTAGCTCTTTATGGTACATGCACACTAGATGTTGAAAACAACTGCTCCTGATGTTTGTTTCTGGCAGCCAAAAAATTGCTTGATGCAGGTAAACGTGTACTGTGTTTACCCATGTTTACACGCTGTACCCAAGTCGATCCATTGACAACCAACCTGCCCATAGATGGATCGAATCTCGGCCTGTCCCTGCTGAACTGGCCGAGATTTGATACATCTATGGCCAGCTTAAAGGGTAGCTCCACTTTTGTGGGGAAAGAAAACGGCAAATAAAGAAAAAATAATATCACGCGTACAATTGTGACACAAGTCATACTGTAATTGAATGTTATTAAAAATTACCTTTCCTTTTCAATCTGCAGTGCTGTATTTTTCTGAAAATGCAATGAAATATGGCAATCTGGAGGTGTTCTGTACACAGAGTGTGTACAGAACACCCCCCCCAGAAACATAATTTCCTGCTTTTGTGATTGGCTCACTAATTTTCCCAGAAGTCTGCACTAAGATACAAGTCAGATTTCCGGCATCCCCTGCAACAAAAATGTCATTTTTGGTCAGATACTTTTAATAGGAAATCACATCTAATGGGATAAAGGCCCAGCAGTTTTCCTTATTAGAGCCCTGCAGGTGCACAGCTGATTGATAATTATGAAACCACTCCCATTAGACTCACTGAGCACAAGGACAAAGAGGAAGAAACGGATTTCTTCAGAATAACAAAAGGTAGGGATCTGCAAAAAAGTTTGTTAACCTCCCTGGTGGTTTTCCCGAGTGTGGCTAGGGGTTAAATTTCAGTACCATTAGCGGTGACACCGAGCCACACTCGGAATTGCATTGCAGGATCCTTGTGCAGGTTACTTACCTTGTCCCCAGGATCCTGCGATGTCCCTGTGGGCTGTGTCCTCTGCCCGATGCCTCTGTGTGCCAGGCTCTGTTCCCTGCGAGCGCCGCGAGGCACGGGGGCGGAGCCTGGCGGCAAATTTTAAAAAAATAGAAAATTCATAACACATACAGTACACTGTAATCTTACAGATTACATTACTGTATGAAATCATTTCACATCCCTTGCGTGCCTAGTGCTTTGTCCAATGCCCTGTATGCAGTTTTATATTATATATACTGTTCTTTCTGCCTGGAAACTTGAGATTGTCCATAGCAACCAAAAAGTGTCCCTTTACATCAAAAAGTGGTTTTAGACCAGCTAGAAAACAGCGATAGTAAATTAGAACACTTGCAGAATTGAGCAATAGTAAATCGTGGGGAAATTTGTTTTATTATTATTATTATATTATTATTTTTTATAATTATTTATAGTTATTTATTATATTATAATTTATGATTTTGTGTTTCAAACTTTATCATACCCGGGATATCTACTAGACTCTTGTTTGGACAGATTTAAGTGTGTTATTGCTAAGAATTACAGGCCTACAATATAAAACGCTAAATTTCTATGAAAAACAATTGTACCGCTTTGAGACGCAAAAATCTGACATAATCATACCGCTAGGGAGGCTACAATCCTTGTAATGTACATAGATCACCCAGAGTGGAATTTTTTTTTCTCAACAAAAGTGGAGTTATGCTTTAAAGGTTTTGTAGATGCAACTGAAGGAAAAAAGACTTTTTGTAATTATTGAAGTGTGATGCATAACTGTGATGTATAACTTGCCCGTTCCAATTACCTGTGTAATGTTAGGGGCACCCAAACTGGAAGTGCCCTGGGCCCCCCAAAGTCTAAATCTGGCACTGGTAGTACCACTTCCATTACGTAATATAAACAAGGTAGCTTTTAAGACACAGAAGGAGAGACTGCAGACATCACAAGTACACCAGGAATCTCCTAAATGAGTATACCATATAGGAGGCAAAAATGTTTTTTTCCGATGAGATTGGACAATTAAAAAATAGGAGTTGATTCATGTTTTACAGTCATAGTAATAGCTGGTGCCTTGTGTTGTTGTGAATGGCAGCGCTTAGCATTCACAGCAATGGAATGATAAGAACATAAGCCCCAAGCTATTACTATGACTCTAAAAGATTCATTTTACCTTTCCATTGCCACAATGTCTATTAACACTGCTCTGTGTCCTGGCTCTGCACTCAGGACATCCAGAATGAATGTGGAGAATGAAGGTGAGGACTCGGTGCTGTACGTACCCCCCACGGGAACACCCATGCATTGGGCTTATGCCTGGGTTGGAGTTACAGCCATCATAAAATATAGAAAAAGATGTTCTTTTCTAATAAATTGCAGTCATGAATCAAAACTGGGCCAAGTGCTCCATGCACTAGGTGCCCTGGGGGCTTCCTTTTAGGATTTAAAATATGAAAAAAATGAGACTTCTTTAATGAAGTAAAAGGTTATTTTAAAGGTTACTCATTTAGGTAGCATACACTTAGTTTATTTGATAGACTAATGGGTTGCCAAATATGTCATTGGCATGTGCCGGGTGACCTGGATGGTTGAGTTTATATATTTTGAACACAGTATACCTGGTTCACGCTCCTGTTCCCCTGACAATGTGCTCTGATGTGAAACACACAGGCCCGCAAAAAAAAAAAAAAAAAAAATCTGTTTTCTGTTTATCAATAAAGAAGACTAATGGGTGCCAAATATGTCACTTATTCATGCTTATATTTATATTCCTATATCTTTATTGTATTTACTCAATGTTACATAATTTATTTGTTTTTAATATTAGCTGTATTAGCATGGTCACTTAGGGATTTTCTTCCAGTCACCATCCAAATGTGTAGCCCCAAAAGTTTGTTCAAAGAGCTTTGTTATTGATGGAATTTATTTGTGGTTTTCAATAATTTATTTGATTTAAATGCATAGCTGTTTATTCATTTGTTATTTATTTGTCACACAAATGTTTCCATTAATTTAAATATCTGCAAAGACTTGTTTGTTCATTACCATTCTTTGTCTCTGCCAGTTTTCCACCCTCCTAGGTACTATTTACATACTAATATATATGGCATGTTATAACAACTATTTCTACAGTCTCTGCCCCTTTCCCTTATTTCCCAGCTACTTATCTGTTATAAACGTACTCCTCATTGCAGCTACTTACTGACAGGTAATTACTATTGCTATAAAATGTATATATAGTCATCCTATGATTATTTTACAGTGCAAAACATTTTACAATGCCATCTGATCAATCAGTCAAGAGGTCATTGAAGCTAGTTATCACTTTGTATACCTTTCTCAAGATAAAAAGATATCATTGATGTTTTTATAAAATGTACAATATTTAATATTTTGAAATATTAGCTTTTTTGTGAAATTATCATCAGGTCCTGTTGATTTTAAGGAAATATGTGTTTAGTTTCTCTTTCTCAAAACATATTTTTAGGCTCCATTCACACCTCCTGTAGTTTGTTTTGAGCTTTTCTGCAGTGCTTTTTGCTATGCTTTCCATGTTTTTTTTTTTACCACGATTTTTCAGCAATTTGACGTCTTTTATGCTTTTTTAAAAAAAAATTTTTTTTGGGGGGGAGGGGGGTGATTTGTTGTTGGGTAGATTTAAAAACTCGCAAAATAGCAGTAAAAGTGCACTACATGCTTTTCTGCAGCTTCTCCATTGAAGTCTATTGAACCAAAAAAGCACAGTTTTGCGTTTACAAAAGTCCTTGACCCTTTCCAAACACGCAGCAGCACAAAAATGCATTGATGTGAACGTGTTCCATAGAAACCCATGATAAAAAAAAAAAGTCCTACTTTTTTGCAAAAATACCCCCAAAAAGCATGAAAAAACACATTGGTGTGAATGGAGCCTTAGGGGGACAGCAAATGGCATGTTTACAAAAAATGCTTTTGGTAGACATTTCTAAAAGTAAATCACAAAGGTAGGTATAAATTTCTTTAAAAATAAAAATGTTTTTTATTACATACAAAATACCGTATCAAAAAGTTAGGGCAACTATATGCACAAATACCTGTATCAGACATAATATAACACGTGTTGCACGGAGACTTTTGATATGATATTTTGTATGTAATGAAAAACATTTTATCTTTAAAGAAATTTATACATACCTTTTGTGATTTACTGTCAAAGACCTATGAGAAAAACCTTATAAAAAGCCCACTTTCCACATAACACTTTTTGTTTTTTTATTATATACCGGGCTGGTGCTCCCTATAGTTTGAGACTCTCGGATTTAGAGGCCCTCACCACCTATTGTATTTGTTATCTATGTGTTGTTTTGTGCGTGTGTATATATACGAATATATATTGTATATAATACAAAGGTGTTACAGCACAGTGAGCATACACTTTTATCCAGTAAATTAAAAACTTCAGACATCCCTGCCCTTTATTGTTACCAACCTGCACCATGCAGTGAAAATAGGTAGAATAAATGTTCAGGTCCAAATAGCTTCTTATATACAACACATGAGAAACTGAATGGGTAATATATATATATATATATATATATATATATATATATATATATATATATAAATATATTTGTGTTTATTATGGGATCCACCTTATTATTTGCATAACTAGCTTTACCTGTTGGTGCTGTCCACCCTCTTAAACTTTGTATTTTTTCCCATTGTGGAGGTACACACTTTATTCTGGTCCTGAGCGGTTTCTACCTCCAGCTGTGTCTGCCCCATTTTGACACTATGAGGGTGATTTACTAAGACGAATGCGCTGCGCCGGTTTACACCTTAATTGGAAACGTCATTGATTGAACTGCGAACCGGCACGCAGATGATAATAAATATGTAAACTGCAACTGGTGCTAGGGTAACTGTAGTTTTCTCATTGATAATAGCGCACGCCCAATCCAATTGGTTAATTTCATTTCATTGGATGTGTCTTGTTAGGCAATTAGTAGGTGTTCTCAGTGAATTAACCCTTTTGATGCTAATCTCATTCCTTTTACTTCTAATACATCTTTGAAATGTGTTTTTTTCTATTTGTACCCAAATCTTTCAATACATTACAAAGAACAGAGAAGTGTTTCTAAACCCAATGAATTAATATTTTCCGATCTTGATCTTTAAAGGTGACAATACACTGCAATCAGTTAGATCTTACAAAAATTAGATTTAGTGCAAGAGACTGTTTGATTTCATATAATTTGAATTAATTGTTCAAGTGCGTCTTCCTATTACCTATTTAGCCGAAATATCGAGTTGTACAGCGATTGGCCAATCAGATTGCATAGTGCACGACCATCTTAAGTGCCAAATTTGTCATGTAGATGTGCCATGACCCACTTGTATTTTCCTATTGATATTTCTTGGGCATTGTACAAGAAACCACCTTTTTTCAAGACATGCTAGAGTGATCAGGAATCTTCAAACTACGACTCTCCATCTGTTGAGAAACTACACATCCCATGAGGCATTGTAAAACCCTCACATTCACAGACATGACTAGGCATGATGGGAATTGTAATTCCTGAACTGGAGGACCGTAGTTTGAAAACCCCTGTGCTAGACCATTATTATGCCTCCAGAATTGGGAGTGTGGCATCTACCCAACTTCTCTCTGCTGGTGGACACAAGAACCTACATCTATAGATATATATTTGGGCAGCACGCTGGTGTAGTGGTTAGCACTTTCACCTAGCAGCAAAAAGGGTCGCTGGTTCAAATCCCACCCCTGACACCATCTGCCTGGAGTTTGCATGTTCTCCCTGTGCCTGCGTGGGTTTCCTCCAGGTACTTTGGTTTCCTCCCACACTCTAAAAACATGCTGGTAGGTAAATTGGCCCTAATATGTCTGAATGTGTGTTAGGGACCCACACAAACACCACCCCATGTTAAAAAAAATAAAATTATTTTCTTAATTTGCAAATAAGGATCATCTCTTCCTCAGAGAACAGTGAGCGGGGCATGGTGGTGGTAAGAAATTAGCAGCAGTACAAGCAACTTCCCGAAGGGGCGTGATGTCATTCTTGTGTGCTGTCCACCACTTCTGGGAAACAGATATGCACCATGGACACATACCTATGCGTACACAGCATTCGCGCATCTAGATGCATTTAGTGCATTTAGCTGCAGGAATCCATAGTTGGATGTAAATTAATAGTAAAGCAGATGCAGATTTCCAGGACTGGACTAACAAATGTTTATAGTGAAAGGCAACTGGTTTTTTATATTAAACAAGATCTAAATGGGCCATTGACATGCATCACTGTTAAACTTAGGAATGTGTCTTTGCAAAGTTAAACTAAATGAAATCCCTTCTTATTTTTGCTTGGGGATAGAGTGCAGAGGGATTAGAAGTCTTGTCAGTTTTGGGGGATGTCTGCACCCCTGATAGGGTGAAGACACCTCCCAAATTTTGCCACTTTCTCCTTCAAATTTATTCACTTCCTGTCACATAGCCAAACAGGAAGTGAGGGTAAAACCCTACCAATATCTTTCCTTGGGGACACATAGGTCAATCTAAATAGCTTCCCCATTAGGTAAACTGCACTCTAGAGTTTTGCTCTGTACACCCCAAATTAGGTTTCTTGAACTTGGGATTTATTTACTAAAGTCAAATCCACTTTGCACTACAATGCAGTTGGTGGAGATAGGAGGGGGACATGCAAGGAAAATCAAAAAACACCATTTTTGCCTCTACATGATTGGATGTTAAAATCACCAGTGCTTCCCCTCAGATTTTCAGCGACTACACTTGTATTGCAGAATGGATTTGCCTTTAATAAAACCAAAAATACCTAAGAATTTTTCCATGCCAATCAGCCTAGTTAAGCTGCAGCTGGGAAATCTTACATGAAAAAGTAATAAAAAATAAATAAATCACACAACATAAAAATTTGCTACAAATTTTATTGGTCAACAAAACAGAACTTGGAAAAGAGCAAGGAAAGCAAAAAAACACATGTATGTTAATTTGAGACACTAACAGAATATGGTTAACATGAGTTAAAAGGACTGCACCCACAAATGGATATCTATTAAGGATTTAAACATTAGTCACAACCAGGGCTTTTTTTTCTCAGAGAATAGGTGCAGGAACTCAACCATGCCCGCCACACACACATACCTGCCAAATGGCATCAAATAGTAGCTCTTCCCTTTGCATACAACCCCTCCCTCCACTGCCCTCATCTTCTCCCCCTCCTTAAAAGCTCCACCATCTGTCATATTTCTTACCTTTGTTGCAATATTAAGCTGAAGCACCTATCCGGCTGTAGTACCTCCCAGCATACTATACTACAGTCACTTGCAAGGGATATCATGCAGTAGGAGCATCAACTACTGGTCACCAGGGAAAAAAAGGAAACCACAGAGGGTGAAGCCTACCGTGCACCCTCTCCTGCCCATGACTGCACTGAACCCTGTCCACCTGTTCTGTATCTCCCTTGTCCCTGTCCAGTGGAATCTGCGCAGGAGATCTGACCTGTGGGAGCTACTGAAAGATAAGCTATCACTTGTAAACGCAGAAGCTGGACTTCAGTGTTACCAAGTGATAGTGGTGAGCAGGGAGCAGAAGTCCTGAGCCAGAGGTGGTGGAACTGAGTTCCCCCTAGTTCCTGCTGAAAAAAGGCCCTGGTCACAACATCTTGAGAAAGATTTTGCAAAATAATGCAGCACAGACAATTAAATCAAAGTGAACAACCTACAAATTACACATATTGACAACATCAAACATATTTGAGGGGAAAATATCCCCCACCCAAAAAATACAATAAACCAAGGAAAAAAAAAAAAAAAAAGCTCAAAAACACATCTGTTTTGCAAAGACATAACAAACAAAATACAAAGTGAAAATACATGTGTTACAAACTCGATAAGGACACCCAAATGTGACTGACACACACTTAACCCTACAGGGCAAGGTAAAGAATGCTATCTGCAAGCTTTATAGAACATAGGTTTGCGTGCTAATGAGGCAATTGAAAACACATGCACAGTCTATGAAACACACAAAATGCAAGTTCACCCAATGCAGAGACAGAACCTCAAAGTGGGCACACCTATTAAGGATGTCCTTAAATTATTAACCCAAAAAACTCACTCTCTGAGCATGCCCAGAAACATCCAAGTGCTGTTCACACACAAAAAGCACAAAAAAAAACTAAAGTCCCTGAGCATGCCCAGACCAACCCAAATGCATTTCACACCCCAAAATGCACAGGAAAAAAGCAAAGTCCCTGAGAATGCCCAGACCAACCCAAATGCAGCTAGCACAAAATAAGCCACCCCCTGTCCAAAATTAAACACATCATCCAACATGTCCTTATTTAAGGTTAAGAAAAAAGAAGGTGGAAAAAAGTACTGGACTGCATCAAAAACGCACCAAAAACATATCATAAACGCACTGGAAGGCATCAAAAACGCACATGCAGAAAAGCATCTGGAACACATCTGAACTGCGTTTCTATAGAGTGAACTAGCCCTAAAGCTAGTAACTTGGGGGGGGGGGGGGTTTACTCTGCCTGTAAAGTGGTGCATCTGTAGCATGTATCCAAAATGCTGCTTCAAAGATGTACAGCTTTAGAGAAAACGTACAAATCGACATTGCAGCTGCAAGATTTTAACACAAAACCAAAAATAGCCTGCCCCCCCAATACATACAAGGCCATTTGGGGCTGTAAAGGCTTAAAATGAGAACCCCCACGTGAAAAATACCACGCCAAACTAAAAAAATATTGTGCCCCTCCCACATACTAACAAACCCCTAGCCAAACACACAGCAAGCCAGCCCATGAAAGGTGGGTGTATGCTTGGGGGCAGGAGGGACCCGAGCACCCCAAAAGTCAACCACCTTGTTCCCATATTCAGGGGGACAAGGGCCTCTTCCACACAACCCTAGGCTGGGGTTGCGTGGGGCTGCAGACAGGGGGCTTTGCAGAATGTGGAAAGCCCCTTTAAACTAGTGGGTACAAGGTGCTTTGTGGTTGTTATTGGGCTGAGCCCAACATGCCCCAAAGGCAGCCACCTATGTTGAGTGCATGTGGCCTTGTATGGTTCAGGAGGGAATTGGGTGATCGCTCTCCTCGCACCTTTCCTAGCTGGCCCTGTTGTATGCTCTTAAAAAAGATGTGGTTTGGATTGATGAAGGCAGCTCACAGCCTTTTGAGAATGGAGTGGAGTGTGGAGTTCCCCTTTAAAAGCAAAAGTTAGCCCATGGAAATCATATGCATTAGAAGGGGGAGACAAGAGCATTGCAGAATGGAGTGTGGAGTTCCCCTTTAAAAGCAAAAGCTAGCCCAAGGAAATCATATGCATTAAAGGGGGAAGGTTAAATGCCCTTTTGGGAGGAGCAAGAGGAGCGAGAGTCTTTTTACATAATTTTAACAAGGTGCATGTCACATGTTGGCAACGTAACATGCTAACATGACCTGTGTGCAAATCTCCTTTAAAAAATACATAAAGGTGAACCAGCGTAAACAAAAAATTGTCAAGTTTAGAGTTGCGCCCGTTCAACCCACGCAATTGCATTTGCGTTGCTTGACATTTACTAAGATTTTGGCCATGCAGTGAACAAACGCATTCGAACGAGCACAAGAGCCCCTTGCGCATGCGCAGTTTATAAATTGATCTCACACAGTTCTAAATGTACTTGCAGGCACAGGAGGCTTGCTCAGAAAAAGTTACTTTCTCATTCTATTTTGGGCATATTTGTTACTTGGGCAGTTGTTACTAAACTTCCTCACATCACCCCACATCACCCCATAATATTGGCACCTCCATCTTCTGTTAATATTAAATTGAAGATGCCGTGCGCCATGTCCATAGTGGCACTCAGATTTCATTCTCCCGTGCGCCGAGATCACTATAGTAAATAGGGATTAGCATTCTGTTACCGGCGCAAACGTTTCATAAATATGAAAATGTGCATTGTGGCTTGGCGTGCGCCTCAACTCATGGCGCAAACGTTTCGTAAATTAGCCCACAAATATTCACATTCTCAAGAGTAGTTATTTTAGCAAATAAGAGTTGGCAAATCTGCAAAGTGTTAGGACTGGCCAGAGAGGGATCACTTTGACGCAGTTGGCAAGCTTGAACACGTATTGCAATATATGGCAACTAAGAACCCCCATTTTATAAGCAACAGTTTTCTATAGTAAAGGGTTAACACCCATTCAGTTTCTCATGTATTGTTTATATGAAGCTATTTGGACCTGAACATTCAATCTACCTATTTTCACTACATGGTGCAGGTTGGTAACAAAACAGGGGAGGGATGCATGAAGTTTCTAATTTACTGGACATAAGTGTATGCTCACTGTGCTGTAACCAGGGCCAGATTAAGAACATCATGGGCCCGGTGCTGAGGATTTTGGTGGGGCTTTTTATGAAAAAAAAAGAATGCAAACAATTTTTTGTTATAACAAATTAAGTTAAATAGAGAGGGGGGATGAGAGAGAGAGAGAAAGGGGTGAGGGGTAAGGGAGGGAGGATGAGAGAGGGGGGGGTGAGAGAGGAGATGTGCATGAGCATAACCTGGGAGTGACATCAACGCAGCCCGGCCAAGGCAAGTGACCGAAGGCACAGAACCCAGAAGGAAGACAGGGTGAAGATGGAAGCGCCCGGGACCCGCCGGAATGATCACAGCGCAACCCTGGAGGGCTCAGTCTGACAGGTAAGTGTACCCTAATGTGCTAATATGCTGTGCATACTTGTACATCATGGCATAACCTACCTCAGGGCCTCTAAAAAGTAATAATGTTAGTGAAGTTTACTACTGCTTTAATATCACAGGATCCCAGGAGCCTCTCATGGGGCCCCCTACTGACCCTAATGTGCTAATATGCTGTGCATACTTGTACATCATGGCATAACCTACCTCAGGGCCTCTAAAAAGTAATAATGTTAGTGAAGTTTACTACCGCTTTAATATCACAGGATCCCAGGAGCCTCTCATGGGGCCCCCTACTGACCCAGGGGCCCTTGGGCAGTGCCCAAGTGCATAGTTGCCAACATTTCAAAAAGATTTTCAGGGACACTTTTTTTTACCAGTGGCATATTTAGAGTAGCTCACATCCCCGATGTTCCTCTATACATCACAATAGTAATCACAAAATTAAATGAGTGCTAATAATGGGCAGAACAAATATAAAGACTGAGTGTCAGTACTAGGATCCCTTTAGGACCCAGCACAACTCACCTGACACAGCCTTTGCCTGGGAAACAACAATGATTGGCCAGCTCACCTTTAAATCACTTGTATCAGCATTCAATCATTCAATTCAATCATCAAGTGCCCCAGACGACGTCATTATATGACGAAACGCTCGTCGGGAGGAGCTGACGTGCTGACGTCTCGCGTGCTGTGTTCGAAGGACGGGTGTCCGTACAAGCCGGCCGGCCAAACTGCTTTTATTTGCTACGTTTATTGTAAGTGGCTTTTCGTTCTTTTAAATAAATGATGTTTTACAATGTTACGCTATGGTGATTCCTTTATATTCTGGGAACATCTGAATATTACGGTATCCTACCTGGTCACGGTCCTTGGCTGACAAGTTTGGCGATTCCATGCTGACCCCCTAGACGGGTTTCTCCGGAGATCTCTTGTGTCCCTACATTGGATAAAGGCCCTGGCCAGGTATAGGCCGCAAGCATCCTTTGCTTGCCATCTGGTAAGCGAGCATTTCTCTTAGCACTGGTGGTGTGGTGGAGGTTGAAGTACTTACCGTGGGCCACTAATCCTGTTATTCTCTATGCACGATATGAACTTTGTGTCACCATTCTGACATATGCCGCTTTATTTTTTCACAGATGAATAAGAAGATGGACTTTTTAGTTCTTTTCTGACCATATTGATTTATTGAGTGTTTTAATAATTTTACACCAACTTTTGATTATTCACTGCATTTATTTAATTTGGGGGATTAGCGCTGCTTTCTATTGTTTAGCATTCAATCATTGCTCGTGTTAGAGTTTACCTTGTGTTTGATCCAGTTGATATCTGCTCTGTGTATTTCGTGTATGACCCGGCTCGTTTGACCCTGTTTGCTTGCTTCTGATTCGGTACCGTTTGGACTCTGATCTTCCTGTGTATGACCCAGTTTACCTAGACTACGCTTTGCCTGATTCTACTGTAGTACCTTCATCTGCAGCGGTGAACTACAAGCACCAGACATCTATCCTCACCTGCAGCGGTGAACTACAAGCACCAGACACCATCTATCCTCATCTGCAGCGGTGAACTACAAGGTCCAGCAAACATCTACCTACATCTACAGCGGTTAACTGCAAGTCCCAGCTGACCTGCTCTGCTCAGACCTGCTCATGGTATGTGCTCTTGTTCTTTGAACTCTGCATAATCAGAACACCTGAACTGTTACCTGTTATATGCTCCTAGCCTGACATTAACACGAACCATACATAATAAAGGAAACCTATCATGGATCCTGAGCAGGCTCAGTTGTTTGCACAGGAACTTTGCTGCTTATCCCATCAAGTTCAGGAAATGGCCACAGAGCTCACCAAGGTGCAATCTACTTCTATTACCACCGCTACAAAAACTCCATCTGAACCAAAAATTCCTTTGCCTGACCGGTTTTCTGGTGACCGTAAAGGGTTTTGCAACTTTAAAAACAGCTGCAAATTATATTTCAAGTTAAGGCCATCCTCGTCTGGCCCTGAAACTCAGAGGGTTCAAATCATTATCTCTCTACTACAGGGTGACCCCCAGGCTTGGGCCTTTAACCTGGAACCAAACCATCCAGCCTTGCTAACAGTAGATGCCTTCTTTGAAGCCCTAGGGTTGCTTTATGATGATCCAGATCGTGCTGCTACTGCAGAATCAACCCTGCGTAACTTAAAGCAAGGAACTACCACAGCTGAAATGTATTGCTCAGAGTTTCGCAGGTGGGCCCCGGAATCTGGCTGGAATGATGCAGCACTCCGCAGCCAGTTTAGAATGGGCCTTTCAGATGCAATTAAGGATGCTCTGGTCAACTTCTCCTACCCAGCCTCACTGGAGGAGGCTATGAGTCTAGCCATTAGAATTGACCGCCGCCAGCGAGAGAGGAGACGAGAACAAACTACAGCTGTGGCAAACTATATACCTCCCTTGCCACCTGACTATTCCACCTCCAGTGCCAAATCTGAGGAAGAACCTATGCAGTTAGGCTGCACCCTGTTATCTGCCCAGGAACACACGCGCCAGCGTAACATGGGACTCTGCTTGTATTGTGGCCTCAAGAGTCATATGCTCTGTTCGTGCCCTACACGTCCAGGAAACTCCAGGACCTAGGTAATTGTGGGGAGGTTACCTTAGGTCTGCTCTCATCTCCCCAGGGGGACAATCGTATTCTTTTACCCGCTGTCATTAACTTTGGGACAGGGGCTCATGAACTGCTGGCCTTGGTAGATTCTGGAGCCGCTGAGAATTTTATTGATAAGACTCTGATTACCTCTTTGTCCCTGGAAACTCATGCTCTAGATTGCCCAGTCCGCCTGATTTCCATGGATAATCGGCCTCTCTCACAAGATCTAGTGCTCCAAGCCACCAACCCTTTCCAGTTACAATTGGGGGTTTTGCATTGGGAGAAGATTTCATGTCTTGTCATTGACTCTCCATCCACTCCTTTGATCCTAGGCCTTCCTTGGTTTCAGAAGCACAATCCTTTAATTGACTGGCGAACAGGAAATATTCTGGATTGGTCCAATCAGTGTAAAAGGAACTGCATCCAGCACCCTGTTCGACTTGCTACCTGTCAAGTGGGAATGGAACAGATTTCACTTTGTTATAAGGACTTTTGGGATGTGTTTTCTAAAGGGATTGCTGACACTTTACCACCTCATCGCAGTTATGATTGTCCCATTGACCTCTTGCCTGACACTACACCTCCTCGAGGGAGAGTCTTTCCACTGTCTGAGCCAGAGAATCTTGCCTTGCAAGAATACATCCAGGAAAACCTAGCTAAGGGTTTCATCCATCCCTCCACTTCTCCCGCAGGAGCAGGATGCTTCTTTGTCCCAAAGAAGGATGGGGGACTGAGACTTTGTGTTGATTACAGAGGTCTAAATAAAATAACTGTTCCCAATCGGTATCCTCTTCCTCTCATCACAGAATTGTTCTCTCAAATCCAGGGAGCCAAAATCTTCTCCAAACTGGACTTAAGGGGAGCCTATAATCTGGGGCGCATACGTGCAGGCGACGAGTGGAAGACAGCCCTTAACACCAAGGATGGTCATTACGAATGTCTTGTCATGCCTTTCGGTCTCAGAAATGCACCAGCTGTCTTTCAGAACTTTATGAATGACATTTTCCGTGACATGTTGGGTCGCTTCATGCTGGTATATTTAGATGACATTTTGATATATTCTCCCAATCTTGAAACACATCAGAAACATGTCTGCTCGGTATTGGCCCGATTAAAGACTCACTCCCTTTTTGTAAAGCCTGAAAAATGTTCTTTCCATGTTAAACAAGTACCTTTCTTAGGCTACCTAATTTCTGACACAGGCCTCACCATGGATCCAGCCAAGATTCAAGCCATTTTAGACCGAGCACCACTTTCAGACCTGAAGGCAGTTCAGCGCTTCCTGGGCTTTGCAAATTTCTATCGAAAATTCATTAAGAACTTTGCCACCATTGCACATCCCATCACCTCTCTCACCAGGAAGACTCCGACTACCTTTAAATGGACTACTGAAGCCCAGGCAGCCTTCACTCAGTTAAAGAAAGCCTTTACCTCTGCACCAATCCTACGCCATCCTGTTCCTGAGCTACCTTGTATTGTGGAGGTAGATGCATCTGAAGTAGGGGTGGGGGCGCTTTTGTCACAAAAGGATCCTGTAAATGCTGCCATCCACCCCTGTGCCTTCTTGTCTCGGAAATATTCCCCAGCAGAGCGCAATTATGATATAGGCAACAGAGAACTTCTAGCCATAAAGCTCGCTTTGGAGGAATGGAGACATTGGCTGGAGGGAGCTCGCTATCCATTCATAGTTCTGACTGACTACAAAAACCTTGAATACATCCATTCTGCTAAAAGACTGAACTCACGTCAAGCCAGGTGGTCATTGTTCTTCTCCAGATTTGACTTCACAATTTCATATTTACCAGGACCAAAAAACATTAAGGCTGACGCCTTGTCTCGCAGCTTTTTATCAGAGTATCCTCCTCCGCTTCCTCCACAACCCATTATCTCTGAGGATAGGATTTTGGCTTTCACCCAGACTGACATCTCTGAGGCCTTGTTACCCGCACAGGCTGAAGCCCCTCCCTCCACTCCCTCCGGTATGCTTTTTGTGCCCCTGGCTCTTCGTTTGCAGGTATTGCAGCAGGTACATGCATCAAAACCTGCAGCACATCCGGGGTTTAGACAAACTTTTGAGATTATCTCTTGCAACCTCTGGTGGCCATCGATTAGGCAGGATGTGTTAGCCTTCGTCCAGACCTGTGAAGTTTGTGCCAGAAGCAAGAGCAGTACCTCTAAGCCGCCCGGTCTCCTACGTCCTCTACCAATGCCTACCTGTCCCTGGACCCATTTATCTATGGACTTTATCACTGACTTGCCTCTGTCCCAGGGATGTTCCACAATCTGGGTGGTGGTAGACAGGTTTAGTAAAATGGCCCACTTTGTTCCACTTCCGAAACTTCCATCTGCTAAAGAACTGGCATCTTTATTCATTAAACATGTTTTCAGGCTCCATGGGGCACCAATTAACATTGTCTCAGACCGTGGCTCTCAGTTTATAGCCCAGTTTTGGAAGGTCCTTTGCTCTCAGCTGGGGATCAAGTTATCATATTCTTCAGCATATCATCCTGAGACAAACGGCCAAACAGAAAGGACTAATCAGACTCTAGAGAAGATGGTACGTTGTCTGATTGCCAATGATGAGGTTGAGTGGGTCAACGTCCTGCCATGGGCAGAGTCTGCCTTTAATAATTGTGCCAGCACATCTACAGGGACCTCTCCTTTCTTCTGTGTTTACGGGTTGCATCCTCGTGTGTGCACCTTTGATCTTCCACCCTCTGATGTGCCAGATGCCAACACCACAATTGAAAATTTCTCCAAAATCTGGTCCGATGTTAATCGTGCTATTTCTCGCTCTGTGCGGGCTTTTAAGAAAATGGCTGACAAGAGGCGCTCAAAGGCACCAGGATATAAAGTTGGTGACAAAGTGTGGCTATCATCTAGGAATCTGTCCCTGCATGTTCCATCTAAAAAACTTGGCCCAAAATTAATCGGGCCCTATGAAATTTCGGAGATTGTTAATCCTGTATCCTATAGATTAAAACTCCCCCCATCCATGCGCATTCCAAATGTCTTTCATGTTTCATTGTTGAAACCTGTTCATTCCAGCCTCCAAATAAATGAACCAGAACCTGTGGATGTGTTGGACAGTCAGGAATATGAAGTGGCATTTATTCTTGATTCCAGACGAGTGCGCAATTCCTTACAATATCTCGTTCATTGGAAAGGTTTCGGCCCAGAAGATCGATCTTGGGTCCCAGCTCGTGATCTTCATGCTGACCGACTTAAGAAGAAGTTCCATCTTCGTTATCCAAGTAAGCCTGGGGGTGCAGGAGCAACCCCTCGAGAAAGGGGGGGGGGGTACTGTCAGTACTAGGATCCCTTTAGGACCCAGCACAACTCACCTGACACAGCCTTTGCCTGGGAAACAACAATGATTGGCCAGCTCACCTTTAAATCACTTGTATCAGCATTCAATCATTGCTCGTGTTAGATTTTACCTTGTGTTTGATCCAGTTGATATCTGCTCTGTGTATTTCGTGTATGACCCGGCTTGTTTGACCCTGTTTACTTGCTTCTGATTCGGTACCGTTTGGACTCTGATCTTCCTGTGTATGACCCAGCTTGCCTAGACTACGCTTTGCCTGATTCTACTGTAGTACCTTCATCTGCAGCGGTGAACTACAAGCACCAGACATCTATCCTCACCTGCAGCGGTGAACTACAAGCACCAGACACCATCTATCCTCATCTGCAGCGGTGAACTACAAGGTCCAGCAAACATCTACATACATCTACAGTGGTGAACTACAAGTCCCAGCTGACCTGCTCTGCTCAGACCTGCTCATGGTATGTGCTCTTGTTCTTTGAACTCTTTGCATAATCAGAACACCTGAACTGTTACCTGTTATATGCTCTTAGCCTGACACTGAGAAGATTTGCTTTAGTTGAACTAATAAAAGTATGCCCATTCTAGAGCTGGTAACATTGAGGATATTCAATATCATTTTAAAGAACTGTTTTTGTGGGTAAGAGGCATAGGGGAGGAGTATGGATGGTATAAAAGTGGGAAGTATATGCAGGTGAGGGAGAGGAGTGTGGAGGGTATAACGGTGGGCACTATGTACAAGAGAGGAGTGTGGAGGAGATGACAGTGGGCAGTATGTACAGGAGAGGGGTGTGGAGGGGATGACAGTGGGCAGTATGTACAGGAGAGGAGTGTGGAGGGTATGAGGGGGCAGTATGTACAGGAGAGGAGTGTGGAAGGTATTATGGGGGCAGTATGTACAGGAGAGAAGTGTGGAGAGAAAGACAGTTGGCAGTATGTACAGGAAAGGAGTGTGGAGGGTATGATGGGGGCAGTATGTACAGTAGAGCAGTATGAAGGTTATGATACTGAGCAGTATGTACAGGAGAGGAGTGTGGAGGGTAAGACAGTGGGCAGTATGAGTATGTACAGGAGAAAAGTGTGGAGGACATGACAGCAGGCAATATGTACAGGAGAGGAGTGTGGAGGGTATGA
This sequence comes from Aquarana catesbeiana, assembly GCF_042186555.1. Taxonomy (NCBI): domain Eukaryota; kingdom Metazoa; phylum Chordata; class Amphibia; order Anura; family Ranidae; genus Aquarana; species Aquarana catesbeiana. The sequence goes on along the minus strand of NC_133334.1, from coordinate 230,732,424 downwards.
CAGTGGGCAGTATGCACAGGAGAGGAATGTGGAGGGTATGACATTGGGCACTATGTACAGGAGAGAAGTGTATGACAGTGGTTAGTATGCACAAGAAAGGAATGTGGAGGGTATGACAGTGAGCACTATGTACAGGAGAGAAGTGTATGACAGTGGGCACTATGTATAGGAGAGAAGTGTGGAGGGTATGACAGCAAGCACTATGTACAGGAGAGGAGTGTGGAAGGTATGACAGTGGGCACTATGTACAAGAGAGGAGTGTGGAGGAGATGACAGTGGGCAGTATGTACAGGAGAGGAGTGTGGAGGGGATGACAGTGGGCAGTATGTACAGGAGAGGAGTGTGGAGGGTATGAGGGGCAGTATGTACAGGAGAGGAGTGTGGAAGGTATTATAGGGCAGTATGTACAGGAGAGAAGTGTGGAGAGAAAGACAGTTGGCAGTATGTACAGGAGAGGAGTGTGGAGTGTATGATGGGGGCAGTATGTACAGCAGAGCAGTAGGAAGAGTATGATACTGAGCAGTGTGTAGAGGAGAGGAGTGTGGAGGGTAAGACAGTGGGCAGTATGTACAGGAGAAGAGTGTGGAGGATATGACAGCAGGCAATATGTACAGGAGAGGAGTGTGGAGGGTATGACAGTGGGCAGTATGCACAGGAGAGGAATGTGGAGGGTATGACAATGGGCACTATGTACAGGAGAGAATTGTATGACAGTGGGCAGTATGTACAGGAGAGGATTGTGGGGGGTATGACAGCGGGCACTATGTACAGGGGAGAAGTGTATGACAGTGAGAAGTATGTATAGGAGAGGAGTGTGGAGGGTATGACAATGGGCACTATGTACAGGAGAGAAGTGTATGACAGTGGGCAGTATGTACAGGAGAGGATTGTGGGGGGGTATGACAGCAGTCACTATGTACAGGGGAGAAGTGTATGACAGTGAGAAGTATGTACAGGAGAGGAGTGTGGAGGGTATGACAGCGGGCAGTATGTACAGGAGAGAAATGTATGACAGTGAGCAGTATGTACAGGAGAGGAGTGTGGAGGGTATGATGGGGGCAGTATGTACAGCAGAGCAGTATGAAGGGTATGATACTGAGCAGTATGTACAGGAGAGGAGTGTGGAGGGTAAGACACTGGGCAGTATGTACAGGAGAAGAGTGTGGAGGACATGACAGCAGGCAATATGTACAGGAGAGGAGTGTGGAGGGTATGACAGTGGGCAGTATGCACAGGAGAGGAATGTGGAGGGTATGACAATGGGCACTATGTACAGGAGAGAAGTGTATGACAGTGGGCAGTATGCACAGGAGAGGAATGTGGAGGGTATGACAATGGGCACTATGTACAGGAGAGAAGTGTATGACAGCGGGCACTATGTATAGGAGAGAAGTGTGGAGGGTAGGACAGCGAGCAGTATGTACAGGAAAGGAGTGTGGAGGGTATGACAGCGGGCACAATGTATAGGAGAGAAGGATGAAGGAATCTTGGAAGGAAAAAATTAAAGGTTTGTGGAAGGATATTTAGGGACTGCGTAGTGGTTAAGCGGGCCATACATGGATTGAAATTAAGCAGAGACCAGCCATAGTCAATCTATGTATGGGCTAGGTGGTTGTACACAAGTCAATCTATTAATCGACTTGAGTACAACCAGCCTGTCAGGTTTTTCCCAAAACAATCAGTGCTGCTCGCTATAGTTAGCAACACTGATCATTGTATTGTGTGGGTAGGGAAGGCTCCCCACTGGCAGAACACAATAACACTGCGGGAGTGATTCCCCCATCCACAGGTCAGCAGGTGAGAGGGTGTGTGGTGGTCATGGTGGGAAATCAATCAGCGGGTGCGGGGAGTAACTTGGAGTAATATCTTTTGAAATAGGGTCTGTCATCTGCAGGTTGGGAAATGGTCACCTGTGATATAAGTTGAAGGAAGGTGGCTAACATGGGAAGTGGCTGGAGAGTGACCTGGTTGGTGAGGAGTGTGAAATGGATGTGTTTCAAGTTTCTTTCACATTTGCGGTAATGCTTAACTGCCCTCTGAAAAATGATCTGTGGTGGATTGCTTTTCAATGAGTGGTATAGCAGCAGCTGAGGGGCGTTCATGAGGTGCTACTGCCGCCTCCTTGTTTTTTTTTTTTTTACATTGCTGAATGGTATGTTTACATTGTTGGACTATGCTACTATTGCAAGCGAGTTTGGCTTGCAGTTGCAGAGTGGCCCCATTGAAATCAATAGGTGAGTTTGACAGGCGGTGCTGCCTGTCAAACTCTGCAGTCTGAGTTAAAGATGCTGCAGCTAAAGGAATTACAAAAAAAAAAAAAAGTCGCAGCTGTGAAGTAAAACATCATAGCTATGGCATTCGTACAGCCCTATCCAAATGCATTTTTAAGATTTGGGTCAGGGACATGCGGTGAGGTCAGTGGCTGGTGAGGCTCTTGCTAGTATCGGAGCCCGATACATACGGTTATATACGCCGCGATCGTTAGAGCGAGAGCAATAATTCTAAGCATGTAACCTGTAAAAAATTTTAAAGCAACGCCTATGGAGATTTTTAAGTACTGAAGTTTGGCGCCATTCCACAAGTATGCGCAATTGTAAAGCGTGACAAGTTAGGTATCTATTTACTCGGGCTAAACTTAGTGGTTTTTTTTTATTCATGGAACAGTTTCTTTCCAAAAAAAAACACGTTTGAAAAATTGCTGCGCAATTACCGTGTTACCGTGTAACATAAAAAGTTGCAACGACAGCCATTTTATTTCCTAGGGTGTCTGCTAAAACAATATATATAATGTTTGAGGGTTCTGAGTAATTTTCTAGCAAAAAAAATGATGATTTTTACATGTAGGAGAGAAGTGGCAAGGGGTTAGTTACCATAAGTAGGTAATATACAAATAATTATTATATATTGTTTTTATGGTAATTTACCATATTTTCAAAAACTGTACTCAAGCATGTGGCTTAACAGACAAATTACTGAAGTTTGAAGTTATAACTTCCAACCAGTAATTTCACAGTAAATAGATAAATAATAAATTATTATCTTATAACATATAGCATAATAATATATGATTTAGCTATAACAGTACCTTTTCAGCAGGCAGCAGATTCTCATTCTCCCTCCTAACTGTGTGAGAAAAACATGGGATTGTGGGTAAACCTTATACCCAATAGCACATGTTTTTTCATTCTAATTAAGAGGGCTGGGCTGGAAAGGAGCATGTATCTTCTATGACACTGCAGTGAGAGGAGAGTTATCACTGCAGCATTTTTATTGGACAGCTGGGGCCAATGGTACTTTACCATTGGTCCAAGGCTCCAAGCTGTCCATTGGAGCCCCAAATTCTGATCAATGGTGGGGTAGGTCTTTGGCTTACCCCCCCCCCCCAATTCTCAAAGGGTCTCCAAACTTGATCATGTTTTTTTGGGGGGGGGGGGGCAAATGGGCCTATCTTAAGCTAAGGGGCCTGGAGCTGCAGCTCCAATAGCCCCTATGTTAATCCGGCCATGGCTGTAACCCCTTTGTATTATATACAGATTTTGGTGGTTAATTTGGGATCCACCTGGTTATTTGCATAGATAACTAGCTTTACTAGTTGGTGCTGTCCACCCTCTTTAAAAAAAATTTATATATATATATATATATATATATATAATGTGTGTGTCCCTCTTTCCTCCTCATTTTGGTCTGATCTACATAGTTGTCTATAAAAAAAAAACACTACTTATATTTCAAAAAGTTTTTCCTGACGCATCATGGCAGCACACACTGGGTTGTGACTCTGTCCCCGCAACCTGACAGGATTGGTTAACTATAAATGTGAAGGAGAGACCCCCCCTTAATTCTCTTTTTTTATCCTGACCTGACAAGATTGAGACAGATTCAGCACCCTTACCGCATTCTCCCCACCAGGTTAAGCCTCTCCTGGCTGGAAGTCTCTCCTGTGCAGTCTCTAAAAGAGCCTTTACGGAGAGAACCCCAATCTGGTGGTCTCAGGGGCACATTTCTGGCACTTATACAAGCTTTAAAGAAGCCTAGATTACCGCAGTGACCTCCCACCTTTCACTTCTTTCACTCAGGTATTTTCTTTCATTCTTGTTTTCATTTTAAAGGCTGGCTGATTCCTGTACTTCCACGAGGATGGAGTCATTTCCATCATGGCGGCCGTGTCCTCTTCTGCGCTCTGCGCATGCCCCGGGGGAAGTGAGGTAACTCGGCAAGTCTCTCTGCCCTTCTCCAATATGGCGCATGGGGCGCCAAATCGCGTCTGCGCATGCGCGGTGACGTAATTTCTGCCGTGACTGCGGCGGCAAATTTAAAAAGCCCTGTCATTCTGTCAGTATTTGCTGATGGTTGCAGGCAAGTTACGAAGGGATTATTTTGCGTTCCTTACTGCCCACAGTCTCAGGTAAGTCCCACATCCTTTTCATCTGCTAATTTGTAGCTGTTGTTCTTTTACCTGCACTGCAATTCTATGCTGTTTACTCCTTTATCAGATACTGTTTTCCTGTGCACTGTCTTCATGGAGGTCACTCCCCAAGCAGACCACCCTCAAAATATAAGGTAAGAGGAGCCCAGCATGTCTGGTAAGTAGGGATGAGCTTCGAGTTCGAGTCGAACTCATGTTCGACTCGAACATTGGCTGTTCGCAAGTTCACCGAACAGCGAACAATTTGGGGTGTTCGCGGCAAATTCGAATGCCGCGGAACACCCTTTAAAAGTCTATGGGAGAAATCAAAAGTGCTAATTTTAAAGGCTAATATGCAAGTTATTGTCATAAAAAGTGTTTGGGGACCTGGGTCCTGCCCCAGGGGACATGGATCAATGCAAAAAAAGTTTTAAAAACGGCCGTTTTTTCAGGAGCAGTGATTTTAATAATGCTTAAAGTCAATCAATAAAAGTGTAATATCCCTTTAAATTTCGTACCTGGGGGGTGTCTATAGTGTGCCTGTAAAGGGGCGCATGTTTCCTGTGTTTAGAACAGTCTGACAGCAAAATGACATTTTGAAGGAAAAAACTCATTTAAAACTACCCGCGGCTATTGCATTGCCGACAATACACATAGAAGTTCATTGATAAAAACGGCATGGGAATTCCCCAAAGGGGAACCCCGAACCAAAATTAAAAAAAAAAAATGACGTGGGAGTCCCCCTAAATTCCATACCAGGCCCTTCAGGTCTGGTATGGATATTAAGGGGAACCCCGGCCAAAATTTAAAAAAAAAAATGACGTGGGGTTCCCCCTAAATTCCATACCAGACCCTTCAGGTCTGGTATGGATTTTAAGGGGAACCCCGCGCCAAAAAAAAAAAAAAAAACGGCGTGGGGTCCCCCCAAAAATCCATACCAGACCCTTATCCGAGCACGCAACCTGGCAGGCCGCAGGAAAAGAGGGGGGGACGAGAGTGCGGCCCCCCCTCCCTCCTGAACCGTACCAGGCCACATGCCCTCAACATTGGGAGGGTGCTTTGGGGTAGCCCCCCAAAACACCTTGTCCCCATGTTGATGAGGACAAGGGCCTCATCCCCACAACCCTGGCCGGTGGTTGTGGGGGTCTGCGGGCGGGGGGCTTATCGGAATCTGGAAGCCCCCTTTAACAAGGGGACCCCCAGATCCCGGCCCCCCCCTTCACGAAAAAAGTGTCAAAAATGTTAAAAATGACAAGAGACAGTTTTTGACAATTCCTTTATTTAAATGCTTCTTCTTTCTTCTATCTTCCTTCATCTTCTGGTTCTTCTGGTTCTTCTGGCTCTTCTGGTTCTTCCTCCGGCGTTCTCGTCCAGCATCTCCTCCGCGGCGTCTTCTATCTTCTTCTCCTCGGGCCGCTCCGCACCCATGGCATGGGGGGGAGGCTCCCGCTCTTCTCTTCTTCTTTTCTTCTCTTCTTCTCTTCTTCTTTTCTTCTCCGGGCCGCTCCGCAATCCATGCTGGCATGGAGGGAGGCTCCCGCTGTGTGACGGCGCTCCTCGTCTGACAGTTCTTAAATAACGGGGGGGGGGGCCACCCGGTGACCCTGCCCCCCTCTGACGCACGGTGACTTGACGGGACTTCCCTGTGACGTCACGGGGAATGCCACAGGGAAGTCCCGTCAAGTCACCGTGCGTCAGAGGGGGGCGGGGTCACCGGGTGGCCCCGCCCCCCCCGTTATTTAAGAACTGTCAGACGAGGAGCGCCGTCACACAGCGGGAGCCTCCCTCCATGCCAGCATGGATTGCGGAGCAGCCCGGAGAAGAAAATGAAGAAGAGAAGAAAAGAAGAAGAGAAGAGCGGGAGCCTCCCCCCCATGCCATGGGTGCGGAGCGGCCCGAGGAGAAGAAGACAGAAGACGCCGCGGAGGAGATGCTGGACGAGAACGCCGGAGGAAGAACCAGAAGAGCCAGAAGAACCAGAAGAACCAGAAGATGAAGGAAGATAGAAGAAAGAAGAAGCATTTAAATAAAGGAATTGTCAAAAACTGTCTCTTGTCATTTTTAACATTTTTGACACTTTCTTCGTGAAATGGTAGGGGTACTTATGTACCCCCTTACCATTTCACACAGGGGGGGGGCCGGGATCTGGGGGTCACCTTGTTAAAGGGGGCTTCCAGATTCCGATAAGCCCCCCGCCCGCAGACCCCCACAACCACCGGCCAGGGTTGTGGGGATGAGGCCCTTGTCCTCATCAACATGGGGACAAGGTGTTTTGGGGGGCTACCCCAAAGCACCCTCCCAATGTTGAGGGCATGTGGCCTGGTACGGTTCAGGAGGGAGGGGGGGCCGCACTCTCGTCCCCCCCTCTTTTCCTGCGGCCTGCCAGGTTGTGTGCTCGGATAAGGGTCTGGTATGGATTTTTGGGGGGACCCCACGCCGGTTTTTTTTTTTTTTTTGGCGCGGGGTTCCCCTTAAAATCCATACCAGACCTGAAGAGTCTGGTATGGAATTTAGGGGGAACCCCACGTCATTTTTTTTTTTTAATTTTGGCCGGGGTTCCCCTTAATATCCATATCAGACCTGAAGGGCCTGGTATGGAATTTAGGGGGACTCCCACGTCATTTTTTTTTTTTAATTTTGGTTCGGGGTTCCCCTTTGGGGAATTCCCATGCCGTTTTTATCAATGAACTTCTATGTGTATTGTCGGCAATGCAATAGCCGCGGGTAGTTTTAAATGAGTTTTTTCCTTCAAAATGTCATTTTGCTGTCAGACTGTTCTAAACACAGGAAACATGCGCCCCTTTACAGGCATACTATAGACACCCCCCAGGTACGAAATTTAAAGGGATATTACACTTTTATTGTTTGACTTTAAGCATTATTAAAATCACTGCTCCTGAAAAAACGGCCGTTTTTAAAACTTTTTTTTGCATTGATCCATGTCCCCTGGGGCAGGACCCAGGTCCCCAAACACTTTTTATGACAATAACTTTCATATAAGCCTTTAAAATTAGCACTTTTGATTATTCATGTTCGTGTCCCATAGACTTTAACGGTGTTCGCATGTTCGAACGAACTTTTTTCCTGTTCGCATGTTCTGGTGCGAACCGAACAGGGGGTGTTCGGCTCATCCCTACTGGTAAGTATAGAAGAAGAAAAAGAGTGTATGACCTCTAATGCTGCAACTTTCTGACAGCCCTTCCAGATTAAGATCTACAAACTCCAGACATCAAGGTTGCTCAAGCCATACCGCAAGCCATAGGAGATCTAGGAGAAGTCGCTCAAAATCTTCATCTCGCCATCACCACTCTGGCCACAGCCATTCACCTCACAGCCGCTCATGCCGTAGCCACTCACACAGAACGTCACCTTCTCCCCATCACAAGAGGAGGTATCACACCCGTCCTGCAGCAAATGCTTGCTGGGTGTGCAGAGCTCCAGCTTTGCCAGATAAGTTAGCATGCTGCGCATGCTTCAACGAAGCAAGCAGGGAGAAGGAGTCTGACGCAAGAGAGGTAACTGACCTCCTTTAGAGAGTCTGTGTGGGAATCTATCCCGGAGACATCAGTCCCTGAACCAGACAAGGCTGGCCCAAGCACAAATTCCGTAGCTCCAAATCCTTCCATAGATTCGGAATCAGCTTCTGACAATGAGGACTCAAAGATCCCTACAGGATTTGACTTTACTCTCCTTGAACCCTTCATAGGATCAGTAAAGGATGCCATAGGATGGGAAGAAGCGAAAAAAGCCCCTCGCAAAATCCAGAAGTACTTTCCTAATCTAAAGAGAGAACCGGAGTCCTTTCCCTTAATTGAGGAACTGGATGATCTCATTAAAGATGAGTAGGAGAGATCAGATAAAAGATCTAACCTGAATAATAGATTGCCGAAACTATTTCCTCTGAAGGAACTGAAAGTGAATCCACCCACCGGTGGTCAACGCCTCTCTAATGCGACTCGCAAGACATGTTACTTTACCAATAAAGGATGCAGTAACCTTCTGGGACATGCTGGACCGGAAGATTGATCTGGACATGAAAAAAGCATACTACACAGCAGGAGGTGTGTGTAGGCCAGCAGTAGCAAAGTGATTTCTGGATGGTCTGCCAATATATAAAAATTTCGTAGCAGAGGCCTCAGTGGATGTCATTCGTTCTTCCACAAGGGCTATGTTGGCTTCAGTCATGGCCAGAAGAGCCCTGTGGCTCAAACCATGGGTGGCGGATGCAGCATCAAAGACCAATTGGTGCAAAATCCCTTATGATGGAGTTAACCTTTTTGGTTCAAAACTGGACTCAGCAATCTCCAAAGTGACAGGAGGCAAATCAGGACGGATCCCCTCTGATAGAAGACCTAAGCCACAGAAAGGTCCTTCGTTCAAATGCAACCTCCCAGAGAGGTACAGGGAGGCGAGAACTTATAGGCTTGGACAGTGGTGGCCCGTCCATAGGAGCGCCCGTGCGCCCCCCCTCCTGTAGTCACAAAAAAAATAAAGATTAAAAAAAAAAATTTTTTAAACGGCCCCTTTAAGAAAAAAAAATAATGTACTTTAACTAAGTGCACTGTGTTCGGGCGCTGGACACAATGCACTATAGGAAGCTCCACGTCAATGCAATCACGAGAACACACGGGGAAAGCCAGGAATTAGCACAGACGCGGCTTGAAGGAGTACTGTGCTGCTTGGGACACAGATGTAAAGAAGACCCTGCTGCTCCACTGGGGACACAGATGTGAGGATAGACTCCCCTGGGGACACAGATGTAAGGACAGACTCCCCTGGGGACACAGATGTAAGGACAGACTCCCCTGGGGACACAGATGTAAGGACAGTCTCCCCTGGGGACACAGATGTAAGGACAGACTCCCCTGGGGACACAGATGTAAGGACAGATTCCCCTGGGGACACAGATGTAAGGACAGACTCCCCTGGGGACACAGATGTAAGGACAGACTCCCCTGGGGACACAGATGTAAGGACAGACTCCCCTGGGGACACAGATGTAAGGACAGACTCCCCTGGGGACACAGATGTAAGGGCAGACTCTGCCGGGGACACAGATGTAAGTGCAGACTCTGCCGGGGACACAGATGTAAGGGCAGACTCTGCCGGGGACACAGATGTAAGGGCAGACTCTGCCGGGGACACAGATGTAAGGGCAGACTCTGCCGGGGACACAGATGTAAGGGCAGACTCTGCCGGGGACACAGATGTAAGGGCAGACTCTGCCGGGGACACAGATGTAAGGGCAGACTCTGCCGGGGACACAGATGTAAGGGCAGACTCTGCCGGGGACACAGATGTAAGGGCAGACTCTGCTGGGGACACAGATGTAAGGAGGGACTCTGATGGGGACACAGATGTATAGAGGGGCTCCGCTGGGGACACAGATGTAAGGAGGGGCTCCGCTGGGGACACAGATGTAAGGAGGGGCTTCCCTGGGGACACAGATGTAAGGAGGGACTCCGCTGGGGGCACCTGATGTAAGGAGGGACTCCGCTGGGGGCACCTGATGTAAGGAGGGACTCTGCTGGAGGCACCTGATGTAAGGACGGACTCCGTTGGGGACACCTGATGGCATCTGGTGGCAGGCGACGTGGCAGGTGACACGCTCAGGGCCCCCACTGATTCTGCATTATGGTGAGTAGAATGATTTAATTTTATATTACAATGTAATAATAGAAATATGGCACTTCAATCATCCTGAGATCATAACAACCAGGGTGTTGGGATGATTGAAGTGCTAACACCAGGTGTTTGGAGTATCTTTATCTGCTGATTGTTAAACTTTCTAGAATATACTTATTTCTATTGTTGTGTAGGATCTGTGCTTGCTGTCCTTCCCTCTCTCCCTCCCTCTTCCTCCATCCCTCGTTCATCTCAGATGCTAACCACACCACCTTAGAGCCACGCCCACTATTTCACTGAAACCACGCCCATTTTCACCAAGTGGGAGGGGTCAAAGAGGAAGGGCGGGGTCTGGCGCCCCCCCATCCTAAAACTTCACCAGCCGCCACTGGGCTGGGAAAAGAAATTAAAAGAACTTGGGAGAATACACAATCATTTTGAGGCTTCAGAAATCTAAGACCACCCCGACAGGAAAACCAGAAGTCCCATTGAGGGTACGCCCATCCTGCCTGGGAGAGTGGGAGCCAGGCTCAAAAAATTCAAATAGGTCTGGACGGAACATATAGAGGATGTATGGACATTGTCTACAATAAAACATGGGCACAAATGAAAATTTATAGTCAACCAGACTACCATCATCACCAGTCAAGAGGAGGCTGCTTCTCAAGTATGTGACGGAGCTAGTAAAGAAGGGGGCAATTTTGGAGGCTCCAACCCCACAAAGATGGAGAGGATATTACTCTCCCCTATTCTTAGTAAGGAAAAAGACAGGAGATCTACACCCTGTAATGGACCTAAAAGGGCTCAACAGAGGAATTCAGGTCGAAGCCTTCAAAATGGAGAGTTTCCAATCAATCCTATTAGCTGTAAACTTAGGAGACTGATGCATTCCATAGAATTATTGGACACCTCTCTACACGTCCCTATACACTCCGCCTTTCAAAAATATTTGCGATTCTCAGTTAACCACCAGCATTTCCAGTTTCAGTGCCTCCCATTCGGCATCTCCTCTGCTCCCAGGACCTTTACCAAGACTCTCCTTCCTGTGAACGCATTTCTAAGGGAGAAAGGCCTGAGACACCATCACTATCTGGACGACATTCTACTCCTAGCAGACAGTCGGGAAAAGCTAATTCACCATCGTGCGTTACTGATCAACACACTCCAGAACTTCGGGTGGTTAATAAACTGGGAGAAGAGCAATCTTCAGCCCACACAATGCATGACCTTTCTAGGGGAAGAACTGAATACTCTATCAAACAGAGTCAGTCTATCTCGGGAAAAGATAGGTCCCTTGATCCGGAAGTTAAGGAGATTAATGACAGCAACATTCCTTCCGTCTGAGCACTCTAGACTCGATATCAGCTATCTACCGATGATTCAATGGCACATGAGGACGATGCAGTTCTCATTCCTTACTCAGTGAAACGGAACATCAGTGCTTCAGTCGATTGCCATTCACCACATCGTGAAACAATTGATTTGGTGGTGGATGCATACAGACAACCTCAGAAGACACAGGCCTATAGTTCACCCGAAACCGGAGGTAATCACAACAGATGCCAGCCAGGCAGGATGGGGGGCCCACTATCGGAACCAGGCGGTTCAGGGTCAATGGCAATTTCACATGGAGGGTCTAGTATCGAATATTCTCGAGCGCAGAGCAGCCTTTCAGGCCCTCCTGGCTTTTGGCCATCCTTGAGGGGGAAGAGTGTCCTAATCCAAATAAACAACAAAGTGGCGGTAACATACATTTAATGACGGGGGTACCAGAAGCAGTACTCTACTAAAGGAAGCCCGTCCCATCCTGGAATGGGCCCAGTTATTTCTATCAGATCTATGAGCGGTGTATGTTCCAGCAGCTCAGAACTTACTAGCCGATTGTTTGAGCAGAGAGTTCCTGTCGAACAACAAGTGGTCCCTGAACCATCAAGTCTTCAGTCTCCTGACTCAAACTTGGGGGATCCCGGAGATCGATCTGACACCTAACAAACACCAAATGCCAGAGGTTCTTGTCGAGACCAGCATATCCATCTGCGGAGGGGGTGGACTGCCTTCTTCAACCATGGAATTTTTGGCTGGGGTACATATTCCCTCCAACACCGCTAATTGCAAGGTTCCTATCCAGGCTCAGAAAGTCTTCAACCTCAGTAATAGCGGTGATTTCTTTCTGGCCCAGGAGGCCTTGGTTCATGACTCTTGCAGCTCAGCCTAGAAAATTCACTACCTCTTCCACTGTCCCAGGATCTACTGTACAAGAGGCAGTTCTTCCATCCAGATCCAGAGAGGCTCCATTTAATGGCATGGATGTTGAGAGGAATAGGTTCATAGAGCAAGGCTGCTCCCAGGAGGTCGTTTCAACATTACTCCATGCCAGGAAATGCATAACTAACATTACTTACGATAGAATATGGGAAAGATTCATGTCCATGGTTCAGCAGAATGGCTGGGACCCACTATCTCCAGAAGTTCTGCAGATCTTGGAGTTTCTTCAAGCAGGCCTAACTAGAGGACTCAGCTCAAGTACCCTTAAAGTGCAGATTTCAGCTATATCCGCAAAAACAGGCTTCAAATGGGCCTCACACCCTCTTTTAATCCAGTTTATAAGAGCATGTGTAAAGATCAGGCCCCCAAGAAGACCAACATTTCCAGCATGGGATGTATCAGTAGTCCTGAATTCATTATCAAGTTCACCTTTCCACCCAGCTGACTCAATGACATTGTGGGACTTAACACTAAAATTAACATTTCTTATCGCCATCACTTCAGCTAAAAGAGTCTAGAGAGAGATATAGGTGTTAGGGATGAGCTGAACACCCACCGGTTCGGTTCGCACCAGAACCTGTGAACGGACCGAAAATTCACACGAACGTTAGAACCCCATTGACGTCTATAGGACTCGAATGTTCGAAATCAAAAGTGCTCATTTTAAAGGCTAATTTTCATGGTATTGTCCTAAAAAGGGTTTGGAGACCAGGGTCCTGCCCCAGGGGACATGTATCAATGCAAAAAAAACTTTTAAAAACTGAATGTTTTTTCGGGGAGCAGTGATTTTAATGATGCTTAAAGTAAAAAAAAAAAGTGAAATATTCCTTTAAATATTGTACCTGGGGGGTGTCTATAGTATGCCTGTGAAGTGGCGCATGTTTCCCGTGCTTAGAACAGTCCCTGCACAAAATGACATTTTTAAAGGAAAAAAAGTCATTTAAAACTGCTTGCGGCTTTAATGTAATGTCGTGTCCTGGCAATATGGATGAAAATCAGTGAGACAAACGGCATGGGTACCCTCCAGTCCATTACCAGGCCCTTTGGGTCTTGTATGGATATTAAGGGGAACCCCGCACCCAAATTAAAAAAAGGAAAGGCGTGGGGCCCCCAGGCCCTATATACTCTGAACAGCAGTATTCAGGCGGTGCAAACAAGACAGGGACTGTAGGTTTCTTGTTAAGTAGAATCTGTTTGTAATTTTGAACTGGTACATTTTTAAAGCTTTTTGGGAAACATAGGGAAGGGTTATCACCCCTGTGACATTTGTTTTTAGTGAAACAAGGATTGGTGATAAAGCATCAGTGGAAAGGAGAAAAGTTTTTCCCATATTAACTTACAGGAGAGAATTTCCCTTCCTATAGGGTAGATTTCATCTCACTTCCTGTTGTCTCCTTCCGTTTGCAAGTAGGAGTCGTTTGTAAGTTGGATGTTTTAAAGTAGGGGCCTGCCCTATATACTCAGCAGAAATTTGGGCCTTAGGTGTTGTTGTGGCCTCAACACTCTAAGCCCTCACAGGGCCCTGCTGTGAAATATTATATCAAGAATTGTAATTACATGCCCCTGTTGAACAGGGGCTGAAAAATTGGGCCTTTGGTGGTGGTGCTGGTGCCACAACACTGTAAGTCCTCACAGTTAATCTTGGTGGGCGCAGAAACGGGCCCTGCTGTGAAATATTCAATCAAGAATTGTAATTACAAGCCTCTGTTGAACAGGGGCTGAAAAATTGGGCCTTTGGTGGTGCTGGTGCCACAACACTGTAAGTCCTCACAGTTAATCTTGGTGGGCGCAGAAACTGACCCTGCTGTGAAATATTAGATCAAGAATTCTAATTACACATCCCTGTTAAACAGGGGCTGAAAATTGGGCCTTAGGCACTGGTGCTGTTGCTACAACACTGCAACCCCTCACAGATACTCTAGTTGGAATGCAGGAACGAGCCCTGCTGCAAAGAATTGCATCAAAAATTGTAATTACATGCCCCTGTTAAACAGGGGCTTAAAAATTGGGCCTTAGGCACTGGTGCTGGTGCCACAACACTGCAACCCCTCACAGATACTCTAGTTGGAGTGCAAGAACTAGCCCTGCAATTGGGCCTTAGGCACTGGTGGCGGCGCCCAGAACCAAAAATGTTCTTACAAGCTATCAGCATGATCATTGAGGAGGAAGAGGATAATTACTCAGCATAACAGGATAGTCACTCAGCATCAGCATAGGCAGTCTTTGAAGGGATCTGGCATTTCAAAAAAAATTATTCGGTTACATCAGCATCAGGTGCTTGGTAGCTGGTGGTGATCCAAGACTGATTCATTTTTATGAAGGTCAGTCGATCGACTGAGTCGGTGGACAGACGCACCCTGTGATCGGTTACAAAGTCTCCAGCAGCACTAAATGTGCGTTCCGAAAGAACACTGGATGCAGGACAGGCCAGTAGCTCAATTGCATACTGTGCAAGCTCTGGCCAGTGATCCATCCTCAAGACCCACTAACCCAGAGGATTTTCGGTGGGAAAGGTGTCCAAGTCAGATCTTGCCCCCAGGTATTCCTGCACCATGTAAAACAGACGCTGGCGATGGTTGCTGGAACCGATCATACCTTGGGGCTGCGGACCAAAAAATTGTCTGAACGCTTCGGTCAGACGGCCACCTTCTCCACTTCTCCTTCTTTGACCAAAGCCTCAGCAACACGTTGTCCAGAAACAGGAGTTTGTAACCTCCCAGTCTCTGGGAATGCATTGCACAGACCTTTCTGCAAGGCCTCCCGAAGATGTTTCATCCTCTGCTCCCTCTGCGATGGCAAGATAAGGTCCGCAACCTTACCCTTGTAACGTGAATCAAGGAGGGTTGCCAGCCAGTATTGTTCCTTCTCCTTGATACCACGAATATGAGGATCCTTGCGCAGGCTTTGCAGGATCAGGGAGGCCATACAGCGTAGGTTTGCTGAGGCATTTGGTCCGGAGTCCTCTGGGTCACTAAGGACGACATGGTCCGCAGCCACTTCCTCCCAGCCACGTACAAGTCCATGTGTTTCTTGGGACTGATCCCTTAAAGACTGCTGCTGATGCTGAGTGCCAGGCTCCACCTCCATACTGACACAATCCTCCTCCTCCTCCTTGTCCTCTTCCTGTGTGATCGGCGGGCACGCAGGAACACTGTCTGGATAAAGGGGTCCTTGAGAGCTAAGGAAGTCCTCCTCTTCCTGCCTCTGTTCTGCCTCAAGTGCCCTGTCCATTATTCCACGCAGCGTGTGCTCCAACAGGTAGACAAGGGGGACAGTGTCACTGATGCATGCACTGTCACTGCTCACCATCCTCGTGGCCTCCTCAAATGGTGACAGGACAGTGCATGCATCCCTGATCATGGCCCACTGGCGTGGGGAAAAAAAACCAAGCTCCCCTGACCCTGTCCTGGTGCCATAGTCGCACAGCTACTCATTGATGGCCCTCTGCTGCATGTGCAGCCGCTGCAGCATGGCCAACGTTGAGTTCCACCTGGTGAGCATGTCACAGATTAGTCGGTTCTTGGGCAGATTAAACTCCTTTTTGGAGGTCTGCCAGCCGAGCACTGGCATTATATGACCGGCGGAAATGTACACAGACTTTCCTGGCCTGCCTCAGGACATCCTGTAAGCCTGGGTACCTGCCCAAGAACCGCTGCACCACCAAGTTAAGGACGTGAGCCAAACAGGGCACATGGGTCAGTTGTCCCTGTCGGAGGGCGGAGAGGAGGTTGGTGCCATTGTCGCAAACCACCATTCCTGCCTTAAGTTGGCATGGCGTCAACCACCTCTGAACCTGCCCCTGCAGAGCTGACATAACCTCTGCCCCAGTGTGGCTCCTGTCCCCCAAGCACACCAGCTCATGGCATCTTTTGGCCTGCGTACTTGCGTAACCCCTTGAACGCCTACGGAGCACAGCTGGTTCCGAGGACAAAGCACAGGAAGAGGCCATGGAGGAAGAAGAAGAGGAGGGGGTGGAGGAGAGAGGTGTGTCACAATCATTAGTAGTGGCATTTTGGAGGTGTGGTGGCGGAACAACCTCCAACACTACTGCACCTTGTCCTGCATCCTTCCCAGCTGCCAGCAGAGTGACCCAATGTGCCGTGAAACTTAGGTAATGTGCCTGTCCATGCCTGCTGGACCATGAGTCAGCGGTAATATGCACCTTACCACTGACCGCCCTGTCCAGTGAGGCCAAGACATTGCCTTCCACATGCCGGTAGAGAGCCAGAATCGCTTTCCATGAGAAAAAGTGGTGTTTGGGTACCTGCCACTGAGGAACCACACATTCCACAAACTCACGGAAGGGGGCAGAGTCTACCAACTGAAAAGGTAGCAGTTGAAGTGCTAGCAATTTTGCCAAGCTAGCATTCAACCGCTGGGCATGTGGATGGCTGGGAGCGAACTTCTTTCGGCGGTGCAGCAGCTGGCGCAGGGAAATTTGCCTGGTACAATCTGATGTCTGTGTACCGAAAGCAGATTGCCCACAAGTACTTGGCTGTGACACACCTAATTCTACACCTTCATTCCTCTCAGTGCAGGTCTCAGAGAGGACTGAAGGTATAGTGGGGTTGGAGATCTCAGCTAATGAGGAGCAAGGAGAGGTCCTCTTTGTTCTTTGGTGTGGGTCTTTTAGATACGCTTGCCAACAAACTGCATGGCAGGTCAACATATGTCTGGTCAAGCATGTGGTGCCCAAGCGGGAGATGTTTTGGCCACACGAGATACGCTTGAGACATATATGTTGCAAATAGCAGCGGTGCGATCTGATGCACCCGTCTCAAAAAAGGCACACACCAAAGAACTTTTAGAATAACGTGCAGAGACAGCAGCGCCCTGCACATGCGGAGCTTTGCAGTGTGATGCAGTCAGTGTGCTGCCCGTAGGCTGGCCCCTGAAGGGCATCCTGCCTCGTTGGTGATGTGCCTCCTCCTTCTCCTCCTCGCTCCTATCAGGCACCCACGATGAGTCAGTGACCTCATCATCCCCTCCCTCCTCATCACTGGAGCAAACCTGGCAGTATGCTGCAGCAGGGCACCCCCTCTGTCCGTGCTCACGTTACTGCCTTCATCTAGCTCAGTATCATCATCAGAGCCTTCTAAACGCTGGGCATCCTCCTGGAGGACATGGTGGGGCTAGGGAAGGAGTCACTGATGCCATTTAGCCGAGGGAAGAGGCCGCGTTGGCAGCTGCTTTGCCAGAAAAAGGACCATGAGCATAGGTGAGAGAGGATGAGGAGGATGAGGACGGCTTGGTCATCCACTCAACCAAGTCTTCCGCATGTTGCTGCTCAACACAGCCAGCTGCTGAAAAAAAGGCCAAGCGTGTCCCACGGCCACGTGCTGATGAGGATGCACCGTCTCCACGACCAGCACTGTTGCCTCTAGACACAGAGCCTGCTTGCCCTCTTTTATTGGCTTGTCTGCCTCTCCTTGTTGGCCTTCCAGACATACTAATGGCCTGTAGCTGCACTAAGCTGGGATATATATATATATATATATATATATATATATATATATATATATATATATACTGATACTGTAGCTAGCAAAATCAACTGCCTGCCTGTAGTATGAGAAAACCACCAACCTTCTACAGGTAGCTTTAGCTGAACACTGTGCAGAGGTCGCACTACACTAACGTGTAAATAATTTAGCTGCCTGCGGTAGTGATAGGATCAGGAAAACACCACCAACCTTCTACAGGTAGCTTTAGCTGAACACTGTGCAGAGGTCGCACTACACTAACGTGTAAATAATTTAGCTGCCTGCGGTAGTGATAGGATCAGGAAAACACCACCAACCTTCTACAGGTAGCTTTTGCTAAACACTGTGCAGAGGTCGCACTACACTAACGTGTAAATAATTTAGCTGCCTGCGGTAGTGATAGGATCAGGAAAACACCACCAACCTTCTACAGGTAGCTTTAGCTGAACACTGTGCAGAGGTCGCACTACACTAACTTGTAGCTTTAGCTGAACACTGCTCAGAGGACGCACTACACTAACTTGTAGCTTTAGCTGAACACTGTTCAGTGGAGCACTACACTAACTTGTAGCTTTAGCTGAACACTGTGAGGAGGACGCACTACACAAACTTGTAGCCTTAGCTGAACACTGTGCAAAGGTCACACTAAACTAACTTGTAGCTTTAGCTGAACACCGTTCAGGGGACACACTACACTAACTTGTAGCTTTAGCTGAACACTGTGAGGAGGACGCACTACACTAACTTGTAGCTTTAGCTGAACACTGTGCAGAGGTCACACTAAACTAACTTGTAGCTTTAGCTGAACACTGTTCAGAGGACACACTACACTAACTTGTAGTTTTAGCTGAACACTGTGAGGAGGACGCACTACACTAACTTGTAGCTTTAGCTGAACACTGTGAGGAGGACGCACTACACTAACTTGTAGCTTTAGCTGAACACTGTTCAGTGGAGCACTACACTAACTTGTAGCTTTAGCTGAACACTGTGAGGAGGACGCACTACACAAACTTGTAGCCTTAGCTGAACACTGTGCAGAGGTCACACTAAACTAACTTGTAGCTTTAGCTGAACACCGTTCAGGGGACACACTACACTAACTTGTAGCTTTAGCTGAACACTGTGAGGAGGACGCACTACACTAACTTGTAGCTTTAGCTGAACACTGTGCAGAGGTCACACTAAACTAACTTGTAGCTTTAGCTGAACACTGTTCAGAGGACACACTACACTAACTTGTAGTTTTAGCTGAACACTGTGAGGAGGACGCACTACACTAACTTGTAAAGCTTAGAAAAATGGAAGGGAAGGGGGTATAAGATACCCAGGAGAACGAAACAAATGGACTTTGTAGGCACCAATCATAAAAATCAAATGTAAACTTTTATTTATACATAACTATTAAAAAGAATCATATAGACGTAAACATTTTTTTAAAAACGCAATACATTGCGGGAAGTGGTAGTGTATATCACTACCTAAATATATGAGAACGGATCAGGGGATAGCCCCTACAACAAGGGAAGGGATAAACCCTTTCCGTTCCCATTCAATAACCTCAAACTGATATAGCTCGGTAAGGCTCTACATGTTTCGCAAATTTTGATTGCTTCTTCAGGAGCTTGTTTGGGTTACCAGCCAGAGTGAATGGATCCGTCACCACACCACTACCTTCTATTGCGCTCTGATGCCTGGACTTTTCATCTGAACAACACAAATGTCTGACGGCGGCCCTGGGATCCTACTAGGTAGCTCCCTGCTGGGGTAGGATTAAAGCTCTATTGCAGCCATGTTAGTGATGATTTGTTTGGTGCCAGGTTTACAAGCAAGTAGCTGATTCATGCTGTCCACAAGACCTGCTCAACCTGCATTACTCTATAAGATTAAAGTCTCTGGATTCTCTGATGCACCTTGATCATTGGAGGCATTGTCTCTAAGTGTATGGATTTTCAACTACCCATAACCTCTACCTGATCTGAAGACGGATCCATTCACTCTGGCTGGTAACCCAAACAAGCTCCTGAAGAAGCAATCAAAATTTGCGAAACATGTAGAGCCTTACCGAGCTATATCAGTTTGAGGTTATTGAATGGGAATGGAAAGGGTTTATCCCTTCCCTTGTGGTAGGGGCTATCCCCTGATCCGTTCTCATATATTTAGGTAGTGATATACACTACCACTTCCCGCAATGTATTGCGTTTTTTAAAAAATGTTTACGTCTATATGATTCTTTTTAATAATTATGTATAAATAAAAGTTTACATTGATTTTTTATGATTGGTGCCTACAAAGTCCATTTTTTTCGTTCTCCTGGGTATCTTATACCCCCTTCCCTTCCATTTTTCTAAGGTTTATAATATAGGACGTTGGCACTGCTCTACATATAAGACCTCCACAGTCCATCCTGTGATGAGATCTGATAACTCTCCATTCTTCCACACTAACTTGTAGCTTTAGCTGAACACTGTGCAGAGGTCACACTAAACTAACTTGTAGCTTTAGTGTGTCCTCCTCACAGTGTTCAGCTAAAGCTACAAGTTAGTTTAGTGTGTCCTCCTCACAGTGTTCAGCTAAACTAACTTGTAGATTTAGCTGAACATTGTGAGGAGGACGCACTACACTAACTTGTAGTTTTAGCTGAACACTGTGAGGAGGTCCCACTAAACTAACTTGTAGCTTTAGCTGAACACTGTGAGGAGGACGCACTACACTAAATGTAAATAGTCTAGCTGCCTGACTGTGGTACTAATAGGATCAAAAGAACATCAACAATTTTCTTCAGGTAGCTGTAAATACTGTAACAACACAAGCCTGCCTGTCAGTAGGAAGATAACAGGAACGGATCTAGCTAAACTGAATACAGTGTATATATATATATATATATATATATATATATAATACACTCTAAGTGCAGCTAACTGACTGACTGTCCTGCCTAATCTACCTAACTTAAGCCAAATGACACTGTCTCTCTCTCTGTCTTTCTCTCTGTCAAGCCGGAACACATTACACAGGGCCGCCGTGCAGGCGGCCTTATATAGTGTGGGGCGTGTTCTAAAGCCACCCGGCTTTGGCCAATTACAGCTCTCTCTACAGACGGCGCTGTAATTGGCCAAGCATGCGGGTCATAGTGCATGCTCATCAGCCAGCAATGCCGCAGTGAATTATGGGCCGTGACGCGCCACACGAATATCGTTCGCAATTTGCCGAACAATCGAACAGCCGATGTTCGAGTCGAACATGGGTTCGGCTCGAACACAAAGCTCATCCCTAATAGGCGTTAATGATTTCAGAACCCTACATGGTGTTTTATTAAGACAGGGTGGTACTAAAACCCTCAGACCACTTTACTCCAAAAGTAACATCATCCTTTCACTACAATCAGGAAATCAACTTTCCATCATTTACTGACGATCAAGGGCAACCGCACGCCTTGAACATTAAGACCACTATTAGAAACTATCTGTCAGCTACAGCCTCTTTCAGGAACACCGATAACCTATTGGTGGAAGGAAGAAGAGGCCGTATGGCGTCATCCCGCACCATCTTGGCTGGTCAAGGCCATCAAGAAAGCCCATGACACACAGAATCTGCCGGTACCTGGAGGCATTAAGGCTCACTCAACAAGGGCAGTGGCAACTTCCTGGGCAGCGTATTGCAGGGTGTCACCAGAGACAATCTGCAGGGCAGCAACCTGGTCTTCCAGACATACATTCATGTCCCACTACAGGGTAGACTCAGCTCAGTTATCTACGGTAGATTTTGGAAGATCCGTTATTCAGGCCAATTCTACAGCCATATGATAATTAAATACTACTACTTTACTTGCACCCACCTGACTGGTGAGTTATTTCCCAGTGTGTGCTGCCATGATGCTTCAGGAAAACGGAAAATTGTATACTCGCCTTTGCGTAATTTTCCTTTCCTGACACATCTCCATGGCAGCACATAGCATCCCACCCTTCTTTAGATGATAGTCACAGAGAATGAAGGGTGGTGCCTCTCCTTCAAATTTATAGTTGACCAGTCCTGTCAGGTTGTGGGGGCGGAGTCACAACCCAGTGTGTGCTGCCATGGAGATGTGTCAGGAAAGGAAAATTACGGAAAGGTGAGTATACAATTTTCTGTTTTGCTAAACTTTTCCTTGTCAAAAGAAGTTTATTGAGTATACAATGTTATAAAGATACATAAAGTAAGTTTACAAGGATCTATAAAGTAAGCTCATTGTTTTACAGTAGGGTTTATATAGGTAAATTTCATGAAATTTCAAATATTAAACATTGGGTTCACGTAAACCTATATTAAATATATATATCATTTCCTTAGTTACTTTTGTAGGTATTTAAATGATTTATACCTACTATACATATTGTTTACAAGTAGAGTGTATATAGGTCAAATAAATTCTGATAATGAGCTTTAATCGTAAGGTGGAGAAAAGGAAAGAGAAAGAAGAAAAAGGGTTGAAAGGTAGAGGTATGGTCCACAAGGTTGTCCCGCTCGTCAGTTTATTATTCTTTTTAGTTCTCTTTGAAGCCTTAGAATGGGTGTCTCTGTAAGTCATTTAATCTGTTACCATGGCAACAGGACAGAGTCATTGAAGTTTGACAGGAACTGTTGTTTTATCCAAGGATGCCAAAGTTTTTCAAATTTTGGAATTTGATTTTGATCGATGGCAACCATCTTAGCATGGGACATTGTATTATTCATTCTGTGAATTGTTTCTGCTAGTACCAATGTAGGAGATTTCCATGCCTTGGCCACTGTTTGTTTTGCAGCCGTTATTAGTTGGATCATAAGTTTGAATTGAGAGAGTGTTAACCATTCCGGTTTTAGATTAAGTAAAGTTAAATATGGATCTGGTTGTATTATTTTTTTAAATATTTTAGATGCAATCACGAAGACCTCCTTCCAGAAAGTTTGGATTACTGGGCACGTGTCACGGAAGACAAGTCACCTCCGTCCGCCGGGCCGCTGGGCGCATGCGCAGGGGGTTGTTGTTGAGACGTGCACCCGTGCGCGGCCTGATGGTACGGCGCGCGCGGGTGCACGGCGGCCCGCGTGTGCGCGCCGTCGCCCGTGCGGGTGCCCGGTAGCGCGTCACGCTGACGCGCTCACTGGGAGGTACTTTAGACGACACCAGCGCCCAGTCGGGTTGCTGGTTTGTCGTCAGCTTACCCCGACCTGTGTTTTGAACCCTGCTTACTGTCACTTGTAATACCGACCTCTGCCTGGATATAACGACCACTCTTGCTTGCTGGATACCCTGACCCTCTGCCTGGATATAACGACCACTCTTGCTTGCTAGATACCCTGACCTTCTGCCTGGATACACGACCACTCTTGCTTGCTAGATACCCTGACCCTCTGCCTGGATATAAGACTACTCTTGCTCGCTGACACCCTGATCTTTTGCCTGTTAAAGGATCACTCCAGACCTGTTGGATTTCCTGTCCTCTGCCTGTGCTTCCAACCATACTTCCCACGGGGCTGCCACCCCCTTGATTCCCTCAGTTCCAAGGACTTCCTTATCACCAGTCTGTTATCTCTTAACCTTTACCCTTGCATCTCCAGGCACTTCTTCAGAAGACTCTCCACCATTCAAGCCATCCTACAGCTTACCGGAGACCCGTGCCTCCGCGTGCTTCCGATCCCCTGTCTCACTCTCGGGGGTTCGGGTGCGCGTGGTCGTAAGGGCAAGCCGCTCTCGGCATCTCGGCCTTGGTAAGTATTGGCGTGACAGTACAAACCAGCCAGATGTCCGAGGCTGACAGAGCGCGCTCTCCCTTGGAGATCTTATGCCAACAAGTCTCCGCCTTGGCTGATTCAGTACAGAGGCTACAAGAGGGATACACACAAGTGGATAGCCGCCTCCAACAACTGACGGGGGCACTTCCCCCTGCCACCGCAGCTCCAGCACCTAGCAATGAAGGCCCGCTCCCTCAGGCCACTGCCAGTCCTACAGTAGTAATGGCACTTCCGGAACCTAGGGTTCCCACTCCGGAACGGTTCTCAGGGGACCGTAAGAAGTTCAGGGCCTTCAAGAATGCATGCACTCTTTACTTCGCGTTGCAACCCCGAACCTTCGCATCAGAAGTGGTCAAGGTGGGATTTGCGATTTCCCTGTTGTCGGAGGAACCTCAGGCCTGGGCACACGGCCTGATGGAGTCAGGGAGTCCGGTGCTTAATACCATTGATACCTTTTTTGAAAGTATGGCCCAACTATATGACGATCCACAGCGTATGGCCACCGCCGAAGCTATCCTACACCATCTAGTCCAGGGAAGGAGACCAATTGAGGACTACACGGTGGAATTCCGTAAGTGGGCGGCCGACACTAACTGGAATGAGCCAGCCTTACGCTACCAGTATCGCCAAGGTCTGTCAGAGCTCCTCAAGGATGAATTAGCCAGGATGGAGACCCCCACATCGTTAGAGGAGTTAATTCAGGCAGCGACCAAATTAGATCGGCGTTTGAGGGAACGTCGGTCAGAGCGATTTCAAAATCCTCGCCCGGCATGGGCAACTCCAAGACTCCAACCCATTCCAGGATCTTCACCCATTACAGCTGGGTCTACTGCACTTCCCGATTCCGAACCGATGCAGCTGGGTTTAGTACGCCCACCGCTAACCTCAGAAGAGAGACAGCGTAGACGGCAGTCCAACTTGTGTCTCTATTGCGGGGGTGCCGGCCACTTCCTGCGCAACTGCCCGATAAGGCCTAGTAAGTCTTTTCAACCCAAAACAATGACCTACCAAGATAACAATTCCTCTAAATCTTACGTGATGTTGTTTATCTCGTTACAGCTACCGGAAGGGGAATCCCGCCTGCCGGCGATCATTGACTCAGGCGCATGTAGCTGCTTTATGGACGCTGCCCTGGCCCGAACCTTGCATGTGCCTTTACAACTTAAAACGCAACACTTACAAGTCCACTTGGCAGATGGGTCCCTTCCCAGTTCAGGCCTAATCACCCAGGAGACTCAACCTATCCTAGCCACCACCGATTCAGGACACCAAGAACTTCTGCGCTTAGACCTCATCCGCTCTCCCATGTTCCCAGTCATTCTGGGATTACCTTGGCTACAAGCCCATGACCCTCTTATCCAATGGAGCTCGAAGATGGTCTCATTTCCTTCCTCCTACTGTTCTCAACACTGCCGCCCTCAGAGATCCAAGATCTGTGCTACGATCTCAGCTCCTCCGATCGACCTCCAGCATGTCCCCCAGGAGTATCACGAGTTCCAAGAAGTCTTCAGCAAACAAATGGCCGATTGTCTTCCACCTCATCGACCATACGACTGCCCAATCGACCTATTGCCAGGATCAGAAATTCCTTTTGGGCGTATCTTCCCTCTTTCCGAAACAGAGCTGGAGGCTCTCAAACAATATATAGATGAGAATCTGAAAAAAGGGTTCATCCGTCCCTCATCTTCACCTGCCGGAGCAGGTATCTTCTTCGTTGGTAAGAAGGACGGTTCCCTTAGGCCCTGTGTGGATTACCGGCAGTTGAATAACATTACTATCAAAAGCCGGTACCCGTTACCGCTCATTCCAGAGTTATTCCAACGCTTTAGGTCAGCCAGAATCTTCTCCAAATTGGATCTCCGAGGGGCATATAACCTTATCCGAATCAGAGCTGGGGATGAGTGGAAGACAGCTCTCAGATCGAGGTTCGGGCATTTCGAATACTTGGTGATGCCCTTTGGGCTCTGCAACGCTCCGGCTACGTTCCAACACCTAGTGAACGACATTTTCCGCAAATACCTAGATGACTTCCTCGTAGTCTACCTGGATGATATCTTAATTTTTTCCTCTACATTGGAACTGCACAGGGATCATGTCAAAACAGTTCTGACCATTTTGAGACAACACAGGCTTTACCTAAAAAGGGAAAAGTGCGAATTTGAAAAATCAGTTGTGCAATTTCTAGGGTTTATCATTTCGGCAAATGGAGTGGAGATGGATCCTCAAAAGATACAGGCTATTCAGGAGTGGCCAGCTCCTTCTGATAAGAAAGGGGTTCAACGCTTTATTGGATTCGCTAACTTCTATCGGAAGTTCATTGTCGGATTTTCTACTATAGTGGCACCCATCACTCAGTTAACACGCCGGCACGGATCATTCCAGTGGTCCCAAGCAGCACAGGAAGCTTTCATGAAGCTAAAGGATCTGTTCAGTTCCGCTCCTATTCTCCGGCATCCTGATCCTTCCCATCCGTTCGTGTTGGAGGTGGATGCATCAGAAATAGCCACGGGGGCAATCCTTTCTCAGAGACAGGGACCCAAGGCCATCTTACACCCAGTTGCATTTGCTTCTCGGAAACTCAGTGCGGCGGAATTAAACTATGACGTAGGTGACAGGGAACTGTTGGCCATAAAATTTGCCCTGGAGGAATGGAGGTACTTACTTGAGGGGGCACTCCATCCGGTGATGATTTTCACCGACCACAAGAATCTTGAGTACCTCCGAACAGCAAAACGCCTCAAACCCAGACAAGCTCGTTGGGCCCTGTTCTTTTCGCGCTTCAATTTCCATATCTCTTACAGACCTGGCAAAAAGAATGGAAAAGCAGACGCCCTCTCCCGGATGTTCTCAGCAGAACTCCAGACCTCAGAACCAAGTACAATTCTTGCACCTCACAACTTTCTTGGATTGACACAGACAGACCTGATGTCTTCGATCAAGAGATCATCCAATACATGTACCGATCCGGAGGTACAATCCCTGAGGAAAGATGAGGGCCTCTTTTGGGTCCGGGACAAAATTTTTGTGCCCCAACAAACCCGGTTAACCGCTCTCAAGATGTGCCACGACCATAAATTGGCCGGCCACTTCGGAGTTAGGAAGACAGCTGACTTGATTTCCCGCTCCTTCTGGTGGCCGGGTTGGAGACGAGATTGCAGCGAATATGTGGCCTCTTGTCTCCGTTGTCAACGCAGCAAGGGCCAGAACGCCAGATCCTGGGGTTTACTTAAACCACTCCCTATTCCGGAACGACCATGGTCCGACGTGTCTATGGATTTCATTGTGGATCTGCCAGCCTCAGAAGGCTACACTACCATTTTTGTTGTGGTCGACCGTCTGTCCAAAATGGCCCACTTTCTACCTATGATTGGTACTCCCTCCGCAGCAGAAACAGCCAACGTTTTTCTGAAAGAGGTCATAAGGCTTCACAGGGTACCAAAGAATATAGTGTCTGACAGAGGCGTGCAATTCACGTCCAAATTCTGGAAGGAACTTTGTAAGGCCCTGGATATTAAAGTATGCCTCTCATCAGCCTATCACCCTCAGAGCAATGGCCAAACGGAGAGGACAAATCAGACTTTGGAGCAGTATCTCCGTTGCTTCTGTTCAGGATCTCAGGATAATTGGTCAAAACTTCTTCCATATGCAGAATTTGCGTATAATAACTCAGTTCACGCGGCTACCAACCAGACGCCCTTTTGGGCCAACTGCGGGTTTCACCCCACGTTCCTGACTAAGGACACTCCTGAGGTAACAGTTCCTGCAGTACAGGACAGAATAATATCCTTACAAGCCAATTTTCAGGAGATCCAAAGCATGTTACAAAAGGCTCAGAGGACCTACAAGGAGCAGTATGACCGAGGCAGGAAGGAGAATCCAAAGTTTAACATAGGGGAAGAGGTTTGGTTGTCCACCTCCAATCTCAAGCTGCAGTTACCATCCCGAAAACTAGGACCTAAATTTATTGGTCCTTTCCCTATCAAGAGGATCATCAATCCCGTGGCCATGGAGTTAGCCCTGCCCAAAACGTACAGGATCCATCCTGTCTTTCATGTATCTTTATTGAAACCTGTTGTACCCAGTCCATTTCCAGAAAGAGGAGAGGTTCCTCCCCCACCAATCAGGGTGGACGGTGAGAACGAGTTTGAGGTGGAGGCTATCTTGGGTTGTAGAAGGAGGGGCAGACAACTACAGTACCTGATCCAATGGAAGGGATACCCGCCTGAAGACAATTCATGGGAACCTGCGAAGAACCTACATGCCCCTTGCTTGATTCAAACCTTTCATCAAGACCATCCGGAGTTGATGTCTAGCTTGGGCGTCCGGTGTCCGCCCTTAGGAGGGGGGCACTGTCACGGAAGACAAGTCACCTCCGTCCGCCGGGCCGCTGGGCGCATGCGCAGGGGGTTGTTGTTGAGACGTGCACCCGTGCGCGGCCTGATGGTACGGCGCGCGCGGGTGCACGGCGGCCCGCGTGTGCGCGCCGTCGCCCGTGCGGGTGCCCGGTAGCGCGTCACGCTGACGCGCTCACTGGGAGGTACTTTAGACGACACCAGCGCCCAGTCGGGTTGCTGGTTTGTCATCAGCTTACCCCGACCTGTGTTTTGAACCCTGCTTACTGTCACTTGTAATACCGACCTCTGCCTGGATATAACGACCACTCTTGCTTGCTGGATACCCTGACCCTCTGCCTGGATATAACGACCACTCTTGCTTGCTAGATACCCTGACCTTCTGCCTGGATACACGACCACTCTTGCTTGCTGACACCCTGATCTTTGGCCTGTTAAAGGATCACTCCAGACCTGTTGGATTTCCTGTCCTCTGCCTGTGCTTCCAACCATACTTCCCACGGGGCTGCCACCCCCTTGATTCCCTCAGTTCCAAGGACTTCCTTATCACTAGTCTGTTATCTCTTAACCTTTACCCTTGCATCTCCAGGCACTTCTTCAGAAGACTCTCCACCATTCAAGCCATCCTACAGCTTACCGGAGACCCGTGCCTCCGCGTGCTTCCGATCCCCTGTCTCACTCTCGGGGGTTCGGGTGCGCGTTGTCATAAGGGCAAGCCGCTCTCGGCATCTCGGCCTTGGTAAGTATTGGCGTGACAGCACGTCCACCATATGTGTAAATATGTGCCTATTTCTGGGCATCCTCGAAAACAAAGAGCTGAGGTATTAGGTGAATATTTTGCCACTCTAGCGGGTACAAGGTACCAGCGAGTTAGGACTTTATAATTTGTCTCCAGTGCTAAGATGTTGGGTGAAGATGACTTAGATGTGAGCCATATGTTAGACCAGTCCGTGTCTTCTAAAGTTCGTCCCAGGTCCTCCTCCCACCTCTGAACGTAAGAGGGTCTATTAAGATTTGCTACTCCATATAATTGATTATAAAGTGATGAAATTGTACCTTTAGCAAATGGATCTTTTGTACAGATTGATTCAAAAATGGATAATTGGGATAATGGTGTATCCCCCTTTAGGAATGGTGTATAGAAATTTTTGATTTGGAGATATCTAAATATCTCAGAGTTTGGTAGATCATATTTTTCTCTAAGCGATGGGAATGAAAGGAATGATTTAGATGCTATGAAGTCATTTAGTGTCTGAATGCCTGATGTTGTCCAAGCTTTAAAAGAATTTGGGTAGATCCAAGCCGGATAAAAGGCCGGATTTCTGATAAAAGAAAGGAGAGGATTGTGTGGAGATTGTAACTGATATTTGGTTTTTAGTTTATCCCAGAGAGATAAGAAGTGTTTAGTTATGGGATTATGAATTTTAAAGCGGTCTTTAGGATCAAGCCATAATAAATTTGATATTAATAGAGGGTCATTTTCTGAAGCCTCTATAAATACCCATAATGGGATTTCCTGTTTTGCATGGTATTTGGACAGACTGGCCAAATGTGCTGCTCTGTAGTAGTTAGTAAAATTAGGGTATCCCAGGCCTCCTTTATTTTTGGGAAGATGTAGTGTGTGTATAGGTATACGTGGTTTAGAAGAGCCCCATATAAACGAAGTTGCTCTTTTTTGTACTATTCTCAAAAAATAGGAAGGAATTGGAATAGGGAGGACTCTGAATAGATAAAGCAATTTGGGTAGAATAGTCATTTTGATTGCATTAATCTTCCCTATCCAGGATAAAGGAAGTTGCGACCATTGTTTTATTAGATTTGTGATCTGTCTTAATACAGGAGGATAATTGGTTGAGAATAAGTCAGAATGAGATGCTGTTAAATGAATTCCAAGATATGGGATTGATTTTTCTGCCCATGTGAATGGGAGTGCAGCCCTAGCCGGGATCAATTCCATGTTTGTGAGTGAAATATTAAGCACTAGGCATTTCTTAGGATTAATCATAAGGCCGGATAGGGCTGCAAATCCATCAAGAGCTGGTATTAAGTTAGGACCAGAGACCTGTGGTGATGATAGAAAAAGTAATATATCGTCTGCAAATATACATAATTTGTGTGTAATACCTCCTACTTCAATTCCAGTTATAGTTTGGTTTGTTCTGATGTATTGGGCCATGGGTTCGAGTATGAGGGCAAATAATAAGGGAGATAATGGGCAACCCTGTCGGGTACCTCTTTCGATATTAAAGGCTTCAGATTTGTATCCAGCATATTTTATATAGGCTTTGGGTTTATTATATAATGCTTTGATCCATGTTAAAAAATGGGGTCCAAAACCCCATTTTTGTAATGAATATTGCATATATTGCCAGGATACTGTGTCAAATGCCCTCTTAATATCGAGAGATAGAAAACATAAAGGGATTTTCCGTTTTTTAGCAATATGTGCCAATAACACTGCCCTGCGTATATTATCGCCTGCCTGTCTATTTGGCATGAAGCCTACTTGATCTCTATGTATTAATTTTCCTATAATGCTATTGAGGCGTTTTGCTATTATTTTTGCTAATAATTTAATATCGAGGTTTAACAGAGAGATAGACCGATAATTCACACAGGAAGTATCATCAGAAAGGGGTTTTGGGATCATACAAACAATTGCCATTAGTGTTTCTTGCCGAAAAGAATGTCCATCTAGAAGTTTGTTAAAAGTTTCAGTGAGAATGGGAGAGAGTATTTCTGAGAATGTTTTATAGTATAAAGCCGAGTAGCCGTCTGGGCCTGGTCTTTTGTTAAGTTTTAGGTCTTTTATGGCGTTAGCAACTTCATCTATAGTTATAGGCTCATCCAAACTGCTTTTTTGATTCTGAGATAACTCAGGTAAGGTTATTTTTGAGAAGAAGGATTCAGCCTCTGTAGGATTAAATTCATTGTTTGTCTTGTATAAAGTTGCGAGATGTGAGTGAAATTTATGGACTATTTTAACTGGATTACAAGTGTAAACATTTTTTGATAATTTCAAACGTATTGGTTTGAAAGATTTGTTAGTTGAATTTAATGCCCGAGCCAAATATGTACCTGGTTTGTTTGTATTCATGTAGAAATTGTGTTTGGAGCGTTTGAGGGATTTATCAACTGACTCAGTGAGAAATAGATCGTATTCCAATCTAGATTTTTCCAGATGAGATTTTGTACTCTGAGATGGATTATCTTGAAATGATATGTAGGCTGCATTAAAATTGAGTTCTAGTTTTTTTGCTAGATTTTTGCGTTCCCGTTTAAATAGTGCCATTTGTCTTTGTATTGTACCACGCAAGACAGGCTTATGAGCTTCCCACAGTGTTATTGGGGAGATGTCTGTTGTATTATTAATTGATATGTATTCCTTTAAAGCTTGTTCAATGGCCATCTGATATAGTGGGTGTTTGAGCATTATGTCCGGTAAGTACCACGTTGGGTCATGCGCTTTTGGTATGGCTGAGGCTATAGTAGTGTATACTGCATTATGGTCAGACCACGGAATCGGAATTATATCTGATGCAATAATTTCTGGTATCATTCCTATTGTTAGAAAAATATGATCTATTCTGGTGAAGGTTTGATGAGGGTGCGAGAAATAAGTGAATTTCTTTTTCATTGGGTTACTTTCTCTCCATGAATCTACCAGATTGTATTTGGAAAGAAGTTGAGAAAAAGGTAATCTAGAGGTTATTTTGGATGGTGTAAAAGGTGATTTATCTAGAAATGGGAGGAGGACCTGGTTCGAATCCCCACACATTATCACTGTTCCTATTTTGTGAGTATTAATCACTTGTAATATATGTGAGAGGAATGGTGTAGGTTGTTTGTTAGGAGTGTAGTAGGAAATCACCGTGATTGCTGTATCCATTATATAACCCATGAGTATCAGGTATCTACCTTCTGGGTCTTTAATTTCTGATGATAAGGTGAATGGTGTGGATCGGTGAAATGCAATTAGAGTTCCCCTTTGTTTGGTACAGGCAGAAGCCGTGTAAATTTGTTGATAAAAAGGAGAAATATATTTTGGAGTAGAATCTTTGGTGAAGTGTGTTTCTTGGAGGCATACTATGTGAGCCTTCTTGTTATGGAAAGTACGGAAGGCTTTGGTCCTTTTTTGAGGGACATTTATTCCCTGAACATTCAGGGAAAGTATATTCAGTGGTGCCATGGCAATAGATCAAATAGTTTTGACTTACTTTTTGTTATGCAGAGCTGACTGCGCAGATCAACCTGTGTGGACTGAAGAGATGAATAGATAGAAAAGAAACCAGTGAATTCTGGAGTAAAGAGTAAACAAAAAACATATGTGATTAGATGATACATTGTATAAATTATTTTTTGCAAGTAATCACAATTTTCCCCCTGAAAGAGAATAAATATCTCTCTCAGGGGAATAAGGCCCTTCGTCACACTCCCACATAATATGGTTGGGAGAATGAGGAGGGCTAATGGGGGTACACGGATCTTCCGCTTACAGGAGAGAAGTGCTATGTCAAAAGACATCAAAATGATGTTTCATTAATTGGAGTGCAGAATATAGTTTTTGTTGAAATTATTTATTCCAGGGTGGTTGTATATGGTTAGTCTTGCCCTAGGCTAAATAATTCAGTTAGAAAGGTACTGTTAATAACTTTGGTATTGATGAAGATAGTTTGAATTATTTTGGGATTTTAACCCTTTTAGAGTAAACAATTACATATTTTATTCATATGTAACTGTTTAGATATGTTAACTCATAAAATTGAGGTTGTATTGCTTCAGATTAGAATAAACAAAAACATAGTTCTAGGAACTAGTTAGGTAATAATATATTTGTTTTAAGAAAAGAAAGAAAAAGCTTCCATTACTTCTGGATTATTGAACATATTTGTCCTAA
The DNA here is from genome assembly GCF_042186555.1 of Aquarana catesbeiana. Classification (NCBI taxonomy): domain Eukaryota; kingdom Metazoa; phylum Chordata; class Amphibia; order Anura; family Ranidae; genus Aquarana; species Aquarana catesbeiana. The sequence goes on along the minus strand of NC_133334.1, from coordinate 230,699,646 downwards.
AAAGTAATAAATCTATTGTTATTACCTGATAATATATAACTGAACAAGAATTTCCTTATTTCACTTATATATTCTAAGGCTATATGAATCAGAAGTAATAAGAAATATAACTGGAATGTAACATGATCCCACACAGTGTGTGACTATCAGAATGCAGTTACATTCAGTTATAAATATAGGTTTTTTATAGAGAACCATCTCTTAGTATAATAAATGAAGAGATATCAGGAATTAGGATGTCAGTCCATTGAATCTTCTTGGTCCATGGATGGTGTGGCATAACGGCCTCTTTTGTGAGAATGATGATTCCCATTTTGTTCTGAAATTTTCTGGGTGCTGCCTGAAGGTGAAGATGATGCCATTCTTCTGCGTGTGGGAGTGTTGCTGCTTGTGGGTTCTGTCAGATTTAATTTTAAAAGGGTTTGTTGTAGTTCATCTGCTGATCTGCTTATGTAAATTGTACCTTGGTAGTTAAATCTGACTGAAAAGGGGAAGCCCCATTGATACATAATGTTGTGGCGTTGCAGTTCCATTAGTTGGGGTTTCATGGATCGTCTTTTAGTAATAGTAAGTTGGGTTAGGTCAGCAAAAATTTGATAATTGTGTCCTTGAAAATTAAGTTCCTTTTTTTCTCTTGCAGCAATTAGTATTTGTTCTTTCGTTCTGTAATAATGAAATTTTGTGATTATATCACGTGGGGGTCCATCTTTCTTTTTGGCTGTATGGGCTCTGTGTACTCTGTCCAGTTCTAAACGTTCAATAGGGATATCTGGCTTTAGTTCTTGTAATAGAGCAGTAATAGTAGATTGCAGGTCTGTCACAGTTTCAGCTATTCCCCTTATGCGCAAGTTTGAACGTCTGGCTCTATTTTCGTAATCTTCGAGCTTAGTTTGAAGTATTAAATTCTCTTTTTTTAATTGTTCCAATTCTGTTATATTTTCTTGGGTTGTAATTTCAATTTCATCCATTTTTATTTCTAAGGCTGCGGTGCGGTTTCCCAGCTCTCTTATTTCTTTGGTTAGGCTTTTTGTTATTTGGTCTGAGGTTTGTTTTAAAGCCTTATGAAGCATCTTTTCAAATTGTAATAATATTACTGGGGATACTGAGGAGGCTTGTGGAGAAGTTTGTGAGAGGATTTGTTCTGTATCTGACTCAAATGGAGAGTCTTGCTGTGACATTTTCTGTCTGTGAGAGCGCCCTGATGCTGTATCTTGTGAGGTGACTGGAGCTGCTTCAGCTGCAGTGAGTGCCTGTGAGCTCTTTGTGAGGTGATTTTTATTTCTGCCACGGTTTCCTCCCAGTACCATATTTCCTGCCCAAACTTTCACAGTTTGTTCCCTGGGGCAAAAAGGTTCAAATGGATACCTTTTGAGCCTGCAGGCTCCGCTTTGTCCTTCTCTTCTCTCCTCAGCGGTGTGGAGCTCTAACAATGCATGTCTGCTCTGCTAGGCTCCGCCTCCTGCCAGTGCTAAACTTTTCATCCAATTTCTAAATAGCTGCATTGGTAAATGTCAAAAGCCAGTATAAAGGAATAATAGAGGGGTGTGTGTGTGTATGTGTGTGTTAAAATAAATCAATAAATAACTAAACTTAACTCATTTTTTTTCTCCTCCCTTTTTTTTTTATTCTCCTTTAACCACTTGCCTACTGCGCACTTACATCCCCTTCCTGACCAGGCCAATTTTCAGCTTTCAGCGATGTTGCACTTTGAATGACAATTGCGCGGTCATGCAACACTGTACCTAAACAACATTTTCATAATTTTTTTCATACAGATAGAGCTTTCTTTTGGTGGTATTTAATCACCACTGGGTTTTTTATTTTTTGCTTAAACAAAAAAAGACCAAAAATTGTGAAAAAAAACATTGTTTTTATATCATAGTTTGTTATAAAATTTTGCAAACTGGTATTTTCTCTCCTTCACTGATGGGCACTGATGAGGCTGCACTGGTGAGATGGGCACTGATGAGGCTGCACTGATGGGTACTGATAGGCGGCACTGGTAGGTGGCACTGATGGGCACTACTAATTGGCACTGAAAGGTGACAATCGTGGGCACTGATTGGCACTGAAAGGTGGCACTCTCGTGGGCACTGATGGGTAGCACAGATTGGAACCGATGTCCCTTGTAACAGAAGCTGGTTACCGGCTTTATTATTTTCTCTTCACACTGATCCTGATGAGAAAAAAATACAGTAACCGGCTCCTGTTTACTTCCTGATCAGCTGTCATTGGCTGACAGCTGATCACATGGCAAAGGGCCCATTGTGATTGGCCCTTTACCCTGTTTTGTGATCAGCTAAGCCCAAAGGACTCAGTGATCACAGTGTGCACCGGGTGCGCGAGCAGCACGATCACAGGAGGACATATATTGACGTCCTTCCAACACTGGAAGCCTGCACTGTAGCCGTCATTCGACTGTAGCGTGGGCGGAAAGTTGTTAAGGGGGCGTGGCAGGGTGTGTGTCCTATGCCTACATACTTTTGCTAATAGTTGTCCCTCATTCCCATCTCAAAAATTTGGGAGGTATGCATAGTGGTCAGTGAGAGGAAACACCGTGCCCAGAGGGGAACAGGCTTTTTGGTACACCCAAAATTGTCAGATAGCAGTGACATCTGGAGTTCTGCAAAAGAGATTTTGTTCACCACATGTTGTGAAAGAATGTGTTTATATTTCTTTCCACAGTGCCTTTACTCTTATTTAGTATGCTCTTTAATGGCTTCCCAGCTAGCCAATATGCATAAGGGAGAGGATTGTTCTCCTGTTCTGGGATGGCGTGCCTGTATGTCCTCTCAGAAGTGCACGTTACACGCACCTCCTGGGGGAACGCCGTGGGGTGATCTGTGACCCACCGTGTCCACCGGACGCAACCAATCACGATCATGGTAGAGGCTGCTGCAAGCGACCCTGTGATAGCTGTAACCAATCATAGCATCACAGAAAAAAGCAAAGGTTTCCTGTAAGAAGCCTTTGAACAGTGTTACTGATTGCTAATTTGAGTGTTAAAAAAAAAATCCACTCTCTCTAGAGTAGTACAGTGCCATTATGGTGACATGGCACATTTCTGGTGACAGTATGTAAAAAACAAAAAAAAAAATTGTAAAAAATAAAATGGCTGGCTGCTTTGATATCGCTGTATGTCAGTGCAGTGTCCCTAATCACCACCACACCACTGACAGTGTTCCTAATCACTACAGTCCACTCAGTGTCCCTAATCACTTTTTTTATTTATATAGCAATTAATTAAAAAAATAGTGGTGCTTAAATACCACCAAAAGACAGCTCTATCTGTTCAAATGATAAACATTTCATTAGGGCACAGTTGCATGACTAATTAATTAAACTGATTAATTGTTGGTCAAAGTCTGACAGTCCTGAAAGCCGAAAATTGGCCTGGGCAAGAAAGGGGTAAAAGTGTTCGATATTGAAGTTTTTAAAATGTATTTACTTTGTTATTATTTTTGTTATATCTGCAATAAAGGAAACCAATGGTAAGAAAAGGTAGTCTGCCAGTGCTTCTAAAAATACGCATGAATAATTTTAATTTTTCTCTCATGGCAAGTTTTCTTTATCCGTTCATTGTCTTAAAATATTGGCATGAAAAGGAATTTTTAAATGTCTACATTTTTTTAACTTGATATAAACATAACTGTAGGATTTGTCACTGTAGCAGATGTTACAGTTCTATTAGTATTTTGTTTTTTTGTTTTTTTTTTATGTAAAGCATTTGTTACCCCAACACTTCATATTCCTGATATGTGCCTGTTGTACCATGTACTTGTATGAGAAAGTATCCTGTTAGTTTTGTATTGCTTCCTATATGTGAAATTCTTGGTGTTCCTACTAGTGCCTTTGCTTTCCTTTTAAAAACTGACCACATTAACCAAGAGAGCACACCATGGTCATTTCTCTAGCTATGCTGGGAACTCAGTGTACTCTCCTCCAATGATCAGACTTGTCCTGACACGCCTCTGCTGTACAGCCATTCACTGGGAAGCTCAGTATGATGCTGCTTCTCCTCTCCCCAGCTCTTATGCAGCTAAAAACAGGGAATGTGATCATTTATAAAAAAAGAGAAAAAAGTATTTATAATGGGGTGTTTTTTATGTTTTTGTTTTTATATATCTATACAAACATGTTTTGCCTTTTCATTTCTGTTTTAACCTGAATAGGTTGTTTTTACAAGGTGATCATTTACAATCACGTTAAATATTTAATATTTCAGATGGAAGGACTCAGCTTCAGGGAAGTGATGGAGACAGTGAATGAGGTGTATAAGATCCCTGTAATGATTTCCAAGGGGATGTTCCAGCTCTTTTCCAGTCACATGGAGATCCTGGCTGTAGTTGGAGGGTGTTTCATCCTGTGGAATTTTTTCAGCTTTCTTCATTTCTGGTATTCAATGATACAGCAATATGCCATTCCTTGCTTTCTAAGCAGGTCCAAGCATATCAGACAGTATGGAGAATGGGCTATAGTTACTGGTGAGTGAGAAGATCTGTAACATAAAAGCACATAACTGAAATATGTTTTATTTCTTGTATTGGTTCACATAATGCCTTCATCTTTGATGTTCTGTGGATTTCCATTTAAAAAAAAAATTTATGACATTTCTGCATTAAAAACTTTAACCACTTTCCTACCAGCCTATAGCAGATTGACGCCTGCAAGGTAGCTCTGTTATCCTGACTGGGCATCATATGACGTCCAGTATGATAAGCTGCTTGTCGCTCCGACACACCGCATCTCCCATCGTAGTAACGAGTCTATCACGTACGCTCTTAACCAAGTGATCAGCTGCGACCAATTACAGCTGATCACAGCGGTAACCAGGAAGTGCCGGTAATCGGCTTTCCTCTGTTCGCGCTGGCAGGGAGAGCCGATCGGCGGGGGGGGGGGTCTGCACTGATAATCAGCACATTGATCATCAGCGCAGCCCCCAGCGGAAGCGCCCACCACAGATGCCAATCAGTGCCCATCAATAATGACTATCAGTGCTGCCTATCATTGCCGCCTATAAGTTCCCATCATTGCTGCCTATTACTGCCCATCATTGCCACCTATTAGTGCCTCATCAGTGCCCATCAGTGCAGCCTCATCAGTGCCCATCAGTGCACCCTCATCAGTGCCTGTCAGTGAAGGAAAAAACAAACAGAAACAAAGAAGAACTTGTCAAAGGTTGGTCTTTTTTAATTTGTTTAGCAAAAAAACTCAGTGGTGATCAAATGCCACCAAAAGAAATCTCTATTTGTGGGAAGAAAATGATAAAAGATTTAGCTTGGGTACAGTGTTGCATGACTGTGCAATTGTCATTCAAGTGTGACAGTGCTGAAAGCTGAAAATTGGCCAGGTCAGGAAGTGGGTGAAAGTGCCCAGTATTGAAGTGGTTAAGAGATAGTAGGAGGAGTTGAAGCAGGAAGTTTGTGTGATTAAATAAGATGGTGACCTGTTTGCACTTACAATGGTGACAAGGGCACTTACAACCCTGTGTGCAGCCTCCTGAGAAGTTTCTGCAGCCTGCTAGCAAGTCTGCAGTGCCCTGGAATCTCTTGGTATGAACAATTTTTTTTCAATCTATTTTCTAGCATCTGGCCTGGATGAAGCCTCCCCTGAGACAGGAGGGCCTTGCTGCTTAAAGGATAGGTTCACCTTTGGGAACATGTTCCCAATGCTGCAACTGCTTCCCTAATTATTTATTTATTTTTTCTTTCTGTAAATGAACTACAAATACCGACATCCTTTGCGGATGTTGGTTTGTAGTTCTCAATGAACTACCACAGCGCTGTGGAGCGCTAAAGTAGTTCATTGATTCTTCCTGTCAGTGTATCTGTGTGCCCGTACAGGCAAGCAGATACACTGACAGGTCAGCAGGAGACCTACATTGCACAAGTGATCAGCAATGCTTTTCAGGCTTTGTTTTACCTGTGCAAAAAGTGCTTTTTCTTTTTTTTTTTTCTTTTTTTTATCCTTTAATTCATTAGTTTCAGAAGGCTTTCTCACCTCTGGAAGCAGATACTTCATATACAGCTACAATATAAGCCCCGGAACAGTATTTTAAACCAGCTACAAATGATAATGCAATTGGTGACTCGGACTGATCACAGTATAAAATCTGTTTATTTAATGTAGACAGAGGTAAAAAATCCAGAAAACAAGCAGCTTACATGTTTCAGCCTTCAGGGGGCCTTAATTATAGCTATCAGTGTTAATTTCATCGACTAAAATGACTAAAACATTTTAGTCAACAAAATGAATATTATTTTAGTCGACTAAAATACGACTAAAACTAAAACAATTGAGATGACTAAAATACGACTAAAACTAAAATGGCATTTTAGTCAAAAGACTAAAATGGGACTAAAACTAAAATGCCATTTTAGTCAAGACTAAGACTAAAACTAAATTGAAATTTGAATTAAAAATGAACACTGGTCCGTAGTGCATGTTCATACTTCAATACCATAAATAATAACATATTACATTTTTCAATACAGAAGTATATAATGAGTTTGGAAATTGTAGAGAAATGTTAACTAATGCATTACAATTTAATTACGTCCTTTTGATTTTAGACGACTAAAATGAGTTTTAGTCGACTAAAACGTAGGACATTTTAGTCGACTAAAATATACTGGAGATTTAGTCGACTAAATAGGACTAAAACTAAAACAATTACAGAAGACTAAAATGGGACTAAAACTAAAATGCCATTTTAGTCCTAAGACTGATTCTAAAACTAAATTGAAATTTGCTGCCAAAATTAACACTGATAGCTGCAAACACAAATTACACACTTCACTTTTAACCACACTCTAATCCATAGCTCCCAACTGTCCCTGATTTTGAGGGACTGTTCCTGATTTGGAACAATGTCCCTCTGTCCCTCATTGCTCCTCATTTATCCCTCATTTTGGTCTGATCTATATAGTTGTATATAAAATGCACTTTTTATCTATCAAAAAGTGTTTCCCAGCACTAAACTTTTCATCTGATTTCTAAATTGCTGCATTTGTAAATTCCAATATAAAGGTATAGTAGTGATAAAAAAAGCACTTGTGGGTTTAACCAATCTTGTTTTTTTTTGTACAATTCTCCTTTAAGGGGGCGTGGCCAGGGGTATGTCCTATGCCAGCATACTTTTGCTGATAAGTGTCCCTCATTCCCAGATCAAAAAGTTGCTAGGTATGTAATCCTCCAGGGGTGGTAATCACTAATGAACCCCTTGGAGTCTGGCATACGCATATTCATTATATGCAGAAACAAACAGGGCAATTTACAAATCAATACATATATATGACAGCAAAAGAACAACACATGAAGAGAGAGCACAGGCGGGGGACAGACAAACATGTCATTAAAAAAGGATATAAAAATTATGTAAAAAAACTATGTAAAAAAATTATGATAAATCTAAAGAGACCCAGAGAGGGAGGGTTGCGCAGATACGGGTCAAAGTCTCACCTAAAATTTAACACTTGGGGCTCTCGACCCCGCAATCTATGAATCGACTATACCTCCCTCTCTAAAAGTCTCCGATGTCTACCACTCCACCTGGGGCTCACTGTTACTCTCTAAATGCCACAAAATGTAAAATAAAGTTGTATTTCCTCCTTGCTTCTCCCTAAAATGTTTGGAAGTATTGGAGATGTACTTTGTTTTTTCATCACTGGAATCACACAAAAAAAAGTTCTCCTATGCGAGTTCTTATTGGTCGTGTCAAACTGCCAACATAGTGCAGGCAGCAAGTAGTACAAAAATTTGACCCACAATTAATGCACTGATTTGATCTTAAACCTCTCCCCAGTAACAAAGAATTTAAAGGTCTTTGTAAGTACATCTAACCACTTTGTAAGTACAATACCACTTCCATACCGCTAATTATCCTATGACGCTGCGATTGGTGAGCCGCGGACTATTGCTTGCATTAAGATAAAAAACGTTTTTAGTTTCTCTGTGCCCCCCTTCCCTGTGTGAAGGGGAAGAGACTGGAGAAAAGATCAGTGCTGTGCATGGATGCATCTTTTTTCTCCCCTTACTTCCTCTTTACACTGCAATCGAGCAGCAGCAAGAGCCATTGGCTCTTGCTGCTGTCAATCAGAGGAAGTGGGGGGGCGAGCTTAAGTCCCGCTGTGTAAGTCTATGGAGCAATACCACTGCACAGAGCAGGTAAGTATAACCTGTTTGTTATTTTAATTTTAAAAAATGTGAGGTTTAGTAACACTTTAACTACACCTTACTGCAATTTACCCATGCTGGTGATTAAATTAAATAATCCTTATCACAGCTAATCACTAGCTGTGAAAAGGATTATTGCCCACTTCTCACAGTTTATTAAATGTACAGCTTGGTGTGAGATACACATTAGGAAGGAACCGGTTGAATGTCCTCACTTATTGATACCTGTGCTCTTTGCCTGACAGTGGTACAGAGTGTTATTTCTGTTAAAAGTTAAGTTCACCTTTACAGAAAAATCTGTAAGGTGAACTTACACTGGACCCCTCCTCATCCCCCCGTACCGCTAACCTGGAGCCCGGCGATCACCCGCTAGGAGACCTCGTATAGCTGCCTCACCGGTCCAGGGCTTAGAAATCTCCTTGGCTTAATCTCCTAAACGTACCTTGTAAGGAGGTACATCTAGGAGCATTCTAATTGGTTGGTGCCGTCACATGGACGGTGCCGACTAATCAGAACAACGTAGCCCATCCTGTCACCGCACGCGAAGAGGAGAGAAAGCTATGGGGATTTCAAATCCCAGGACCGGTAAAGCGACTATACGATCGATAAGAACGGGTGATCGCCGGCTTCAGGTACAGCGAGGACCAGGTGCGATGGGGAGGGGGTCCAGTGTGGGTTCACCTTACAGGATTTCTGTAAAGGTGAACTTACACTTTAAGCTTGCTACAGTATTGAACCATCACATTTCAATGTACGCATTAGTATTACCAGATATTTTACCTGTATTTTCCACTATATTTTATTACCCTTTTTATTGTTCCTTTTCCCACCTTTTACGTTTGCATTTTTGGGTGTGTAGCCTGAAAAATATTCCTTTTTAGCCTTGGTGTGTCAGAGGGTATGGCATGTCAGAAGGGTTGTTTTCCTCTGGAATCAGGGAGCCCATAGATATAGGGCTGGATTAAGAGCATCATGTGCCTGGTGCTGAGGATTGTGGTGGGCCTTTTTATGTACATAACTAAAATGAAAATGTAAACAATTGTTGTTAAAACAAATTAAATATTTAAACAAATTAAATTAAATAGAGAAGGGGGTGAGAGAGAGGGGGGAGGGGGGGTGAGGGGGGTGGGAGAAAGAGGAAGAGAGAGAGAGAGAGGGTAAAAGAGGGAGGAAGGGTGAGAAAGAGAGAGAGGGTGAGAGAGAGCGGGGGATGGGGGGGAGAAAGAGAGAGGGGTTGAGAGAGGAGGTGAGAGAGAGAGGGGTGGGGGATGAGAGAGAGAGAGGGTACCTTTGGGCAGTGTTAGTAGGGTAGTAATGTGGCACGCTTAGCGTACCATGGCGAATTGTGGGTGGAGTCATATTGCGGTAGTAGGAGGGGGCTGCCCTACACGCAATGCAAGAGAACGTGTGCACTCTGTCACATCTGCATGATGTGAATGGAGCCTTATACTTACCAACCATGTAACAGGGGTATTTACTATGACAGACCCTTCCCCGCCTCCCTGCTAACTTCTGCATCTTTATCCACCTCCTCTCAGTACCCCTGTGCATTCTAAATCCCCCTGCTAACCTCTGCACCCCAAAACCCCTTAGCTCTGCTTAACTCCACATACCTCTGCTCATCTTTGCACCCCAGCCCCCCTGCACACCCCCTCTTTGGTCATATTTGCCCTCCAAACTGTAATCCCTTCTCAGTTTACCTCTGCACACACCCCCACCCCCAATCCATCTGCTAACTTTTGCAGTACAGATTGATGGCAGGCTCGGTGACTGTGGCAGGCAGGGCTTGTTGTACATCCCCAATGTTGGCAGCATTCAGCAAAGGTGAGGGTGGACCAGGGCTTGGAGAGTTTAACATACCTATAAACGTTCTAACAATTTAAATATCAATGCCACCTGCATATTTACATATAAATCATGTGTACACTGCACACAGAGCAGAGCTGGGCAGCATTAGTGACTCACTCACACCACTGTGCTGGGCTTATCTTAAGGAAGGGGCCTGGAGCTGCAGCTCCAATAGCCCCTATGTTAATCTGGCCCTGCATAGATCAGTGGCTCCTCTGGTGGTAAGTGCTACATAAATATTTGTTACATAGTTAATCTGGTTGAAAAAAGTCCATCTAATTCAACCAAAAGAGAAAAAAGAAAACCAGCACACTCAAATAGAAAACCTTCATATACACAATCCTATACTCACAGTTGATTCAGAGGAAGGCAAACAAAATCCCATAAAAGCATGATCCAATTTGCTCCTGCGGGGGAAAAAAATCCTTCCTGATCCAAGAGAAAATCGGATGTTCCCTGGATGAACTTTACCTATAAATAGTAGTATCCAGTTATATTGTGTGCATTTAGGAAATAATCCAGGCCTTTCTTAAAACAATTGATTGAGTTGGCCAGAACCAGCACTTGAGGGAATCTATTCCACATTTTCACAGCTTACTGTGAAGAAGCCTTTCCGTATTTGGAGATTAAATCCCTTTTCCTCCAGACATAGAGTGCCCCCTTGTCCTCCTGTGATGTCCTTAATGTGAATAACTCTACACCAGGTTCACTATATGGACCACTTATGTATTTATACATGTTGACTATTTCCCCCCTAAGACCCCTTTCACACTGGGGCGGTTTGCAGGCAGTATTGCGCTAAAAATACCGCCTGCAAACCGCCCCTAAACAGCTGTTTGTTCAGTGTGAAAGCCCGAGGGCTTTCACACTGAAGCGGTGCGCTGGCAGGACGGTGAAAAAAGTCCTGCAAACCGCTTCTTTGGAGCGGTGAAGGAGCGGTGTATTCACCGCTCCTAAACCGCTCCTGCCCATTGAAATCAATGGGAGAGCGCGGCTATACCGCGGTAATACCGCGGCTATAGCCGCGCTGTACGAGTGATTTTAACCCTTACAGCTACAAGAACGAAGGTACAGCAGCGCTAAAAATAGCGCTGTTGTACCGCCGACGCCCCCACCGCCCCAGTGTGAAAGGGGCCTTAATCTCCTCTTAAGCGAAAATAAACTCAGTTCCTCGAATCTTTCCTCATATGTGAGTTCCTCCATGCCTCTTATCAGTTTGGTTTCCCTTCTCTGCACTTTCTCCAGTTCCTCAATATCCTTTTTGTGAACTGGTGCCCAAAACTGAGCTCCATATTCCAGATGAGGTCCTACTAATGATTTGTACAGGGGTAAAAATCTCTCTGCAGTCCTTACCTCTTTCAATAAAAAGGATTTTGCTCGCTTTGGAAACTGCAGCTTGGCATTGCATGCCATTATAGTAGCCCCCAAGTGCATAACTTTACATATATAAACATTTAGCCTCATTTGCCACACAGTTAGAGTTGATTGTTATCATCATTATTACTTTTACAGGCTACCTTAAGGATGTATTTTCAGTGTAGCATCAGTATGTCCAGCAGACCATTCTTGTGTATTACACAACAATAAACCACAGCCCAACACCGTCCCTATAAGTCACTGCGCCCTATAATTTCTTTTTCACAGGAGCCACAAGCGGCATTGGTAAAGCATACGCAGAGGAGCTGGCAAGTCATGGTATGAACATCATCCTAGTCAGCCGCAACCCTGAGAAGCTTAAGGAAGTATCTGAAGCCATTGCTGCGACTTACAAAGTAGAAACTCGTTTCATAGTGGCTGATTTCAGCCTGGGACGTGAAGTCTATCCTCATATTAAGGAAGCTCTGAGAAATGTAGAAGTGGGTATTTTAGTTAACAATGCTGGAGTGTTCCATGATTATCCACAGATCACTACAGAGGTTCCAGAAGACAAACTATGGGAAATTATTAATGTCAACATTGGCGCAGCTGTCATGATGGTTCATATAGTTCTCCCGGGGATGGTACAGAGGAAGAGAGGAGCCATTGTCAATGTGAGCTCTGGAACGTGTTGCAAAGCCACCCCTCTAATGAACATTTATGCATCTTCCAAGGTAACATAGTCTTTATGGCTACCTCCCTCCTTTTTTTTTTTTTGCACATGTTACAATGCACATTTTAGACGTGAAGATTAGTTTCAGCACATGTTTCCTGAACACAGAGACCCTGGAAAATAAAATAGTAGTAGTTGCAATTTATTCTGTCACACAATATTAGCACAAGCTGTTCTTAAAGTGGTGTTCCGGCCAAAATTATACTTTTTAAATAAAAATACCCATATAATACACAAGCTTAATGTATTCTAGTAAAGTTAGTCTGTAAACGAAGGTCTGCTTTGTTCGTTTATAGCAGTAGTTTGTTATTTTATAAACTTACAGCAGGCCGTGGCCATCTTAAGTGTGGGCATCTGAAGCCAGACTGTATTTCTTTCTGGATCCTTGCAGATCTCGCACATGCTCAGTGCAGCACAAGCAGTGTAATAGGTTTCAGGCCAGGTTTCCATAGCAAAGGCAGTGTCAGAGGAAGTTGCCACCCCTTCCCAGAAGGCATTGCAAACAGGAAATGATGCGATGAGCCACGGCTAGGGAGGAGGAAGTGAAAAATGAATACAGCAAATATACAGTAGGTGCTGAGAAAAAAAAATTAAAAATATCCAATTTGTTTGCAGTGCACAGTTTAGTGAGGGGTGATGAAGAGTTGTAAAAGTGGGTGGAACTCCACTTTAAACCCAAAATTTACAGTAAAAACAAAAAAAAGTTTTAGTACACACAAACACATTACCCTTTTTTTTTTCTTTTTTTTGCTAAAATATAACAGATAAGGTTGCCTTGAGCAAATACTGTAGATACTAACCATGTCATCCCATAAAGTTGCATGCATCCATGAAATGTGACAAACTTCCAAAAGCATAATTTTCCATAAGCAAAACTTTAAAAGCAGTTTAGAGTTAACCATAAGGCTCCTTTCACGCTGATGGACCGATCAGGTCCGCCTGTCAGTTTTTTAAGGTGGACCTGATCAGACTATCCATTGCTCTCCATGGAGCGGCGTATGTCAACGTACATTTGTCTGACACCCGCCAACATCCAATCAGATCCTGTCTGATAAAAACAGTCTATCAGATCGGATGGAAATGGACAGGTGGTCCATTTTCATCGGACAGCCCCATTGAGAACAGTGGGCTGTGTCCATGGCCGCATTGCATCAGCGGAACAGACACAGATCTGTCATCCACCTGCTGAGGCAGGGATCAGCGGACTCTGCCAGTGTCAAAGGGGCCTAAAGAATGAATGCTCCCACTCCAGCGTGCATGGCAATACATAATGTGTAGTACAAACAATGTTTCTCCTATCGCCTTCCAGGATGGCACACCTGAGAGATGAGGGCTCCTCCCTACAGGAAACACAATCAATTGACAGCTTGTTATAAGTCCCCACTCTTCCCCTTGATCCCCAGTATTGATTGTGTTTCTCCCAAATACACCAGCATGTTTGTTTTGTTTGAGACCAAATGACCTGGGAGGGTCGGATGGTCCCCTGTTGAGACAGGTTCTAGGGAAGCCTGGGAGGGCTGAACTAACCTGCAGGCTTGTCCTTCTCACAGGTCACCCTCAAGGCTGTACCAGCGTTCTGGCCATAGGGAGTGCGTGCCATCACTGTAAGTGCAAAAAACGCTGCTGCCAGTTGCTCTCTTCCTCATAAGGAAAAAAACATCTTGCATTGGAGGAAGTGCTGCGCTCGAGGCCTCGCTCTGGATAAGGTCATGGCCAGCTCACAGGAAGTTGGCGGTGCCAGAAGAGCAGCACGACCCGGAAATACCTCTAAAATGCTGGGAGAACAGCGTGGAGACTGGCGTGGGGAAGTAGAGACAGAGCAAGGTGGCGAGCAGCGGCCGGCTTCCTGTACTAAGCCCTCAGAGGTACCAACAGCCCAGGACTGGGCCAACCTCTACGTGGAACAGGAGGAAGGGATGGCTACTACAACTGAGGGTAGATCCAGGTCGGGGCCCGGGAAGTAAAAACCTGAAAAGGGGGGGTGAGAACCCCTGGGCCAGCCAGGACAGGCTGGGTCTCACTAATCACCTTAACCTCCTCCCCTCCTAGTACAAGCTCTCAGTTAAGGGGAGGACAGGGCAAGTTACATGTATGCCCTACCTCTTGTCTTACAGATTCCCCAAGTGGAACCCAGGAGGCCCCAGATAAACATCCTCCTGCCACAACAGGGCATAGCTCCTCAAAAAATGTGGATGCTGTAAGGATAAGCTTCCAAAATCCCTTTCCAAGCATTTCTACTATAAGTGTATTAATAAATTAGTAGGGAAAGAGACTTCAACCTTAATGAAAAAGTTCCTTTCATCTATGCAGACGGAAATGCTAGCAACAGTCAAATCTTTCCGTGAAGCCACCAGGCAATCAAAAGCCCAGGGCCCTGACCCAGAGGAGCTTGCCCCTAGAGAAGGCCCATCCTCCCAGGAGAGTCTCTCCGGAGTGGGACCTTGTGCTCTCCTCCCGCCCTCACAGTCACTACCGCTAGCTCAGGTAGAGGAGGAAGAGGAGGATGGGGGAGAAATGGAAAGCCAGGTCAAATCAGACCACAGCTCAGATGGAAAAGAAGGGGCGCACCAGCCTTGTGCACGATTTTGTGAATCTCAGGATCATCATTAAGTCAAGGTCAAACTCCTGAGGGTGAAGATCTAATAAGCCTCACGTTTCCAGAGCCTTTGATGTCTCCTACCCCTATCGAGATCATTCCCTATGGACTCAATCCCAAACACTCTCATGCCCAGTGGATCTAATATTTGGAATTCAAAAGAGTTCCTAGAGGTTTAAGAATTACTAAATTATGCTACTTGATGATGATCTCAAGGTAAAATGGATCTCTTGCCTGCATGAATGCAATCAACTATGGTTGCAAAACATCATTGCCCAGAGGGAACGTAACCTAGTTAAAATTTGTGCAGACATTAGTACTTTACAAGAAGATCTGTCTTTATATTTGGATGTTACTACATTTGACAGTTGGGATCAGAGAATTAATGAGCAGATGACGGTTTATGAACCAAACCTTATTAGTAAAAAGTCAGGGGAATTTGAGCGAGATCGGTTGGACTACCTAATGATCGGAAGTTTAACTGGAAAAAGCCCAAGACTCTTAATGATAATGCCAAAGAGTTGAATGGCTCCAAGCATAAGTCAAGTCATAAAAATAAAAATAAAAATGATTATGCTATTAATGAGCCCACACGTCCTACCACCTCATCTCAAGCTTCCTGTCCACCTCAGCCTCAGTGTACCACTTATACTGATGGCTCCAGTTATTCAAAGAATGGTCGATCAAACAATAAGGTGAACAATAAAGGTGCACAAAACAGATGTCTACCCCTATTAGAGATCGAGTAAATGGAAATACATGTTTTCATTCACAATTACCATCCAATAAAGTTGACCCCAAGACAGCAGGTACTAGAGATGGAGGGGTTGTTAGCTCTTTACTTTTTGGGGGGGGAACCGGACTACAGCCCCTGTAGGTTTTACATCTCCTCCTAGAACAGGGCCAATTGTTACATCCATAGCTACGGACATTGAGGCAACTTTGGATCCATCTATTTTGGTTCATAATCCCTTCACTATTCTAGAGAATCTAGAATCAGACCTACAGTGGGGCAAAAAAGTATTTAGTCAGCCACCAATTGTGCAAGTTCTCCCACTTAAAAAGATGAAAGATGCCTGTAATTGTCATCATAGGTATACCTCAACTATGAGAGACAAAATGTGGAAACAAATCCAGACAATCACATTGTCTGATTTTTGAAAGAATTTATTTGCAAATTATGGTGGAAAATAAGTATTTGGTCAATATCAAAAGTTCATCTCAATATTTTGTTATATATCCTTTGTTGGCAATGACAGAGGTCAAATGTTTTCTGTAAGTCTTCACAAGGTTGTCACACACTGTTGCTGGTATGTTGGCCCATTCCTCCATGCAGATCTCCTCTAGAGCAGTGATGTTTTGGGGCTGTCGCTGGGCAACACGGACTTTCAACTCCCTCCAAAAGTTTTTTTATGGGGTTGAGATCTGGAGACTGGCTAGGCCACTCCAGGACCTTGAAATGCTTCTTATGAAGCCACTCCTTCATTGTCCGGGCAGTGTGTTTGGGATCATTGTCATGCTGAAAGACACAGCCACGTTTCATCTTCAATGCCCTTGCTGATGGGAGGAGGTTTGCACTCAAAATCTCACGATACATGGCCCCATTCATTCTTTCATGTACATGGATCAGTCGTCCTGTTCCCTTTGCAGAGAAACAGACCCAAAGCATGATGTTGCCACCCCCATGCTTCACAGTAGGTATGGTGTTCTTTGGTTGCAACTCAGCATTCTCTCTCCTCCAAACACGAGTTGTGTTTCTACCAAACAGTTCTACTTTGGTTTCATCTGACCATATAACATTCTCCCAATCCTCTTCTGGATCATCCAAATGCTCTCTAGCAAACCTCCGACGGGCCTGGACATGTACTGGCTTAAGCAGGGGGACACGTCTGGCACTGCAGGATCTGAGTCCCTGGCGGCGTAGTTTATTACTGATGGTAGTCTTTGTTACATTGGACCCAGCTCTCTGCAGGTCATTCACTAGGTCCCCCCCGTGTGGTTCTGGGATTTTTGCTCACTGTTCTTATGATCATTTTGACCCCACGGGGTGAGATCTTGCCTGGAGCCCCAGATCGAGGGAGATTATCAGTGGTCTTGTACGCCTTCCATTTTCTAAATATTGCTCCCATAGTTAATTTCTTCACACCAAGCTGCTTGTCTATTGCAGATTCAGTCTTCCCAGCCTGGTGCAGGTCTACAAATTTGTTTCTGGTGTCCTTCAACAGCTCTTTGGTCTTTACCATAGTGGAGTTTGGAGTGTGACTGTTTGAGGTTGTGGACAGGTGTCTTTTATACTGATAACAAGTTCAAACAGGTGCCATTAATACAGGTAATGATGGAGGACAGAGGAGCCTCTTAAAGAAGAAGATACAGGTCTGTGAGAGACAGAAATCTTGCTTGTTTGTAGGTGACCAAATACTTATTTTCCACCATAATTTGCAAATACATTCTTTCAAAAATCAGACAATGTGATTGTCTGGATTTGTTTCCACATTTTGTCTCTCATAGTTGAGGTATACCTATGATGTGTCAGGAGGCACAAGCCGCCTCCGTCCGCCGGGCTCCACGGCGCATGCGCGGAGGACTCACGCTGCGCCGTGCACTCGTTCGCGGCCCAGCGGTGCGGCGCGCGCGGGTGCACGGCGGTCCCCGTGTGCGCGCCGTGGCCGTGCGGGTGCCCGGCGGCGCGTCACGCTGACGCGCTCGCCGGTGGGCTACTTCTGACGGCTCCAGCGCCCAGTCGGGTTGCTGGTTAGTCGTCAGCTGTGCCCTGTCCTGTACCTAGTTTCCTTAGTATACTCCCTGTGCTACTCTCTCTGCCTGCTGTTACCCCCAGACCTCTGCTAGTTAACGGATACTCTCTCTGCCTGCCGGATACCTCTGACCTCTGCTAGTTAACGGATACTCTCTCTCTGCTTGCTGGATACCCCTGACCTCTGCTAGTTAAACGGACACTCTCTCTGCCTGCTGAATACCCCTGACCTCTGCTAAGTAAACGGACTCTCTCTCTGCCTGCTGAATACCCCTGACCTCTGCTAAGTAAACGGACCTTCTCTTTGCCTACCGGATACCTCTGACCTCTGCTTGTTTTACGGATACCCCTTGTCTGCCTGATACCCCTGATCTCAGCCTGTTACACGGACTTGCTCTGGCCAGATACCCCAGTTTCAGCTAACCACTTGTTTGCAGCTTCTCCTGTGTCCACGGCTACACGGACTTCCTTCAGGAATCCAGTCCCTTCCGGAAGCCCGTGCCTCCGCGTGCCCCCAACTCCCTGTATCACCTCCAGGGGTCGGGTGCGCGTGGTCGTAAGGGCGAGCCGCTCTCGGCATCTCGGCCTCGGTGAGTATAGTCCTTGACAGTACTAACCAGCCAGATGTCCGAGGCCGACAGAGCGCGCTCTCCTTTGGAGATCCTGTGCCAACAGGTCTCCACCCTGGCCGACTCAGTCCAGAAGCTACAGGAGGGGTATGCTCAAGTTGACAGCCGCCTCCAACAGATTGCTGGAGTACTTCCTTCCGCCACTGCAGTTCCGGCACCCAGCAATGAAGGGGCGCTCCCCCAGGCCGCCGCCAGCCCTACCGTTGTCATGGCACTTCCTGAACCCAGGGTCCCTACGCCCGAACGGTTCTCCGGAGACCGTAAAAGATTCAGGTCTTTTAAAAACGCCTGTTCGCTTTACTTTGCCCTTCAGCCCCGGACATTTGCATCAGAGATCGTCAAAGTGGGTTTTGCTATCTCGCTGCTGTCAGAGGAACCTCAGGCCTGGGCTCATGGCTTAATGGAACAGGGAAGTCCTATGTTAAATTCCATAGATACCTTCTTCGAGGGTATGTCCCAACTCTATGATGATCCGCAACGGAAGGCTACCGCTGAAGCCACTCTCCACCACTTGTCCCAAGGAAGAAGACCCATCGAAGATTATACGGTGGAGTTCCGCAAGTGGGCGGCCGACACAAATTGGAACGAGCCGGCTCTCCGCTACCAGTACCGTCAAGGCTTGTCTGAACTCCTCAAAGATGAGCTAGCCAGGATGGAGACCCCGGAGACCTTGGAAGAGCTCATTCAGGCAGCCACGAAGCTGGATAGGCGCTTGCGAGAACGTCGCTCGGAGCGGTTTCAGGGTCCACGCCCTACGTGGACGCCGTTTAGAACCCCATCCACGCCATCACCGTCTTCCACAACACCTCCTGAAGCTGAGCCCATGCAGCTAGGCCTGGTCCGGGCCCCGCTAACTTCGGAAGAAAGGCAACGCAGACGGCAGTCCAATCTGTGTCTGTACTGCGGGGGAGCGGGACACTTCCTGCGCAATTGTCCAATAAGGCCCAGTAAGTTCCTTCAGCCTAGATTAATGAATCATCTGGATAACGATGCTCCAAAATCTTATGTGATGTTGTCTGTTTCTTTGCAGCTGCCGGAAGGGGAGTCTCGCCTACCCGCCATCATTGATTCGGGGGCCTGTAGCTGCTTCATGGATGCAGCCTTGGCCCGCAGCCTCCGTATCCCCTTGCAAACAAAGGCCCAAGGCTTACAAGTGCATCTAGCCGATGGCTCTCTTCCTAGTTCAGGTCCCATCACCCAGGAGACCCAGCCTATCTTAGTAATCACCGATTCCGGGCATCAGGAATTCCTACGGCTCGACCTCATCCATTCTCCCATCTTCCCAGTCATCCTTGGCCTGCCTTGGTTACAAGCTCATGATCCGCAGATCCAATGGAGCTCCAAGATGGTGTCCTTCTCCTCTCCATACTGCTTGGAGCATTGC
This sequence comes from Aquarana catesbeiana, assembly GCF_042186555.1. NCBI lineage: Eukaryota > Metazoa > Chordata > Amphibia > Anura > Ranidae > Aquarana > Aquarana catesbeiana. The sequence goes on along the minus strand of NC_133334.1, from coordinate 230,680,173 downwards.
CTCCCTCTAACTCCGAAGGTTTGTGCTACGGTTACTGCCTCGTCAGACAACCTTCAACAGATCCCCTCTGAATATCTGGAGTTCCAGGAGGTCTTTAATAAACAAATGGCTGACCGCCTACCACCTCATCGGCCTTATGACTGTCCGATCGACCTATTGCCGGGATCCGTGATTCCGTTCGGTCGTATATTCCCTCTCTCCGAGACCGAACTGGAGGCGCTCAGACAGTACATCGATGAGAATCTGGAAAAGGGGTTTATCCGTCCTTCATCCTCACCTGCTGGAGCAGGAATATTCTTCGTCGGGAAGAAAGATGGGTCCCTTAGACCTTGTGTGGACTACCGGCAGCTCAACAATATCACCATTAAGAATAGATACCCATTACCACTCATCCCGGAGCTATTCCAACGATTTCGATCTGCTAGGGTCTTTTCCAAACTAGACCTGCGGGGTGCCTATAACCTTGTTAGAATCAGAGCCGGGGATGAATGGAAGACAGCGTTCAGATCCAGGTTTGGACACTTCGAGTATCTGGTGATGCCATTCGGGCTATGCAATGCTCCAGCCACATTCCAGCACCTAGTAAACGACATATTCCGAGAATACCTGGATGACTTCCTTGTCGTTTACCTGGATGACATACTCATTTTCTCTCCTACGATTGAGTTACACAGGGGGCATGTCAAGAAGGTCCTTACTATACTAAGACAGCACAAGCTTTATCTAAAGATGGAAAAGTGCGAATTCGAAAGATCAGTGGTACAATTCCTGGGGTTCATCATATCGGCCGGCGGAATCGCAATGGATCCCCAAAAGATACAGGCCATCCAAGATTGGCCAGCTCCATCTGATAAAAAGGGGGTTCAACGTTTCATAGGTTTTGCTAACTTTTATCGGAGATTCATTGTCGGATTCTCGACCATTGTAGCACCCATCACCCAGCTAACCCGTCAGCACAACCTTTTCCGGTGGAGTGAGGCCGCACAAGAGGCTTTTTCGAAATTAAAGGATCTGTTCAGTTCGGCTCCAATTCTTTGCCACCCCGATCCTGCCCAACCATATGTTTTGGAGGTGGACGCTTCAGAAATTGCCACAGGAGCAATTCTCTCTCAGAGGCAAGGGCCCAAGGCTATCCTTCACCCCGTTGCATTCGCTTCTCGGAAGCTCAGCCCGCCCGAGCTAAACTATGATGTAGGTGACAGGGAGTTGCTGGCCATAAAATTTGCTCTTGAAGAATGGAGGTATCTGCTCGAAGGTGCATTACATCCGGTAATGATATTTACAGACCATAAGAACCTTGAGTACTTACGGACAGCAAAGCGATTAAGACCTAGACAAGCCCGCTGGGCTCTCTTTTTCTCCCGCTTCAACTTCCACATATCCTATAGACCCGGTTCAAAGAATGGAAAGGCAGACGCACTCTCACGGATGTTCTCGGCAGAGTCCCAGACGCCAGAACCTGGTACTATCCTGTCTTCCCAAAACTTCCTTGGGGTGGCACAAGTGGATTTGATGTCATCCATCAAGTCATCATCCAACTCTTGCACGGAACCAGAGGTGCAGTCCCTGAAGAGAAATGGTAACTTCTTCTGGATCCGTGGAAAAATCTTTGTACCTCGGGAGACACGGTCACTAACCCTTCAGATGTGCCACGACCATAGACTCGCAGGGCATTTTGGAGTGAGGAAAACGTCTGAGCTGGTTTCCCGTTCCTTTTGGTGGCCTGGGTGGAGACAGGATTGCAAGAAGTATGTGGCATCCTGCCCTCCGTGTCAGCGGAACAAGGGACGAAACACCAAGTCCTGGGGTTTACTAAGACCCCTACCGATCCCTGAACGACCATGGTCTGACGTCTCCATGGACTTCATAGTAGACCTGCCAGCCTCGGGGGGCTTTACCACTATTTTTGTCGTGGTTGACCGTCTCTCCAAGATGGCCCATTTTTTGCCCATGAAGGGCACCCCCTCGGCCTTAGAAACTGCCAATATTTTTCTCAAGGAAATCATCAGACTCCATGGCGTACCAAAGAACATCGTATCGGACAGGGGTGTACAATTTACGTCCAAATTCTGGAGGGAGCTTTGCAAAGCCTTAAATATCAAAGTCTGCCTCTCATCAGCCTACCATCCTCAGAGTAACGGCCAAACGGAGAGGACGAACCAGACCCTAGAGCAATATCTGCGGTGCTTCTGCTCGGGATCCCAAGATGACTGGGCAAGCCTTCTCCCCTACGCTGAATTTGCGTATAACAATTCGGTTCACACCGCTACTAACCAAACGCCTTTCTGGGCAAATTGTGGTTTCCATCCCACCTTCCTGTCCAACAATGTTCCCGAAATAGCAGTCCCTGCCGTGCATGACAGAGTGACCTCCTTACAGGCAAATTTCCGAAGAATTCAGGACATGTTGCAGAGGGCTCAAACGGATTACAAGGAGCAATATGACCGAGGCAGGGGAGAGAATCCAACCTTTAAACTTGGAGAAGAAGTCTGGTTATCCACTACTAACCTTAAACTATCCGTGCCTTCACGGAAATTGGGACCCAAGTTTATTGGTCCTTTCCCCATCAAAAGGATTATCAACCCTGTGGCTATGGAGCTAGCATTACCAAAGACTTATAGGGTCCACCCTGTCTTCCACGTGTCCTTACTGAAGCCTGTGGTGGACAACACCTTTCCGGAAAGAGGGGAGCTTCCTCCGCCACCAGTTAGGGTGGATGGTGAGAATGAATTTGAGATGGAGTCCATCCTTAACTGTAGGAAGAAGGGCAGACAACTGCAGTATTTGATCCAGTGGAAGGGTTATCCACCTGAGGACAACTCTTGGGAACCTGCAAGGAACCTACATGCACCACGCTTAATTCAAGCCTTCCACCGAGACCACCCGGAGGTGATGTCCAGTCTGGGCGTTCAGTGTCCGCCCTTAGGAGGGGGGCACTGTCAGGAGGCACAAGCCGCCTCCGTCCGCCGGGCTCCACGGCGCATGCGCGGAGGACTCACGCTGCGCCGTGCACTCGTTCGCGGCCCAGCGGTGCGGCGCGCGCGGGTGCACGGCGGTCCCCGTGTGCGCGCCGTGGCCGTGCGGGTGCCCGGCGGCGCGTCACGCTGACGCGCTCGCCGGTGGGCTACTTCTGACGGCTCCAGCGCCCAGTCGGGTTGCTGGTTAGTCGTCAGCTGTGCCCTGTCCTGTACCTAGTTTCCTTAGTATACTCCCTGTGCTACTCTCTCTGCCTGCTGTTACCCCCAGACCTCTGCTAGTTAACGGATACTCTCTCTGCCTGCCGGATACCTCTGACCTCTGCTAGTTAACGGATACTCTCTCTCTGCTTGCTGGATACCCCTGACCTCTGCTAGTTAAACGGACACTCTCTCTGCCTGCTGAATACCCCTGACCTCTGCTAAGTAAACGGACTCTCTCTCTGCCTGCTGAATACCCCTGACCTCTGCTAAGTAAACGGACCTTCTCTTTGCCTACCGGATACCTCTGACCTCTGCTTGTTTTACGGATACCCCTTGTCTGCCTGATACCCCTGATCTCAGCCTGTTACACGGACTTGCTCTGGCCAGATACCCCAGTTTCAGCTAACCACTTGTTTGCAGCTTCTCCTGTGTCCACGGCTACACGGACTTCCTTCAGGAATCCAGTCCCTTCCGGAAGCCCGTGCCTCCGCGTGCCCCCAACTCCCTGTATCACCTCCAGGGGTCGGGTGCGCGTGGTCGTAAGGGCGAGCCGCTCTCGGCATCTCGGCCTCGGTGAGTATAGTCCTTGACATGATGACAATTACAGGCCTCTCTCATCTTTTTAAGTGGGAGAACTTGCACAATTGGTGGCTGACTAAATGCTTTTTTACCCCACTGTAAGTAATGGTAGTATAGCAAACGTTGCACCCCCATTGACTTTTTAGAGGGTATTGCAACAGAGAACGAGATCTTGAACCTTCTGTCATGCACTCCGTCAACAAAGAAGTCAAGGAAAAGGGAGGAGGAACAAGAAGAGGTAGAAGAGGAGGTAAGAGGCATAAAAAGAGGCAGAGTGTAGAAAACACTCACTCTACCATCAAAATGTACAATCTGTCCAGCTCTGTGTTTACGGACACTGAGCTCAATTTACTCAGGAAAGGTTTAAACTATGCTCCTCCCAGTGTACCTAACCTTTTTGAATTATTTATTGATCTCAATAAATATATACGGAAGCTTACCCTGCAACGGTATTATATATTGAAGGACACTGGAAAGCCCTCTGCAATCTCTAATGGTACAGAGCCATTGCCTTGTATGCCTCTGGAAACAAGTGTAGATGATGACGCTGCTCTTAATAACTTAGAGGAACTCTACATTGAGGCTGAGCAGGGTGAGTTGCCATCACCTACCTTTGGGCACCATAGCGACATTGCTACAGTCCATACCTCCTTTGCACCTAAGTCCTCCTTCTTCCCGTATTGGGCTAAGGGTAAATACATCTCTACATTTTACGATGTGGTCTTTGAGTCTTTTAGAATGAGATTCCATCATGCCACTAGTAATAGGAACAAATACAATAAGCACCTTGACCCTTTTGGGGATGTCTGTCAATAGTCTGAAACAGAATCAGGACATTATTATTAGGAAAGCTGATAAGGGTGGGAGTTTAGTCATTCAGAATAAAGAAGACTACATAGCTGAAGCAATGAGACTATTGGGGGATACAGATACCTACATAAAATTGAAAGGAGACCCTGTTATAGAGTATACAAAAGACCTTAAATCACTCCTAGATCAAGCTCTACTTGATGCGGTTCTTACCAAAAATGAATATCACTTCCTCTACAATAGACATGCATTGCCTCTGCACTTTTTCTATATTCCCAAAGTGCATAAAAGGGAAGTAGATCCTCCAGGTAGACCCATCATTGCAGGGATCGATAGTATCTGATGTAACATGGGATGCTATATTGATCATTTCTTGCAAGGAACAGTGACAGGTCTCCTGTCATTTGTTAGGGATTCCAGCCAAATGCTAGAGATTTTATCCCATTATGAATGGCAGCCCAGGTATAGATGGCTCTCCTTGGATATAGCCTCTCTCTACAGATCAATTGATCACACCTATGGCCTAAGGGCAGTCAACCATTATCTGTCCAAAGAAAGTAAACTTAATTCAGTGCAGGCTAAGTTTGTGCTAGACTGTGTAGAATATTCTCTGATGCACATCCACTTCTCTTTCTTGGAGAGCACTATTTGCAAACTAAGGGCACGGCTATGGGGATCAGGTTCGCTCCCAGCTATGCTAATATTTTCATGGGTTACTGGGAGGAACTGTTCATCTGGAACAATAACCCATATGGGGTGAACCTGGTCCTCTTCGCCAGATACGTTGATGATATTCTTATCATCTGGGACGGGACGGACCAGGAACTGCACTATTTTCTCGAGTATTGTAGAGACAATCCTTTTGGGATTGAGTTCACCCATGTCATCAATAAGGATTGCTTGGTCTTTTTAGACCTTGAGCTTAGGAGTGATTCTGATGGTAACATCCTCTCTAAGACCCATTTTAAACCCAGTGGTGGTAACTCTTTTTTGCATGCTGACAGCAATCACCATCCTAGATGGATCAAGAACATCCCCTTTGGGCAGTTCTGCCATCTAAAACGCACATGCACTAAGAAGTGTGACTACCTAGAACAGAGTGAGATCCTTCGGAAGAAATTCCTGGAAAAGGGTTACGATCCCACTCTAATAGAGACTGCCTTCAATAAATATGTCAAATTGTATGATGAGCCTTTTGAACATGTGCAACGATCTGCCTCTATTGCCAACCCTGATACTATACAAGCTCGCTTCTCTACCCAGTACACGAACAAAGCTTTTGAAATACAAAGTATTTTAAGGAAAAACTGGGGTATACTCAAGCACGATCCAGTGCTGAGTAAGCACCTTCCTGATATACCTAACATCGTGTATAGGAAACCTCGTGATCTAAGAAGTTTGATAGCTCCCAGCATGGTAAAGAAATCCTCTAGTGGATCTACCAATATGTGGTCCACTATTTTTGACAAGAAAGGTAGCTACAAATGTAGTGTCAAGAACTGTGGCACATGTAAGCACCTGTGACCAAACACCTGTCACAGGTGAATTGGATGACATCCTTGACTCCCTATCAGTGATAGGAAAAGCCGTTGCATACCTTGCAGATGCCGCAGTTGAGTCTGCAAGAGCCTCGGCTAAGACGGCCACATTAATCAATTCAGCTAGAAGAGCTGTCTGGATTAAGGCCCGGGAAGGAGATGTGACATCAAAGGGTAAACTATGCGGCCTTCCCTTTCAGGGCTTATTGCTTTTTGGTGAGGTCCTATACGAGGTCCTGTCTAGGTCCTCAGAAAATGGTAAGAAGTTCCCAGTGAAGCCCAAGAAGAAATTTCAGAAAGTTTTTCGTGCCGCCCTGGGGCAACCGCAGCATAGAGCCAAAGAAGAACCCAACAGGAGGTGGGGCAATGGTAGGGGAAGGCAAAAGAGCAACTTACTGTTTTCCTCCCCCAGGGTTGGTGCCAAAGAAACTAAGTGACGCCAAGATCAGGGAGCGGGGTTGGCTGTCTCACTTTGTCCCACAGTGGGAAAAGATATCAGACAGCATCTACATTTACCAGATCCTGTGAGAAAGTTATCGCCTGGAATTTTCGGCAAAATGATCACCCTCACAAATCCCCCCAGGGATGCCTTGAAAAGATCAGCCCTTCTGGATGGTATGCAGGAATTGGTAGAACAGCAGGTGGTGGTACCTGTACCAAAAGAACAACAATACCAAGGATTCTACTCCCATGTATTCGTTGTTCACAAGCCGTCAGGAAAGTATCAGCTTATAATAAACCTAAGAAACCTGAACAAGTTCTTGGAATACAAAAAATTGTAAAACGGAGAGTATCTACTCCGTACGTAAAAAAACTCATGAAGGAGGCCTTCATGATGACACTGGACCTCAAGGATGCCTACCTGAATGTTCCAATTCACCTAGATCATCAGGCATTCTTGAGGTTTGCAGTACTCGTCGAAGGGGAGATTTTTCACTGGCAGTTCAGAGCCCTCCCATTCAGGTTAAAAGCCAGCCCAAAGATTTTTACCAATCCTAGCAGAAGCAGTAGCCTTTTTGCATCTACAGGGTATATCTCTGATTCCCTACCTGGACGATCTAGTGGTCTCTGGACTGTCGGTTGCCCAAGTCAGATCAGACACTGACAAGGTAATGTCGGTCCTGGAAAACCTGGACTGGATAATCAGCACGGAAAAATCCTCCCTCAAACCAGAACAAGTCAAGACCTTCCTTGTATGCCTCTGGAAACAAGTTTAGATGATGAGAGGAGGCCTAGGAAGGAAGACCTTCCTAGGCTACTTAGTAGACACCAAACTACAGAAGCTCTTCCTACCAAAGGACAAGGTGGCAAAACTAGCTTCATCATTGGGGGACATGATAAAAAACCCGTCACGCTCCAGAAGGGAGGTGCTGAGAACCCTGGGCCTGATGTCAGCAAGTACACCAGCCATTGTTTGAGCGCAACTTCACTCAAGAGTCCTTCACTTTTTCCTCCTGTCCTCCTGGGACAAGAAGAGGGAGTCCCTGGACCAGGTGATAGTACTCACCCCTCAGGTCCTATCCTCCCTAGGGTGGCGGACAACCTAAAAGGGGGCAGACCATTGGCTCAGTGGGATCCGGTAAAGGTGACCACCGATGCCAGCACCTGGGGGTGGGAGGCCCACCTAGGAAAAGAGAAAGCCCAAGGTCAATGGAACAGCTCACTCGGTCGGATGTCATCAACTACAGGGAGCTCAAAGCGGTGGGAGAAGCCCTGAAAACCTTTCAAGAAAGCATTGTAAAAAGGGAGATTCAGAGATTTGTAGCCAAATGGATTAGACGCCCTGTCTCAGACCTGGCAGTACATGCTGGCATATGCCTTCCCAACCCTAGCAATTATTGCAAGGGTCCTTCAGAAGCTCAACCAGTCCCCAGGCCATCTCCTAATAGCGCCCTGGTGGCCAAGGAGAGCTTGGTTCGCAAGTTTAAGATCCATGGCAGTGGCAGAGCTGTGGAAGCTCCCAAACAGGCTTCTTTTTTTTTTTTTATTTAATACTTTTTCTTTATTTATTCATTGAAATATTGTTACACAAATAGCAAAACAAAGTTAAAAAATACAACATCATAAAATATAGTGTAATATATTGCAATGTAACACACTGTTATTACTTTAACTACCCACTCCCTCCCTTTCCACCCCTAACCACCCCCCCACCCCTGTACCACTCGATCTTCAACCATATATCAGCTCTATTGACTATAAACCTATCAATAAGGGCGTGTAAGATCCACAATAAAAAGGGAGAGGGGGAGAGAGAGAAGAAAAAAAAGGGGAAAGAGAAAGAAAAGGAAAGGAAAGAACAAAAGGAGGGCAGGGGGGAATACTATACACCCCTCTCACCCTATAAGGGAAAGCCCAACTTATCCAGCCAGGGTCTCCACATTCTCTTGAACTTTCTATAATTACCCTGTCTAATAAAAATCACTCTCTCGTTCCCCCTACTATTAAATTGATAGTCGCGACCCCATTCTCTACAGATTGGGGGGGGGGGGGTTGTTATGTGCTTGCCAGTGCTGTGCAATTAGTTTTCTTGCCTGAAATAGACATCTTAGCATTGCTTCAATGGTGTCCTTCAGAACATTACCCCATTCCATATTCCCCAATAAGCAGGTCTTAACCGTCGGCTCAATTGCAGTCCTAAAGGTTTTGTTTATCCTATCCACAATCTCTACCCAGTATCTGAATAACTTCGGGCATTTCCATAACATGTGAATAAAGTCCCCAGATGCCCTGCACCTGGGATACTGATTGTTTTGTCGCCACCCAAGTTTAAACATTTTTTTGGGGGTATAATATACTCTGTCCGAATCTTCTTAGGACAGGGCCAGTACTACACCCAAGGCTGGAATTTTTACAGCTGACGGCCTGGCTAGTGAGTGCCAGATTTTAAACTGTAAGGGCTGCTCAGAGAGGGTGATAGGTACCCTTCTTCTGAGCAGAAAACCAGTGACTAAGAAAATCTACTCAAACATTTGGAAAACTTTCTGTTCCTGGGGTTAAGAAAAACAGATGACCCCCACCACTGTCCCTGTTATCTTGGAGTTTCTCCAGGACGGAGTAGAAAAGGGCCTAGCGGCCAGCACCCTTTGGGTACAGATCGCAGCGCTCTCTCTACCTTGATACAAGGCTAGCAAAGGAAGACCTCATTGAACGATTCCTGGTGGCCAGGAAAGGGTTTCCCCGGTCTCCAAAGGCAGTTTCCCACCATGGGACCTGACAAGCGTATTAGAGGCATTATCTAAACACCCATTTGAACATATAGAGGAGGTTCCTTTTAAGTTTCTAACCTTAAAATTATCATTTTTGTTAGCAATTACCTTGGCCAGGAGGGTTGGGGATCTACAGGGTCTGTCCATGAAGGAACCCTTCCTATTGATACAGCCAGATAGAGTCACCCTCAGGCCAGACCCTTTGTATCTACCAAATTAGCATCTTTATTTCATAGGATGCAAGATATAATATTGCCGTCCTTTTATGATAAATCAAAAAAACGAGAAAGAAATGAAATTTCATTGCCTGGATGTAAGAAGGTGTCTCCTTACCTATCTACAAAAAACAAAAGAGTTTATGAGATCCAATTACCTACTAGTTTTATAAGCTTGGCCAAGGAAGGGACTTCAGGCTTCTAAAGCATCAGTCTCGAGGTGGATCAAGGGAGCTATCTCCCTGGCTTATGAGAGTTCTGGGGTTCCATTACCGGCAAAGGTTAAGGCCCATTCAACCAGGTCACTAGCAACTTTCTGGGCTGAGAAAGTAGGGGCCTCTTGGGAACAAATCCGCAGCGCAGCCACCTGGTCCAGTCAGGATATTTGATTTAATATGGGATTTGTATTGCGCCGAATGCGCTCCGTTAGGAGTGCTTCTAGGCGCACCAGGACCCTAAAATCAAGTGAGATTTCCAAAATACATTCCTGAAGCACTACTGTGTGGAAGTGTTGTCACAGCAAGACTTGGCCTTCGGCCGGAAGGTCCTACAAGCTGTGGTCCCACGCTGAAGGTAGGCCTGTGGTTACTTGATTATCCTCTCAGTTATGCCGTCCTGAAAGGTGATAGGAGAAAACCTACGTTAGACTTACCGGTATCAGTATTTTTACGAACCTTCCAGGACAGCAGGCCTACTTCCCGCCCTATAGTGGAGGGAAAATGAGTTGAACACTAGGTGGTGAGTACCTATGTGGAATGATTCTCCTTGTGAACCGGTTCAGGATTACTTTAATACAAACTGGGGATCAAGGGAAGGGTGGGGACTTATAACAAGCTGTCAATTGATTGTGTTTCCTGTAGGGAGGAGTCCCCATCTCCCAGGTGTGCCATCCTGGAAGGTTCATAGAAATACAATTACTGGTAAGTCTAACATAGGTTTTTCGCATGCAGGCCACCCTGACATGAGCGTTTACATTTGTGTGGATGCAGGCTGCTTTAAAGTGATTATAAACCCCAGAATGAATATGAACAAAGCACATTCTTTTATATTGTGCGACACCAGGAGGTGATGGGGGTGGAAAGCTCCAGTGCACAGCCTGTGACTGATATTCACAACTTTGCTTGTTCTTCATGTAGAGTGAGGAGGGGGTGTGACCCTTCTCTCCAATCAGGGTTCAGATTTCTTCTAATTGAGCTTTGCAATTCCCCAACCCCCTGATTTCTGCTGTTGAGAGATGCAGCCAGATTCTATGTTGAGCTTTGTGTTGTAGAAGGCTGTACAGCTCACTACACCACACATCTAGGGTGCATTGCAGTACAGCTCACTACACCACACATCTAGGGTGCATTGCAGTGTGAGTAGGACACATAGAAAACAATTGTTTTCTGTGTGTCCTAGTGCTGACCTGCAATTTATCCAGTGCGGTAAAATGCAGGTCACTGCACTGTATATGAACAGGGTCTAAGCCTTACATTGGTGGCATTGAAAGTGGTAATCAGAAGCATCAGTGGACAGAAATCAGGATATACAGATCAAACTTCTGGCTCCTGTCAGGCTAGAAGAAAGAATGCTGTCACATATGGAGAAGTACTCTGCTGCTGAAGATTCCTTTTTTTTTTCACTTATATGCTGAGTCACAGTAAAACGTGCTAATGAATTTCTGTCTCATTGGCAAATTTTAATATTTTATTAGATTTTAAGTAAGTGTGATCATAGTAGTCATAATATGCCCCCTTTTATAATTTGTAGTTTTGGATAGAGTGAGGAAGGGCTAAGAACCTTATCAGTTTATTTTTTTACTATCTTTGTCATATTGGAAACCTCTACAATGGAAGGGAAATCCCCCTCTTAGACATTGGAAAAATTACCATCACGTCTTATTATAGTGACCTCACCAAGTTTTGGATTTCTTATGTCTCAGTGACAATAGTCAATAGGGCAAACACAGAAGGTTATTCTATCCTATGGGGGCAACAGACAGCAAACAAACCCAGGCAGAGGTTCTAACCCTCCTCTAGTCTTTCCATAACGAAAAAAAAAAAGTTTTAACTATATATATATATATATATATATATATATATATATATATATATACACACTTTAACCTCCCTGGCGGTATTCCTGAGTGTGGCTCGGGGTGAATTTTTTATTACCAAAAGCGGTAACCCCGAGCCACACTCGGGATTGCATCGCAGTATCCTGGTAAAGTTATTTACCCTGTCCCCAGGTTCCTGCGATGTCCCGGCGGCATTAAGAAAAGTGAAAAATATAGAACGCACACAATACATTGTAATCTATAAGATTACATTACTGTATCAAATCATGTCACCTCCGTTTTGTCCCTAGTGCTTTGTCCAGTGCCCTGCCTGCACTTTTATATTATATAGTTTTGCTCATAAGTTTACATACCTTGGCAGAATTTATGATTTCTTGGCCATTTTTCAGAGAATATGAATGATAACACAAAAACTCAACTGTGTTTACCCTTTTTAATCATAATCACAACAGAAACTACCCAAATTATCCTGATCAAAAGTTTACATACCCTGGAATGTTTGGCCTTGGTACAGACACAGAAGGTGGCACATAGGGATGAGCCCGATGTTCGAGTCGAACGTAAGTTCGACTCGAACATCGGGTGTTTGCCGAACAGCGAACATTATGCAGTGTTCGCTGCAAATTCGAAAGCCGGGAAATGCCATTAAAGTCTATGGGACACTTACATGAAAAACCAAAAGTGCTAATTTTAAAGGCTTATATGCAAGTTATAGCCATAAAAAGTGTTTGGGGACCCGGGTTCTGCCCCATGGGACATGTATCAATGCAAAAAAAAGTTTTTAAAATGGCAGTTTTTCAGGAGCAGTGATTTTAATAACGCTTAAAGTGAAACAATAAAAATGAAATATTCATTTGAATATCATGCCTGGGGGGTGTCCCTAGTATGCCTGTAAAGTAGTGCATTTTTCCTGTGTCTAGAACAATACCACAGCAAAATGACATTTCTAAAGGAAAAAATTTCATCTAAAACTGCTCGCGGCTGTAATTAATTGTTGGTTCCAGGCAATATAAAGATAAGATAAAAATTAGGGTTCCACTGATACCACTTTTTTAAGACCGAGTACAAGTACTGATACTTTTTTTCAAGTACTCGCCAATACCGATTACCGATACTTTGTCAAGTGACTGTTTTCAAAGCATAATACAGACGAACGATATCTTCTTTATAATTATGAAGAACTAACTGTAACTGGCAGTGGCACTGATGAGGAGGCCCTAATATGCAGCAGCATTGATGAGCACTGATAGGTGGCACTGACTGATGGACACTAATTTGCAGCACTGATAGGTGGCACGTACTGATGGGCACTGATTTGCAGCACTAATGGCTGGCACTGACATGCAGGACTGATAGGTGGCACTGACTGATGGATACTGATTTGCGGCACTGATGACTGGCACTTATGGACACTGATAGGTGGCACCGATATGTGGCACTGACTGATGGACACTGATAGGTGGCACGTACTGATGGGCACTGATTTGCAGCACTAATGGCTGGCACTGATATGCAGGACTGATAGGTGGCGCTGACTGATGGGCACTGATTTGCGGCACTGATGGCTGGCACTTATGGGCACTGATAGGTGGCACCGATATGTGGCACTGACTGACGGGCACTGATTTGCAGCACTGATAGGTGGCACTGACTGATGGACACTCATATGCGGCACTGATGGCTGGCAATGATAGCTGGCACTTATGGGTGGTACTTATGGGCACTGATAGGTGGCACTGGTATGTGGCACTGATTTGCAGCACTGATAGGTGGCACTGACTGATGGACACTCATGGCTGTCACTTACTGATGGGCACTGATATGCGGCACTGATCTCTGGCACTTATGGGTGGCACTTATGGGCACTGATAGGTGGCACTTATGGGCACTAATAGGTGGCATGATACAATAAGATCGACTTTAAGTGTTCACAAATTGAGTACCAAAGCCCATCTTGATACACCCTGCACTCAGCCTCAGTAAGCCTAGTCAGAATGCAGCAGCAGACATCTTGTTACACCCAGCCCATATAGTTAGTGAACTATATGGGCTGGGTGTAACAAGATGTCCGCTGCCGCCTTGTGACTGCAGGCTACTGAGGCCGAGTTCAGGGTGTACCAAGATGGGCGTTGCCATGTACAGCCTCTGACGGAGACTCGGGCCGTCACTTCCGTTAACGATTCTGACGGCCCGGTCACCGATGCACACGGCTGCGACCCACACCCCTGCCCACAGGCTTACCTTCCTCTGCTGCACCTCCGGACTCTGACTGTGCCACGCTCCGCCTTCTCCCACCCACTCTGCCCGCCTACTGACTTCCAGTATCGGGTGAAGCATCGAGAGCATTTGCCCGAGTACAAGTACTCGGCAAATACTCGGTATTAGCGCTGATACCGATACTAGTATCGGTATCGGTACAACCCTAATAAAAATCATTGAAAAAACGGCATGGGTTCCCCCCCAGTCCACTATCAGGCCCTTTGGGTCTGGTATGAATATTAAGGGGAACCCTGCGCCAAAATTTAAAAAAAAAAAGGCGTAGGGGTCCCCCCAAAAAAACATACCAGACCCTTATCCAAGCACGCAACCTGGCAGGCTGCAGGAAAAGGGGGATGAGAGAGCACCCCCCCTCCTGAACCGTACCAGGCCACATGCCTGGTCCCCCCAAAACACCTTGTCCCCATGTTGATGGGGACAAGGGCCTCATCCTAACAACCCTTGTCTGGTGGTTTTGGGGGTCTGCGGGCAGGGGGCTTATCGGAATATGTAAGCCCCCTTTAACAAGGAGACCCCCCAGATCCCGCCCCCCCATGTGAATGGGTATCGGGTACATTGTACCCCTACTCATTCACCAAAAAAAGTGTCAAAAATAGTAAAAATTACAGTAAACAATTTGGGACAAGTCATTTTATTAAAAAAAAAACTGTCCTGCGATGTCTATTCATCTTCGATCACAGCGTCGACAGACCGAGAAAAAAAAACAAAAACGCAACAGCTCCATCTCCATGGAAGGCTCCCGCCGACTGAATCCTCTTCGCGATAACAGCTGTTATATATCCCCCCTTACCTTAGTGTATTCACTCTGCAGAAGGTGGTCTCTAGTCACCAGAGTCTCCCTCCACCCCCCCACATCACAGTTCCCGGCATTCCCCTTTACATCAGAGTCTGCAGGATTCCCCCTTGCAGTGCAAGGGAACTCAGATGTAAAGGAAAATGCTGCAGAGCATGATTTAAGGAGGAACTGTGGTGTAAGGGGTGCTCTGGTCACCAGAGACCACCTTATATCAGAGTCCACTGCATTCCCATTTCCGACGTACATCAGGGTCTGCAGCATTTCCCTTTACATAAGTGTTCCCCTTTACATCAGGGTTCGCAGAGTTCCCCCTTGCACTGTAAGATTAAAAGGGGTGGAGGCCCAGAGACATGTCCAGGGAACAAAGAAGATACATGGGTTAGATTAGAAGGGATGGAAGCCCAGAAACATGTCCTGGGAACACAGAAGATACATGGGTTGGATTAGAAGGGATCGAGGCCTGGAGACATGTCCAGGGTACACAGAGGATACATAGGTTAGATTAGAAAGGATGGAGGCCTGGAGACATGTCCAGGGTACACAGAGGATACATGGGTTAGATTAGAAGGGATGGATGTCCAGGGAACACAGAGGAGGCCTCCATCCCTTCTAATCTAACTCATGTGTCCTCTGTGTACCCTGGACTTGTCTCTGGGCCTTCATCCCTTCTACTCTAACCCATGTATCCTCTGTATACTCTGGACATGTCTCTGGGGGGTGGGTGGGGGGGTGGGGTGGGAGACTCTGGTGACCAGAGACCACCCTCCACAGAGTGAATACACCAAAGTAAGGGGGGTTTACTAATCTAAGGTGAAATCTTTATATCGGTGCCCCTTTACATTATTGTATTTACTTCCCCCATTACATCAGTGACCCCCCCTCAGACTGGCCTGACGGCGCTGTCACTGACCTCCTCTCAGGTGCACTGTGCAGGGCTCATTTAGACGGCTCCAAGAGGTGGCTCTGGTTTTATTCTATAGTCTCCTCTCCACAGTCCATACACGCCTGACTCCTCCAGTAATCCCCATCCCGGCAGCGCTCTCACTCTTGATTCCTCTCCAGACTTCCCTTCTGAGACTGCAGACATGATA
The DNA here is from genome assembly GCF_042186555.1 of Aquarana catesbeiana. NCBI lineage: Eukaryota > Metazoa > Chordata > Amphibia > Anura > Ranidae > Aquarana > Aquarana catesbeiana. The sequence continues at coordinate 230,664,423 of NC_133334.1, read as the reverse complement.
AAAGACATAGTCAGAGATTACAGACATAGTACAAGAGAGGGTTAGAGGCTGCGGACATGATATAGGAGGTGGTTAGAGGCTGCAGACGTGGTACAGGAGGTGGTCAGAACATGTGCACAGGATACAGGAGGCCATCAAAGGATGTGGAAAGGGTACAGGTGATGGTCAGAGGATGCGGACAGGATACAGGAGGCAGTCAGAGGATGTGAAAATGGTACAGGTGGTGGTCAGAGGATGTGGAAATGGTACAGGTGGTGGTCAGAGGATGTGGAAATGGTACAGGGGGTGGTCAGAGGATGTGGACGGGATACAGGAGGTGGTCAGAGTATGCCGACATGTAGGGGGAGCAAACAGAACAGAGTGGTCCCCTGTGTAGTTGGAGCACACAGAGGGGTCAGTCGTGTAATGGGAGCACACAGAGGGGTCAGTCGTGTAATAGGAGCACATCATGTATCCATGTAGGGGGAGCACACAGTGGAGTGAAATTCTGATAAGAGTTGTCACAGGAGGGCCCTCACACAGGACACATGGCAGGCAGGGCGGTGAGGTTGGCACACTCAGGGTGATCAGGTTCCTGTTCTTAGGAGAGGCGGGGTCCTGGTCCCCAGGCAGATGGGGTACCTAGGTGAGATGGAGTCCCCGTTGCCAGGGGAGATGGGGTTCCTGTCCGTAGGCAAGATGGGTTTCCCATCCCCAGGGGAGATGAAGTTCCTGCCCCCGAGTGAGAAGGGGGTTCCTGTCTCCAGGGGAGAAGAGGTCCCTGTCCCTAGGGGAGAAGGGGGGACTCTGTCCCCAGGAGAGAAGGGAGTCCCTGTCCTCCAGGGAAAGAAGGGTGTTCCTGTTCTCCAGGGGAGAAGGGTGTTCCTGTTCTCCAGGGGAGAAGGGTGTCCCTGTCCTCCAGGGAAGAAGGTTGTCCCTGTCCCTGGGGGAGAAGGGTGTCCCTGTCCTCAGGGGAAAAGGGTGTCCATGTCCTCAGGGAAGAAGGGTGTCCCTGTTCTACAGGGAAGAAGGGGGGACTCTGTCCCCAGGGGAGAAGGGTGTCCCTGTCCCCAGGGGAGAAGGGTGTCCCTGTCCCCAGGGGAGAAGGGTGTTCCTGTCCTCCGGGGGAGAAGGGTGTTCCTGTCCTCCGGGGGAGAAGGGTGTTCCTGTCCTCCGGGGGAGAAGGGTGTTCCTGTCCTCCAGGGGAGAAGGGTCTCCCTGTCCTCAGGGAAGAAGGGTGTCCCTGTTATCCAGGAAGAAGGGGGGACTCTGTCCCCAGGTGAGAAGGGTGTCCCTATCCTCTGGGGGAGAAGGGTGTCCCTATCCTCTGGGGGAGAAGGGTGTCCCTGTCCTCTGGGGGAGAAGGGTGTCCCTGTCATCTGGGGGAGAAGGGTGTCCCTGTCCTTGGGGGAAGAATGCTGTCCCTGTCCTCGGGGGAGAAGGGTAGGGAGAAGGGTGGCACCCTCTCCTCCTCGAACCACCCAAGGACCAGCTCTTCCAATTTTGGCCAACCCTGGGGCCATCTCCTTCTCCACCAAACAGCCAGGGGCCCACTCCTTCTCTGCCAACCACCCTGGGGGCCCTTTCCTCCTCCCCCATTCACCTTGGGGGCCCTTTCTTACTCTAAACACCCAGGTGCCCTCTCCTCCTCCAAACGTCCACCCAGGGGCCCTCTTCTTCACTAAATGGCCACCCAGGGGCCCTCTCCTCCTCCAAACACCCAGGGGCCCTCTCCTTCTCCCCCGGCCACCCAGGGGCTCTCTCCTTCTCCCCCAGCCACCCAGGGGCTCTCTCCTTCTCCACCGGTCACCCAGGGGCTCTCTCCTTCTCCACCGGTCACCCAGGGGCCCTCTCCTTCTCCCATGTCCACCCAGGAGCCCTCTCCTTCTCCCACATCCACCCAGGGGCCCTCTCCTCCTTCTCCCTAAGCCACCAGTGACCCCAACGTGGGTCACACATGTGCTCTGCCCTCAGGGGACCCGGTACCCACCGTCCTGGGATGCCATGATGATGGTGTACAAGTCTCCAGTGTGCACTTAGCTTCTTTGACTCCTGATTGGAGGAAAAGCAGCGGAGGCGATCTAGCCCCCAGCACTTGACAGAGACCGCTCTATAATTTTCCTTGACCTCCCATATATGTATTTTGCAGGGCTGTGCACAGACAGATTTGTGTAAGCGGAGGCTCTGTGTGTCAGGCTGCTGTTTTTGTCCCTGAACAGATTGCACAGCCCTTCACATTATGTACATCATACAGTGTGGATGCTCATATTGATGAGAAATGTCTTCTATGCAAAGGCTTGGCCCCTCCCACAGGCACAGCTCTATGTTTTTCCTCAACCTCCCATTGTTACACACAGTGCTATTATGCAAGGGGGCCTGCCCCCCCTTCTCCAGAGCAGGCTAGGGGCGTGTTAGAGGTGGGGGCGGTGCTGCTGATTATTTAAAACTGCAGTTTTAAAAACTTTTTTTTGCATTGATACATGTCCCCTGGGGCAGGACCCAGGTCCCCATAGACTTTTTATGGCGATAACTTGCATATAAGCCTTTAATATGAGCACTTTTGATTTTTCATGTATGTGTCTCATAGACTTTAACGGTGTTCGCTTGTTCGTGCTAATTTTTTTGCCTGTTCGCATGTTCTGGTGCGAACCAAACCGGAGGGGTGTTCGGCTCATCCCTAGTTGCACACACAGGTTAAAATGTCAATTAAAGGTTAATTTCCCACATTTGTGGCTTTTTAAATCACAATTAGAGTTTGTGTATAAATAGTCAATGAGTTTGTTAGCTCTCACATGGAGGCACTAAGCAGGCTAGACACTGAGCCATGAGGAGATCGAAAAGAACAGTCAAAAGACCTGCCTAACAAGGTAATGAAACTTTACAAAGATGGAAAAGGATATAAAAAGATATCCAAAGCCTTGAATATGCCAGTCAGTACTGTTTAATCACTAAGAAGTGGAAAATTAGGGGCTCTTTTGATACCAAGCCAAGGTCAGGTAGACGAAGAAAGATTGCAGCCACAACTGGCAGAAGAATTGCTCAGGATACAAAGAAAAACCCACAGGTAACCACAGGAGAAATACAGGCTGCTCTCTAAAAAGACGGTATGGTTGATTTTAAGGAACACAATTCAACAATACTTGAACAAAAAAGATCTGCATGGTTGAGCTGCCAGAAGGAAGCCTTTACTGCACCAATGCCACAAAAAAGCCAATGAGGAATGTCAAGGTGTTGTTGGCCATATTGTAACCAGGCTTTTTTGTGGAACTTGTACAGTAAAGGCTTCTTTCTGGCAACTTGACCATACAGCTCTTTTTTGTTCAAGTATCATTGTATTGTGCTCCTTAAAAACAACCACACCATCTTTTTCCTGAGCAGCCTGTATTTCTCCTGAGGTTAGCTGTGGGTTTTTCTTTGTATCCCGAACAGTTACTGTGGCAGCTGAAATCTTTCTTGATCTACCTGATCTTGGCTTGGTATCAAGAGATCCCCACATTTTCCACTTCTTATTAAGTGATTAAACAGTACTGACTGGTATATTCAAGGCTTTGGATGTCTTTTTATATCCTTTTCCATCTTTGTAAAGTTTCATTACCTTGTTACGCAGGTCTTTTGACTGCTCTTTTCTAACTCCTCATGGCTCAGTGTCTAGCCTGCTTAGTGCATCCATGTGAGAGCTAACAAACTTATTGACTATTTATACACACACTAATTGTTATTTAAAAAGCCACAAATGTGGGAAATTAACCTTTAATTGCCATTTCAACCTGTGTGCCACCTTCTGTGTCTGTACCGAGGCCAAACATTCCAGGGTATGTAAACTTTTGATCAGGGTCATTTAGGTCGTTTCTGTTGTCATTATGATTCAAAAAGAGTAAACACAGTTGATTGATAATAAATGGCTTCAGCCAAACACTAACCATGAGTGAAAGAAATAGTTTTGTGTTATCATTCATATTCTCTGAAAAATAGCCAAGAAATCATAAAGTATGTAAACTTATGGGCACAACTGCATACTGTTCTTTCTGTCTGGAAACTTGAGAACGTCCATGGCATCCAAAAAGTGTCCCTCTATGTAAAAAGCGGTTTTAGACCAGCTAGAAAACAGTGATAGTGAATTAGTGATAGTGAATTAGTGATAGTGAATTTGCAATATTGAGCAATAGTGATTCGTGGGGAAATTTGTCATCAGACACTGACAGTGACAACAGCGACGATTCTGCGACTGAGCTAATTTCAGTGTTTTTGATTTGATTACATTATTGAATAAAATGTTTTATTATTATTATATTATTAATTGTTATAATTTTTTATAGTTATTTATTATATTATTTATGATTTTGTGTTTCAAACTTTATCATACCCAGGATGTCTACTAGACTCTTGTTTGGACAGATTTAAGTGAGTTATTCCTAAGAATTACAGGCCTACAATATAAAACGCCAAATATCCATGTGCAACAATGTACTGCTTTGAGCTTCAAAAATCTGACATAATCATACTACCAGGGAGGTTAATTCCACTGGATTCAGACTATTTTTTTTATTATTATTTTTTTTGAGTTTGACATACCTGCCATTTGGTATAAGTATTTATTTATACAATGTATACCAAATCGTGTTAATTTAGAGTGATGTTCTCTTATTACAGTCTTTTATGGATTCATTTTCTCGAGCCCTACATTATGAATATGCTTCCAAGGAAATCTTTATTCAGAGCTTAGTCACATATTTTGTAAAGACCAATATTTTGCAACTGAGTACATTCTTGAAGACAAAGCCATTACTTGTTCTTGAGGCTAAGGATTATGCTCGTCAAGCAGTAAGAACCATTGGAATATCACGGAGAACAGCAGGACACTTGTCTCACTCTATCCAGGTGAGGATTATAGCTGGTACAAATATGGGAAGAGTGCAACATACCACAACACGAACACATGAATTAGTCTTTAATAGTATGACTGTAGCCACATCAGATCATAAGAGTACTATGAAAAAATCTGAAAGGGCCTGTTCACACTAGTGCGTTGCTGCAATGCACATTAAAACACGTATTTTTGCAAAGCATCTGCTCTATCTGCGTTGTGATGTCATTCACTGTGAATGACACCCCAAAGTATTATATACAGGAGAGCCCAACGCACCACAGTATACCCCAATATACCACAATGCGTATAAAGTGCTTTATGGTGCTAAAAAAGGGTAATTTTATTCTTTTTCATCCAGTGTGATGCATTGACAACATAAAGTATGAGCTGCCTTAAAGTGGTATTAAGCCCAAAACCAAAAAGATAATATTTTAAAGCTTATCAATTAAATGCCATGGCTGCATTAGTTTTCTTTTTTCCTTTTTTTTTTCACCTGGGGATCTGGCCAGTAACACACTTGTCTTAAGTTGTCTACACCAGTGGTGGCTGGTGCTCAATTCTCTTGACAGCCAGCGGCCTCCCCCAGCCAGCCAGCCACATATCACACAATTGTCATATTGTCATACAACTGGGTAGGCTCACCCTTTTTAAAGCCCATTGGAATCCATGCGTCCGGCACCCTGCATGTAGATTAGGGGCTGGACGCATGGATTAGGGGGGCGGCCCTGCATGAGCAGCCGCCACTGGCCTACACTCTGTATGGCGGAGCAACGGAGACACCTGTGGTCAGCAGCATTGTTAATCTGGAGCGAGGGGAGTGTTAGATGTACTGGCAGATTTGAATGCACTAACAAATTAACGCCAAACTCCAGCTAATACTCTTTAAAGGTTACCCTCTTCTGCCGCATGTAATAGTGATTGGGTGGCTGTAAAGCTGCTTAGATCACCTTTACAAGAAAGACCATCGCCTGCTCTAAATGATACCAGGATCAAGCTGCCACTGCAGCCGTAATCCTGGTATCACCGATCCCATCCAAGGACTTGTATGTACAGAGGGTAGATGGGAAGCTGTTAAAACATTTAAATAAAAGCTGACCATTATCAGCATCTCCAATACTTGGGGCCAATCATATGTGCATTTGGCTGTTTGTCTAGAGTTCAGCTTTAAGTATAAAACCGTTTCAGACTGTCCATCAGATGTGTATGCAAAAAACAAAATAGATGAGCTTGCATTGCTACGGAGGAGCTGATCCAGTAGTAAGTTTTTAATTTATTTTTTACTTTTTTTCCACAGATGTTGTTAATTAATTGGATTCCGGAATGGCTCTGGGTATCCATATTTACCTTTATCTGCAACACCGTTCGCATGGCGCGCAATCACAAACCAGTGAAGTTATAAAAATCCACAGATCAAATTTCTCCACTGTTGAACATGTTAAAGATTTGTGAGAGGAACATTATTCTATACTTATATTTCCTCTTTATTCCAAAGTATATCACATTCATATTTTTCTTTTTTATAATTATCCATATTTTTAATATCATTATTGGCTCTATTCACTTACTATTACCAAGTACTGCACATATCCTACTCTTTTTTTATTATTACAATTTTTTTGACCATAGGCCATATTTGTTTATCCCAAGATTGCAATTATATATATTTTTTCTTCTGTGTTGTATTGAACTGCATGAGATTTCTTTTTTTCTGTAGTATGCTAATATCTACTGGCAGTTTCTGGTCACTGCAACTTATTTACTAATGTGATTTTTGGTATGTTCCTCTTCCCCCTCCCCTTCTGTTTACTGATAGTTAGTTTAGTCCTAGCCGGACCTCCTACATTTTTTCCATGTTCCCTCAGTCAGTGTTGGTTTTTCGTAGAGACAGGGCTTAGGAATGTCATTGTCTCCTTATTTCAAAACACTGGAAAACATAATCTGTACTGTAATTAGCTGAAGCAAAATTGTGTTGCATTCAAATTCTGTGTTTTATTTACCATATTGTCCACACAGACTGGGTCTAAAGAGGTATGTCAATGCATAAAGCAGCACTTGAAATACAACAGTAAGAAGTCATATTTCTGGAGCCTTTATATTCTCTGCTGCATCTGTAAGCACATGGTCTTTTCTACAATATGTGTGAGGATATGCTGCATTACAGACTCTCAGTAGGGATGGGCGAACGGTTCAGGCCAAGTATAAGTTCGGCATGAACAACAATGGATGAGCACCTTGGGAGGGGGCCTCTTCCCGACAACCTTGGACGGTGGTTGCGGGGGTCTGTGGGACGGGGATTTATCTGAATCTGAAAGCCCCCTTTCACAAGGGAGGCCCCCAGATCCCACCTCCCCCATGTGAATGAGTAGGGGTATATTGTACCCCCTACTCATTTACCAAAAAAGTAAGTAAAGACACAACGCGAGTTTGACAATTGCTTTATTAAAGAAAAAAAGTCCCCCTGTGTTTATCCGTCATCAATCACAACACCTAACAACAACCCGAAAAAAACATGGAAAGCAGGGGTGCTTTGGAGCTGGGGGGGACTCTCCCCAACAACCCTGGGCAGTGGTTGTGACAGTCTGCAGGCAGGGGGGTTTATCGGAATCTGGAGACAACAAGGGGGGGCCCCAGATCCCCTCCCCGTGTAAATGTGTATGGGGTACATGGTACACTTTTTTAGTGAATGAGTAGGGGTACAAAATGAGTATAGACGCAACATGAGTTTTTGACAATTCCTTTTTTAAACAAAAAAAAATTCCCCCTGTGTAGATCCATCATCTATCACAATGCCTGCCAAACCTCCAAACCTGGGGGAAAAAAAAAAAATCCTCCGGTCTCGTCGAATGCTCCCGCTGACTGCTTCCCCATTTGACATTTCTTAAATAGCCAAGGGGCAAAGTCGCCCAATGTTAACAGATGACCCTGCCCCCTTGTGACTTCACAGACCTGGGTATGCTGGCGCTGCGCTGGTTGTGGAGGTCTGCAGGCAGGGGGCTTATCGGAATCTGGAAGCCCCTCTGCCTCAAAGCTCACCCCCCATGTTGAGGGCATGTGGTCTGGTATGGATCAGGAGGGGGGCGCTCGCTCAGATAAGGGTCTGGTATGGATTATGGGGGGGGAGAGACATCACGCTTTTTTTATTGATGATTAATGATAGTATCAATGCAAAAATTTTTCTTAAAGGAGCAGTGATTTTAATGATACTTAAAGTAAAACAACGAAAATGAAAACTTCCTTTAAATATAGTGCTTGGGGGGTCCCCTTAGCCTGTCTGTAAAGTGACACCTCTGTACTGTGTATAGAATCTGCTGCAACAAAACGGACATGGAAAAAGAATGACATTTAAATTGATTTTCCTGGCTGCATAAAACCATTGCCGGCAATTGAAAAATGGAAAGAAAAATCGGCGTGGGGGTCTGGTATGGATTTTGATGAGAACCCCCACGCCAAAATAAAAAAAAAAATGGCGTAGGGTCCCCCTCAAAATCCATTCCAGACCCTTATGCGAGCACGTATCCTGGCAGGCCAGGAAAGAGGGGGAGATAAGCGAGCGCCCCTCCCTGAACCTTACTAGGTCACATGCCCTCAACATGGGGGATGCTTTGGGCAGGGGGGCTGTGCCCCCTCTGCCCCAATGTTCTGATCCGCAATGGGAAAAAAAACTTTTGAAGTGCAATGGACCACAGACGCTCCAGGACTTTTCAGATGCAGAAATGCCACCCGCACATGTGTCCCCACTCACTCTGGAACGCACGCCGTAATCAGCGTCTGGATCCATCTCTAATCCCTGTATATGCCTGTTTTTATCAACTATTTTGTAAGTACCCATTTGTATATGGAATAAATCCCTTTTCAAATGGTACTTTTCACTATTATGCCCCGTACACACGGTCGGATTTTCCGACGGAAAATGTGTGATAGGACCTTGTTGTCACCGTGTGTGGGCTCCGTCACATTTTCGGGATTTTCCGACACACAAAGTTTGAGAGCAGGCTATAAAATTTTCCGACAACAAAACAAAACAAACAAAATCCGTTATCGGAATTTCCGATCGTGTGTACAAAAATCCGACGCACAAAGTGCCACGCATGCTCAGAATAAATAAAGAGATGAAAGCTATTGGCTACTGCCCCGTTTATAGTCCCGACGTACGTGTTTTACGCCACCGTGTTCAAAATGATCGGATTTTCCGACAACTTTGTGTGACCGTGTGTATGCAAGATAAGTTTGAGCTAACATCCGTCGGAAAAAATCCTAGGATTTTGTTGTCGGAATGTCCGATCAATGTTCGACCGTGTGTACGGGGCATAAGTTCCATTTTTTCCTTTTTTGGTGCCTGGTGATTCTGCTGAGAAATTCCAACAAGAAATCCTTTGATCTGATGTGCACAACACCACTCTTGAGTAGGGAAGAGCCGAACACCCCCCTGTTCGGTTCGCATCAGAACATGCGAACAGGCAAAAAATTTGTTCGAACACGCGAACACCGTTAAAGTCTATGGGACACGAACAATCAAAAGTGCTAATTTTAAAGGCTTATATTCAAGTTATTGTCATAAAAAGTGTTTGGGGACCTGGGTCCTGCCCCAGGGGACATGGATCAATGCAAAAAAAAGTTTTAAAAACGGACATGATTTTAATAATGCTTAAAGTGAAACAACAAAAGTGTAATATCCCTTTAAATATCGTACCTGGGGGGTGTTTATATTATGCCTGTAAAGGGGCGCATGTTTCCCGTGTTTAGAACAGTCTGACAGCAAAATTACATTTCAAAGGAAAAAAAGTCATTTAAAACTACTCGCGGCTATTAATGCATTGCCGGTCCGACAAAACACATAGAAGTTCATTGATAAAAACGGCATGGGAATTCCCCACAGGGGAACCCCGAACCAAAATAAAAAAAAAAAAAATTGACGTGGGGGGTCCCCCTAAATTCCATACCAGGCCCTTCAGGTCTGGTATGGCTATTAATGGGAACCCCGGCCCAAATTTAAAAAAAAAATGACGTGGGGGTCCCCCTAAATTCCATACCAGGCCCTTCAGGGCAAGGGCCTCATCCCCACAACCCTCGCCGGTGGTTGTGGGGGTCTGCGGGCGGGGGGCTTATCGGAATCTGGAAGCCCCCTTTAACAAGGGGACCCCCAGATCCCGACCCTCCCCCCTGTGTGAAATGGTAAGGGCCTACCATTTCACTAAAAAACTGTCAAAAATGATCTTTCTGCTATAAATAGTAAAAAATGTAGATTAAAAAATGTATATTTAAGGTGAATTAATCAAAAAATGAGAATAATGGATTGATTAATTGATTTTTTGATTAATTCTCCTTAAATATACATTTTTTGATTAATTCACCTTAAATATACATTTTTTTTATCTACATTTTTTACTATTTATATCAGAAAGATCACAGATGTTTATTTGGTTCATTTACATGTATTTTTTATGTATTGTCTATGGTATTGGGCACGTGAGTGGGATTTTCAAATGCTGATATTACTTTTTATGTCATTTTTATCCATCTTGTACCATGTATGATTTTGCATTTTTTCACTTATGGTAGTGACTTGCATACTCACACCTTATGTAATATACATAATGGATTAACTTACAGGATTTTAGTCAGATTCTCCCACATAGTTTGCTGTGGACTTTGGTGCACACTGCACATTTATTAATTTTTCACATTTTTTTATTCACATTTTCTCATTCCCATTTTCTGGTGGGTTGGGCTTTGCGTTTTTGATTTTTACATTATCTGTGAACAGCTCCATTTCCCTATTAGAACATGACCATTTATTATTTTATTGTGGGTTCCCCTCAAAAGCCATACAGGATTTGAAGGGGCTGGTATGGATTGGGGGGGAGCCAATGCCAGGCTCAGACGCCCCCATAGCAAGCTGCTTGCTGTGGGTCACTCAGCAGGAGGGTGGGGCCAAGAGTGTCGGCAAGGGATCCAAGAAGAGGAGGATCTGGTCTGCTCTGTGCAAAACCACTGTACAGAGCAGGTAAGTATAACATCAGAGAATTTCCACGTGATCAAAAAAAAGTCCAGGAGCAACAGCTTCAAGTGACAATCCCTTCACCTCCAAAGCACTCCCTTCGCTCACCTCAAATAATGGACCCCTGACCTAACAGGTGGTCATAAGCGCATGTCACAGCAATGGGTGAAATACAACAGGAACTTGAAATCCAGGTCTCCAAAGCGATTCACCCAAGACAATATAAATAAAACAATAAATCTAAGCGCTCTCCATTTAAAACAATCCGGCCTTTATAATTAGATAAAAAACTTACTCACATAGAGCTGGTCAGTTCAGGTATAAACACGAGACATGGAGTAACATATTCATTCAGGATGACAGCGGGTGACATCAGACGTAGCTCCTCCCCCTCTACGCATTATGTTAACAAGAACTTCTTCAGCGGGGTGGAGATACAGTGTCACCCTGTCTATCCTAAACAAACCTGTTGCCATAACAACATACAATGCCAGAAATGCAACCCCAGGGAGATGATAATAGATTTTAAAAAATGTTGTCAGTGCTAAAAGCATCGGACAAGGTTAAAAAATTAACACATTAAAACTTGTGTGACTTTTCACCTTAAAAAATATACCCAGATAGGGAACTGATTCAAACCGATGTATATATTTAAAAATCTAAATAATAGGTCCAATAGCACCCCTACAGCTCAATCAAACATATAAAAAATCCTTTATGTAAATAAAGGAATTTTATTACAAAATCATTAAAGTTTATCTACACCTGCTACCATCCTGTTGCAAGCCCAATGTAAAACCATATAAAAAATCATAAGAAAAAAACATGAAAAAACATAACAAAATCAAATAATGACAAAAATATTAATATTAGAACCTATCTATTAGAAATGAAATGGTTTAAATCAAAATCTACGTTTAACCCTTCGGGTGTTGGAACTTTTGCTTCAAAAATCCAAAAGGACTCCCTTTGGCTAAGACAAACGAATGTAGTACCCCCCCCCCCCCCCCCCACATGTCTATTAATTGTTTCAATACCCTAAAATCTAAGTCCTCTGGGGTTCCTATCATGGCACAACCTAAAATGTTTAGAGACACTGTGGGAGTCCCTTTTTTAATATTGTTAAAATGTTCCCTGATATGGACACTGAGGGGCCTGGAGGTCCTACCTATAAATTGGAGCCCACCGTTACACTCCAACATATAGACAACCCCACTGTACTACATATGATCAAATCTTTGATCTGATATTCTTTATTAGTGGAGGAGGATGAAAATTCATTTAGTTTTTTTGAAATAACACTTACATTGTCTACAAGCTTGGCAATGCCCACAAGCGTAGGAAAGAAAAAATCGTATTTTCCCTAATAATAGGCCAGTCAATAACCCCGGGAGCAATAACGTCTATAAATGTGGGGGCTTGCCTATAAATGAATTGGGGGTGGGTGGAGAGAACTGCACCCAGCACCCTATTCTTCCTAAGAACTTCCCAATGTTTAATTACAATTTTCAAATTGTTTACACCGAATATTATAGTCCAAGACAATCTTATATTCATGCTTGGTTTGTTTATTGGTATTGGAATTGGACACCAATTTTTTCCTATCCGCATTACCAATAGATTTAATCTCATTAGCAATCTGATCTTTTTGATAACCCTTCTGCAGGACTCTTTCTGCCAAAACCTGAGACTGGGACTGATAGTCCGACTCCAATTAACAGTTTCGTATAAGGCGAATAAACTGCCCCCTCGGGATATTACACAGCCAGGTTTTGTGATGGCAATTATCAAGGGGAATGTATCCATTCCTATCTGTGGGCTTGAAACAGTTACGGGTCCTATAGTGAACTCCTTCCTTAAATACCTCCAGGTCGAGAAAACCCATACATTGAGTATCGATGTTCCAAGAGAGGGAAATATCTTTGTTGTTACTATTTAACCTAAGCATGAATGCCTCAAGGCTGTATGTATCTTCTTTTTAACATACTAGTTGACTAGGACAGTCCCAAAAAACAGTTTCCTCCTCCCACAGTGCCATAAATAAGTTTGCCAAGCTGGGAGCAAACCTGGTCCCATGGCAACACCCATGATCTGAAAGAAGAGCCATTTATTGTACCAAAAGTAGTTCCTAGTGAGACAAAACTCCAAGTATTGTAATAAAAACTTCTCATAACTGTTGGTGAGGTCAGATTTATCTAGAGCCCATCTAACTGATGTTATAGCGTCCTGATGACCAATGATAGTGTATAAAGATCTGACATCAGTCGTAACACGTATACTGTTACTATTGCAGGGAAGGTCTTCCCAAAATCTCAATGATGTGCTTAGTGTCTCTAAGAAAGGCTGTGGTCTCAGAGACTGGAGGTTTAAGAAAAAAAAAAAAACTATATATTGTCCAAGTTGTGCAGACAATGCCATTCACAATTGATCTCCCAGGAGGAAGCTGAGGATCCTTGTGAATTTTCGACAAAAAGTATATAATCAGCGTCCTGCATCCACATCTGTGCCACCTCATCAGTGCACATCTGTGCCACCTCATCAGTGCAATCAATCAGTGCACAACTGTTCCGCCTCATCAGTGCCTATCTGTTCCACCTCATCAGTGCACATCTGTGCCACCTCAGTGCCCATCTGCGCCATCTCATCAGTGCCATAAATCAGTCCCCATCTGTGCCGCCTCAGTACACATCTGTGCAATCAATCAGTGCCCATCTGTGCAGCTTCATCAGTGCCCATCTGTGCCGCCTCATCAGTACCCATCTGTGCCACCTCATCAGTGCATATCTGTGTAATCAGTGCACATCTGTGCTGCCTCATCAGTGAACATCTGTGCAGCCTCATCAGTGCCGCCTCATCAGTGCACATCTGTCAGACTTCCACGTAGCAGACAGGCGAGCCCAATGTAGCAGGGGAAGGTCTCCCTTACGTATCTGGTTCCCGGCCCCTGGTAGTATGGACAGGAGGCACGGGAGTACAGAATGGTATGAGAGCCTGGTGGGTTTAGCTGCAGAAGGATCCCGGTAAAGGTGGTTATGGAGATCTACAGTAACTGAAGCACAGGCAGCAGATGCAGAGCAGGAGGGGAGCAGGCAGGTCGGGTCACAGGCAGAGGTCGGCAACAGGCGGGCAGCGTAGTACAGAGGAGCAGGCAGATTCGTAGTCAGGACAGTCCGGGATCAGTGGCAGGCAGCAAGCAAGGAGGAATCAAAGACAGGCCGGTGGTCAGGAGATCAGGTTCAACAGGAAACAGGAAGCTGGTGCAGGGATACAGGAAGCTGAAGATCGGACAGCACCGAGCCCCCTGTGCAGACGGCCTAAATAGGCAGGTTGGCGCCAAACACCGGGCGCGCGTGCACGCCGACGCGCGCCCCCGCACACACGCACATGCCCGCACACCGGCACCCGCGGCGGCGCGCCTCAACGCACCGCGATGCCTACCAACAGCGCGTCTGCCCAAGGGAGCTCTCTGACAGTGCCCCCACCTCAAGGGCAGCCTTCGGATGTCCAACTGTGCCAATCTGGCGGCATGAGTACTCCTGAAAGTCCTCAGAAGCTCTTCGGCATGTAAGTTGCCCTCTGGCTCCCAGGAGTTATCCTCCGGTCCGTACCCCCTCCATTTGATCAGATACTGCATCTGGTTGCGTCTCCTCCTACAATCCAATATAGCCTCCACTTCGAATTCTTCTTTATTATCAACAATTATGGGCTCTGGTGGGTCAGTACTTCAGCCAGCAAAGGTGTTGGGTATAACAGGCTTCAACAATGAGATGTGAAAGACCGGATGGATCTTCAGAGTACTGGGTAAGTTGAGTTCGTAGGCCACATTGTTAATTCTCTTCTTGACTGAGAACGGGCCCATGAATTTGGGACCCAATTTCCTTGAAGGACAGGCCATTCTTACATTGGTCGTGGACAACCAAACCTGGTTGCCAGGTTCCAGGATGAGCTCTCCCCACCTCTTCCTGTCAAACATCCTCTTATTATACTCTTGGGTCTTGGCCATGGTTTCCTGCAAGAGTTTGTTGTTAGAAAGAAAAAAGTCCATGGTGTCAGAAACTGCAGGGATCGTACACTTGGGTAAAGACCTGGGCAGGAAGGACGGGTGGAAGCCGTAGTTGGCAAAAAAGGGTGTTTGCTTAATGGCCGAATGTAGAGTTATTATAGGAGAACTCCGCAATTGGCAGGAGAGAGACCCAGTCATCCTGTGAGAAAGATGAAAAACAGCGGAGGTATTGCTCCAGAGTTTGATTAGTCCTCTCCGTCTGCCCATTAGTCTGGGGATGGTAAGCAGAGGAGAGTGCCAGCTCGATTTCCAGGGAGTCACAGAGAGCCTTCCAGAACCGAGAGGTGAACTGAACACCACGATCCGATATAATATTTGCTGGGACTCCGTGTAACCTGACGATTTCTTTAATGAAGACCCTTGCTGTCTCCATGGCCGAAGGCGTTCCCTTCATAGGCAAAAAGTGAGCCATCTTGGTTAAACTGTCTACGACGACAAAAATGGTAGAGAAGCCTTCTGCCTGAGGAAGCTCTACAATAAAATCCATTGATATCATCTTCCACGGTCTTTCTGGGACGGGTAATGGTTTTAGCAGACCCCAGGGTCTAGTTCGGCTATTTTTGCTTCGAGCACAGATAGCACAAGATTCGACATAGTTCTTGCAATCGTTTGCCAAGAGGCCACCAAAAAGTGCGCTGCACTAATTCGGTTGTCTTTAGCACACCGAAATGTCCAGCCATCTTGTGATTATGGCAGAGCTCTAGCACTGCCACCCTCAAATCTTCAGGGACCACGATTTTACCCTTGTGCCACAAAAGACCATCCTGGGCCCTCACTTCCTCTCCGGAACTTGGGGTCCAATTTGCAGAGGCTTGTTTTATGCGGGATAGTAGATCTTCTTGAGGTAACAGAAAATTTCCGGATGGAAGAATGGTGTCCGGATGCACAGGTTTGCCGGAATCAGGGAACATACGGGACAGAGCATCCGGCTTGGTATTTTTGGAACCAGGTCTGTATGTTATATGGAACTGAAATCTGGAGAAAAATAGGGCCCACCTCGCTTGCCGAGGTTTCAGTCTCTTGGCTGTTCGGAGATACTCCAGATTTTTATGGTCCGTATAGACCAGGATAGGATATGCTGCACCCTCCAGTAAATAATGCCACTCCTCCAAGGCGGATTTGATGGCCAGAAGCTCCCGATCACCCACATCGTAATTTCTCTCCGCGGAAGAGAGTTTGCGGGAGAAAAAGGCCACTGGGTAGAGAAGGGTCTTTGGGCCTTGCCGTTGGGACAGAACAGCTCCGACTGCAACCTCTGAAGCATCCACTTCCAGGACGAATGGTAGGGCAGGATCTGGGTGTTTCAAGATTGAAGCAGAAGTGAACAGCTCCTTGAGTTTTTCAAAGGCGGATTGTGGCTTAGGGGACCACTGGAATCGGTTCCCTTGTTTGGTTATTTCAGTGATGGGGGCAATTATTGCAGAAAAGCCCCTAATGAACTTCCTGTAAAAGTTCGAGAAGCCAATGAACCTTTGAACCCCTTTCTTATCGGAGAGAGCGGGCCACTCCAGAATGGCTGATACCTTTTGCGGATCCATTTTTATACCTTCAACGGAAATGATTAGGCCTAAAAACTGGATACTTTGAAGTTCAAACTGGCATTTTTCTGGTTTAGCGTAAAGTCCATGCTGCCTGAGACGAGCCAACACATTTCTGACGTGCCTGCGATGATCGGAGACTAAGGAGGAGAAGATCAAAATATCGTCTAAGTAGACAATAACATATAGATCCAAGAAGTCACGGAAAATGTCATTAACAAAGTGTTGGAACGTAGCAGGTGCGTTGCACAGGCCGAAGGGCATAACAAGGTATTCGTAATGTCCAAATCTGGTGCGAAAAGCTGTCTTCCACTCATCTCCTTCACGAATACGGATCAAGTTGTAGGCACCACGGAGATCTAACTTGGAAAAGATCACTGCGGATCCCAATCTCTGGAAGAGTTCAGGCACTAAAGGCAAAGGGTAACGATTCTTGATTGTTACTTTGTTCAGCTCCCGATAATCAATACAAGGACGTAAGGAATGGTCATTTTTCTCCACGAAGAATATACCAGCCCCGGCCGGAGAGGTAGATGGACGGATAAATCCCTTCTTCAGGTTCTCATCGATATATATTTTTAAGGTGTCCAACTCCTGCTCTGTTAGTGGGAAAATCCTCCCAAAGGGAACTTCTGCTCCAGGTAATAGCTCGATTAGGCAATCGTAAGGCCTGTGGGGAGGTAAAGTCTCTACTCCTTTCTTTCTGAAAACGTCCAGAAAGTCCCAGTAGGGTGCAGGGACCAACTGTTGTAACTCAGACTCAGCGTCCAAACAGAGTAGTCGGGTAGTCTCAGCAGGACTGGTATGTAGACAGTGTTGCCGGCAATAGTCAGAAAGGAACTTGACTTCTCCACTAGACCAGTCAATGCTGGGGTTATGGGCCTGTAACCATGGCATCCCAAGTATGATGGAGAAAAGAGGGGAGGAAATGGCATCCAGGCGCAGGAGTTCTTGATGGTTAGAGCCCATGGTGGCTAACAAAGGGATGGTTTCCTGCGTGACGGGACCGGAACGAAGAGAGGAACCATCAGCGAGGTGTACAGAAAGTCCCCGAACTTTAGACTGGAGAGGGATGTGATGGTTGGCAGCAACGATTAGGTCAATGAAACAGCTGCAGGCTCTTGAATCAATTATGACTGTAGCTGGCATAGTCTTTCCTGGGAGCTGTAGGGTGATAGAGAGAGCAAGATGATTAGTAGGTTTAGAGAGAGCAGAAGCACAAATTGAAGATATTGGCAGCGACTTAGGTGACTTACGTGTCTTGTTTGGGCAAGACCTCACATAGTGTCCAGGCTCCCCGCAGTACATGCAGAGGTTGTTAACTCTTCTGCGTTGGCGTTCTTCTGGATTGAGAGAGGGACGGAACAGACCGAGTTGCATTGGCTCAGAGGTATCAAGAACCGGTGCGGCCGGTGCCGGGAAGGGCTGGCTGGGAGAGCTTGGAACCTTGGGTAACATCCAGGTAGGGCGGAATTGGCTGGAAGACCTCTCGGAGCGACGCTCTCTGAGGCGTCGGCCGATCTGGATAGACAGGTTGATGAGTTCATCCAGGGTTTGGGGTACACCGACCCGTGCTAACTCATCCTTCAGAGGATCAGACAATCCCATGCGGAATTGGTAACGTAAGGCCGCATCATTGCAACCAGTGTCGGAGCTCCACCGCCTAAATTCCACCACATAGTCCTCTGCGGCTGTACGCCCTTGTTGAAGGGCGTGCAAGGCGGCTTCAGCAGTCGCCGTCACCTGGGGGTCCTCATACAACTGGGACATGATGGTAAAGAAAGCATCAAGGTTGTCCAGAGCTCCAGATTTCTGCTCCAGGAGGCGATGAGCCCAGGTCTGTGGTTCACCCGATAAGAGGGAGATTACGAAGCCCACCTTGGTTGCCTCCAGGGAGAAGGTGCGAGGTTGCAGGGCGAAGTATAGCTCGCAGGCATTGCGAAAAGCCCGGAATTTACTGCGGTCACCGGTAAACCTCTCGGGTATGGTTACCCTAGGCTCCGGGGGTAGCATAACCACTGAGGGTGCGGATGTTGCTCCGGCCGATGAGGAGGCTTGTGGACGGGTTGGAGCTGACAGGACTTGAACTTGTTCTTCCAACCTTGTGTAGCCTTCCTGTTGGCTCTTCACGGCTTGTGTAAGACCCGCCAGGTGTCTACACAGTTCCTCCATGGAGGAGGTCCCCTGCTCGGGCTCAGACATGGCTGTCCGATACTATCAGACTTCCACGTAGCAGACAGGCGAGCCCGATGTAGCAGGGGAAGGTCTCCCTTACGTATCTGGTTCCCGGCCCCTGGTAGTATGGACAGGAGGCACGGGAGCACAGAATGGTATGAGAGCCTGGCGGGTTTAGCTGCAGAAGGATCCTGGTAAAGGTGGTTATGGAGATCTACAGTAACTGAAGCACAGGCAGCAGATGCAGAGCAGGAGTGGAGCAGGCAGGTCGGGTCACAGGCAGAGGTCGGCAACAGGCGGGCAGCGTGGTACAGAGGAGTAGGCAGATTCGTAGTCAGGACAATTCGGGATCAGTGGCAGGCAGCAAGCAAGGAGGAATCAAAGACAGGCCGGTGGTCAGGAGATCAGGTTCAACAGGAAACAGGAAGCTGGTGCAGGGATAAAGGAAGCTGAAGATCGGACAGCACTGAGCCCCCTGTGCAGACGGCCTAAATAGGCAGGTTGGAGCCAAACACCGGGGGCACGTGCACGCCGACGCGCGCCCCCGTACACACGCACGCGCCCGCACACCGTCACCCGCGGCAGCGCGCCTCAACGCACTGCGATGCCTACCAACAGCGTGTCTGCCCAAGGGAGCTCTCTGACAACATCTGTTCCACCTCATCAGTGCACATCTGTTCCACCTCATCAGTGCACATCTGTTCCACCTCATCAGTGCCCATCTGTGCCACCTCATCATTGCCCCTCTGTGCCACCTCAGTGCCCATCTGTGCTCATCAGTACCGCCTCATCAGTGCCCATCAGTGCAGGCTTAGCACACACCTGTGTAGTCGCATCATCACCAGCAAGCATGTCCAAAAGAGGCTTTTCCGCTGAGGAGGCGTACCAGATACTTTCCCAGGCCGACGAGAGCAACGGGGAGCTCTCTTGTTCGGATTCCATTTCAAACTCCGATTCTGAGTTGGACGTCAATTATGAGCCAGTCCTCAGAAGTGGAACACTGAGTGACTCAGAGGATGAAGATATTCGGCCCGCCAAACGAAGGCGTTCTAGTGAGGAGGCAGTGGCATCCACCAGCACCGCAGTGCCTTCCACCAGCACCGCAGTGCCTTCCACCAGCACCGCAGTGCCATCCACCAGCACTGCAGTGCCATCCACCAGCACCGCAGTACCTCGGTAAGAAAGGCCAAGGACCCATGCCAGCCTTCCCTATGCCCTTCAAAACCCCTTGTGGCTTTCTCCTAATTCAGGAGAAGCCAACATTCCCCCTTTCACTGCCCAGCCAGGAGTCCAGGTGGACACTGAAAATTTTTCCCCAATCAATTTTTTTTATTTAATTTTTACAGAGGACATGCTATCAATAATTGTGGCCCAGTGCAACCTTTATGCACAGCAATTTATTTTAAATAATCCAACTTCCTATTATGCCCGTCCCTACGAGTGGAGAGACCTAACGGTGGAGGAGTTGAAGGTTTTTTTAGGCCTCACATTTTGTATGGGACTCACCAAAAAAAACACCTTGAATTCCTATTGGTCAACCCACCCCATCCACCACATGCCAATCTTCTCCAAGGTAATGCCCAGAACCAGATACCTAATGATAATGAGGTTCCTTCAATTCAATGATAACACCCAGTGCCCTCCCCGAAATGACCCAAATTATGACAGGCTTTTCAAAATTCGGCCAATATTAAATTATTTTTCTGAAGTATTCCCCCAGCTGTTTACCCCGGACCAACACAAATGTGTGGATGAGTCCCTTGTTAAATTTAGTGGCAGGTTTAAAATCCAAAAATTTATTCCCAGCAAAAGGGCCCGCTAAGGGGTGAAGGTATACAAATTATGTGACCGAGTCACAGGGTACATGTATGCCTTCAAAGTGTACGAAGGGAAGGACACCCGGCTGCAACCCCCTAATTGCCCAGACGACAAGCGGGAAAATTGTTTGGGACCTGATATACCCCCTACTGGAGAAAGGCTACCACCTGTACGTAGACAACTTCTACACATCTCTGCCCCTGTTCCACAACCTTCACCGGAAGAAGACGCCTGCATGTGGCACCGTAAAACGGAACCGCAAGGGCTTTCCTCAAAGTCTTGTCAATAAGAGGTTGAGGAAAGGAGAAATGGCAAGTCTGCGGAACAAGGAGATTTTGGCAGTGAAGTGGAGGGACAGAAGGGATGTCTACATGTTGTCTTCGATCCACAATGAAACCTTCGTAGAAATCCCTAGAAGAAATGGCCCCATCCAAAAACCAAAATGCGTTTATGAATATAATTTGTTTATGGGGGGAGTCGACTTCAATGACCAAATGTTGGAACCATACCTTGCCACAAGACGGACATACCATTGGTATAAGAAAGTCGCAATTAATTTTTTTCAATTGGCCATATACAACTCATATGTAATTTACTGCAACTCCACCTAAAACCCCAAACGCTTCCTTGGCTACCAGGAGGAAATTTACACTGCCCTTATATTCCCGAACGCCCCCCCAGAAAACATCCGATCAGATGCTCTTAGTCGACTCTCCGAACGCCACTTTCCAGATAGACTCCCTCCCAGACCAACAGGCCAGCAACATAAAAAAAAATGTAAGGTGTGTACCAGAGCAGGAGTCAGAAGAGACACATCTTATTACTGTGCCCAATGTCCTTCCGAATCAGGCCTAGGTGAATGTTTTCGCCGTTAACATACTTCAATAAATTATTAGTGGAGTATGGTAAACGTAATCCTCAGTTCCTGCCTTCACACACCTTCACACCCCTTATGCCACTGCCTGCTCTGTAACTGACCCTGGCTTGTTATTCGACCACGCTTCTGCCTGCCGATTCTGTACATACCGCTGCCTGATCTGGAACTGACCCTGGACTGTTATTCGACCATGCTTCTGCCTAACGATTCTGAACATAACGCTGCCTAATCTGGAACTGACCCTGGACTGTTATTCGACCATGCTTCTGCCTAACGATTCTGTACATACCTCTGCCTGATCTGGAACTAACCTTGGACTGTTTGACCATGATATTATGATGAAGAAAACTATTTTTTTTGTTTTCTCATTCCTAGATTAGGGTCTGGAAACTCGGAGGCTTCAAAGAGATTTGAGTGGGAGAAGCTTCTACCCCTGTCCCCATTCTGTCCTGAACGAGGCCCTACTTCTGCCTGCTGGCTGTAGGACTTACTGCCATTATGTCCCTGCCTGTTGCACTGACCATACCACATGTTCCTGCCTACTACCAGGACCAATATTTATGGCACTTCTGACAATATCTCTGCCTGCACTAACCCTGGACTGTATATGGACAGTATCCCTGCCTGCTGCCTGGACAATTGTGTTTGCCGTTGCTGACCAAGTCCCTGCCTGCTGCCTGGACCAGTGCTATCCTCCTGTGTACAACTGCGCTACTACAACCACAGGTAATCTTTTGTTTACACTTTGCTCAGCATAATGTATTTTGGGGTGTAATTCTTGGTATGTGCATGCTATATGTCCCTGGAACACCTGACGGTGTTCCTTGCATGTTGGATCTCTGTATGTGGTCAGGCTGTGTAGAAGTCTGACACATGTGGTATCGCCATACTCAGGAGGATTATAAGGTAATTGCCACATAAATAAGAAGAGATAAACTGTTAGTGGGTACCTTCATCCTTCAATTGTAAAGTTGGAGAAGTCCCTGCCATTCCTCCCCAATCCCCCCCCATTACTATACTCAGGAGGAGTAGCAGAATGTATTTTGGAGATATCTTATAAATGGACAACTTTGTGTAAAAAAAAAATGCGTTTTCATTTTTTTCCACATTTTCCAAAAACTTCTGGAAAAAAATGAACCGTTCGAAAGACTCATTATGCCTCATAGATTATACGTTGGGGTGTTAGCTTTCCAAAATGGGGTCATTTTGTGGGTGTTTCCATTGTCCTGGTGCTCCAGGGCCTTCAAAAGTGTTAGAGCCCTTTCACACTGGGGTGGGGGGCGGCGTCGGCGGTAAAACGCCGCTATTATTAGCGGCGTTTTACCGTCGGTATGCGGCCGCTAGCGGGGCGGTTTTACCCCCGCTAGCGGCCGAGAAAGGGTTAAATACCACCACAAAGCGCCTCTGCAGAGGTGCTTTGCCGGCGGTATAGTCCGCGCCGTCCCATTGATTTCAATGGGCAGGAGCGGTAAAGGAGCGGTATACACACCGCTCCTTCACCGCTCCAAAGATGCTGCTGGCAGGACTTTTTTTACCGTCCTGCCAGCGCATCGCTCCAGTATGAAAGCCCTCGGGGCTTTCACACTGGAATGCAAGCAGCGGCACTTTCGGGTCGGTTTGCAGGCGCTATTATTAGCGCAATAGTGCCTGCAAACCGCCCCAGTGTGAAAGGGCTCTAATAGGTAGTTGAGAAATGAGATGTGTAATTTTTGCTCCTACAACAACAAGGAGAGGGGCGCCTCTGAGTATATATCATAAACACATTTTATTAAAACAGCAATATCCACTCACATAAAAGTTGGAAGAGTTGCATTCAGGTCTGTTGGCTGGGCTGAAGAGATGCGGTGGAACTACAGGTCACAGCGGTTCCTGCAGGGCATGCCAAATCCAGAGGAGGAAGGATGAACTGGTGCAGCCTGGTGCAGTCTCTTACAGTTAATCGTCCAACACAAATCCTGCTGTACTAAGAGCCTGATGGTGTCCTGGATACAAGGATAAGGGTTCCAAGTGGGGGGAGAGTGACGAATGGCCGCATTCCTTTCTCAAGCATCTGATGTAGGTCAGTGCATGTAGGTCAGTGTGTGTCAGGTAGGTCAGTGTTTGTAGGTCAGGTAGGTCAGTGTTGGTCAGGTAGGTCAGTGTGTGTCAGGTAGGTCAGTGTAGGTCAGTGTGTGTCAGGTAGGTCAGTGTATGTAGGTCAGGTAGGTCAGTGTGTATCAGGTCAGTGTAGGTCAGTGTGTCAGGTAGGTCAGTGTGTGTCAGGTAGGTTAGGTAGGTCAGTGTGAGTCAGGTAGCTCAGTGTGTGTCAGGTAGGTCAGTGTATGTAGGTCAGTGTAGGTCAGTGTGTGTCAGGTAGGTCAGTGTGTGTCAGGTAGGTCAGTGTATGTAGGTCAGTGTAGGTCAGTGTGTGTCGTGTAGGTCAGGTAGGTCAGTGTGTGTCAGTGTGTGTCAGGTCAATGTAGGTCAGGTAGGTCATTGTGCGTCAGGTCAGTGTATGTCAGGTAGGTCAGTGTATGAAGGTCAGTGTAGGTCAATGTAGGTCAGGTAGGTCAGTGTGTGTCGTGTAGGTCAGTGTATGTAGGTCAGGTAGGTCAGTGTGTGTCAGGTCAGTGTATGTCAGGTAGGTTAGTGTGTACCTGGTCAGTGTAGGTCAGTGTGCGTCAGGTAGGTCAGTGTATGTAGGTCAGTGCAGGTCAGTGTATGTAGGTCAGTGTGTGTCAGGTAGGTCAGTGTGTGTCAGGTAGGTCAGTGTATGTAGGCAGTGCAGGTCAGGTAGGTCAGTGTGTGCCTGGTCAGGTAGGTCAGTGTAGGTCAGTGTGTCAGGTAGGTCAGTGTAGGTCAGTGTGTGTCAGGTAGGTCAGTGTATGTAGGTCAGTGCAGGTCAGTGTATGTAGGTCAGTGTATGTCGTGTAGGTCAGTGTATGTAGGTCAGGTAGGTCAGTGTGTGTCAGTGTGTGTCAGGTCAATGTAGGTCAGGTAGGTTATTGTGCGTCAGGTCAGTGTATGTCAGGTAGGTCAGTGTATGTAGGTCAGTGTAGGTCAATGTAGGTCAGGTAGGTCAGTGTGTGTCGTGTAGGTCAGTGTATGTAGGTCAGGTAGGTCAGTGTGTGTCAGGTCAGTGTATGTCAGGTAGGTCAGTGTGTGCCTGGTCAGGTAGGTCAGTGTAGGTCAGTGTAGGTCAGTGTGTGTCAGGTAGGTCGGTGTATGTAGGTCAGTGCAGGTCAGTGTATGTAGGTCAGTGTGCGTCATGTAGGTCAGTGTGTGTCAGGTAGGTCAGTGTATGTAGGCAGTGCAGATCAGGTAAGTCAGTGTGTGCCTGGTCAGGTAGGTCAGTGTAGGTCAGTGTGTCAGGTAGGTCAGTGTAGGTCAGTGTATGTAGGCAGTGCAGGTCAGGTAGGTCAATGTGTGTCAGGTAGGTCAGTGTATGTAGGTCAGTGCAAGTCAGTGTGTGTCAGGTAGGTCAGTGTGTGTCAGGTAGGTCAGTGTATGTAGGTCAGTGTGTGTCAGGTAGGTCAGTGTATGTAGGCAGTGCATGTCAGGTAGGTCAGTGTATGTAGGTCAGTGTGTGTCTGGTAGGTCAGTGTGTGTGTGTGTCAGGTAGGTCAGTGTGTGTCAGGTAGGTCAGTGTATGTAGGTCAGTGTGTGTCAGGTAGGTCAGTGTATGTAGGTCAGTGTGTATCAGGTAGGTCAGTGTATGTAGGTCAGTGTAGGTCAGTGTGTGTCAGGTAGGTCAGTGTATGCAGGTCAGTGTGTGTCAGGTAGGTCAGTGTGTGTCAGGTAGGTAGGTCAGTTTAGTGGTCAGCATTGATGGGCACTGGTAAACCAGGCAGCAACCAGCAAGTAAGCTTCCCCCCTGCCACACAACCCCTCCACCCAACCAAAAAACTCAGTGCCACTAGAGCCCCCCCCCCCCCCCCCGTGCCGGCCTTGGACTTTGGGCTGAAGCCCCTGGTCTTTTTGCCACCTAGCAACGCCCCTGGAGTTAGTGTACTATGGGGTTGATTTAATAAAGACAACTCCACTTTGCACTGCAAGTGCACTTGGAAGTGCAGTCCCTGTAGAACTGAGGGGAAGATCAAATGAGGGGAAGCCCTGCTCATTTCTATCATCCAGTCATGTGCAAGCAAAAATTTTGATTTTGATTTTCCTTGCATGTCCCCCTCAGATCTACAGTAACTGCACTTCCAAGTGCACTTGCTGTGCAAAGTGGAGTTGCCTTTAGTAAATAACCCCCCTGTTTCTTACTGAGCTCCTATCCCATCTCCTTCCCCCTTTTTCTACTTTGAGAAACGCACAGAGGGAATTTTTGCAATGTGTATGAAGCTGTATCTTTGAGAGTCATTTAATTTTGGAGTTAAGACCGTTGTGCAAAATAGAGAAGATAAATACTCAAATAGGTGAATATTGATATTTCCAATCTATTTCAGCAACTTCGGACTACAATATAAAATTATTTTGGAAAATCAATTGACACATTTCAAAAGATCAATAAGAGCAGTGGGGCACCATAAATTCTAAATGAATAGTTAAAGTAGAAACTGGGTTCCTTTAACCATTGTGGACTTATACACACGGTCGGATTTTCCGACGGGAAATGTTGAATGTGAGCATGTTGTCGGAAAGTCCGACCGTGTGTATGCTCCATCGAACATTTGCTGTCGGACTTTCCTCCAACAAATGTTTGCTAGCAGGTTCTCAAATTTTCCGCCAACAAAACTTTGTTGTCGGAAAGTCCGATAGTGTGTACACAAGTCCGTCGCACAAAAGTCCACGCATGTTCAGAAGCAGAAGAGGCCAGTCTTGTAAACTAGCGTTCGTAATGGAGAATTAACAATCATGACCTGATTCAACATCAAACTTTTTCATCTCTCATTCAGGGTTCTTCTCAATTTCACCCCTCTGTATCTGTATCATGCACTCCCTACTTTTCCTTCTCACAGTTGCATCCTCTCTCTTTAAAATCTCACTCCTTCACCCATCTTCTCTACCCCATAGCTTATATATATATCACCCTCACTCCTGTCTTCACCTTATTACTGCATTACTCCTGCTAATTCTGAACCCATATACCAATAAAACCTGCAGGCCACTGGGACGTATCCCCCCACATAAGTCACACTCCCATATCACCTCTCTGCTTCTCCTAACTTCTGGAGATATTTCCCCAAATCCTGGACCGCTGTCATTTAACTTCGGCCAACATACCCAGCACCCCCCATCCTCTGATAGCAGCCGCAATCCATGCAATCTCATTTTTATTCCTCTTCAGCCTAGAACCAATCTCCCCTTCTCCTGTGCCCTTTGGAATGCCCGCTCTGTTTGTAACAAACTCACCACCGTCCATGACCTATTTATCACTAACTCCCTGAACCTACTTGCAATTACTGAGACCTGGATTCAAGAATCTGACCTTCCTTCTCCTGCTTCTCTCCTATGGTGGCCTCCTGTGGACTCACTCTCCAAGGCCTAGTGGATGGAAAGGAGGTGGTGTTGGAATCCTCCTATCCCCTCAAAGCACTTTTCAGGTTCTTCATCCACCCCCCTCTCTGTCCCTCTCTTCATTTGAAGCTCACTGTATTCGTCTATTTTCTCCAGTTTCATTGAGAATTGCTGTGATCTATCGGCCCCCTGGACCGGTATCAAACTTCCTTGATGACTTCTCTGCCTGGCTACCCTACTTTCTCTCCTCTGAAATTCCAATAATCATTCTTGGTGACTTCAACATCCCTGTTAATCTTAACACTCCCGCTACATCTAAGCTGCTGAGCCTAACCTCCTCTTTTGACCTAAAACAATGGACAAGCGCTTCTACTCACTCTGTTGGCAACTGCCTTGACCTCATATTCTCCTACCTATGCACTCCGCACACCCTCTCCAATATTCCTTTTCCTCTCTCTGATCACCACCTTATTAGTTTCACTCTCTCCTTGCCTGCCTTCTCCTTGCCTTCCAACTACCAAACTATTACCCGTAGAAACCTTCGCCACCTTAACCCTTCTCTTTTTTTTCTGCAACAGATTGTCTCTACGATAAAATCTCATCCTTGTCCTGCTCCAACTTGGCCACTTCTGTCTACAACAGTTCACTGTCATCCACCCTGGATACCTTCGCCCCCCTCACTACGCACAGAATCAGGCCCCGACCGCTACAACCCTGACAGACAGACAATACCAGAAGCCTCAAAGAGCGTCTGTGGCATAAAACTAAGACACAGCAAGATTTCAGCCAATATAAATCTGCCCTCCAAAAATACCATTCCTGCCTGCACACTGCCAAACAGACCTACTTTATCACTCTCATTAACACCCTCTCATGCAGTCCCCGTCAACTCTTTTCTACCTTTACCACTCTACTTCGTCCTCCATTACCCCCACTTACTAACGTACTCACTGCCCAGGAGATTGCTAATCACTTTAAAAATAAGATTGAGACAATTCGTTTTGAGATCTCCGCTCTACAGACATCTCCCTCACTTTACACTCCTTGTCCTCCTGCACAACCAGCTACTATAGAGGAAGTCACTAAACTTTTTTCTAATGCCCACCTAACCTCCTGACCCTGTTCCTTCTCAAATACTACGGTCACCATCTGACTCAATCCTACACTCCTTAACTCATGTCTTCAACCTCTCACTCTCTACTGGCATCTTCCCCAACCCTCTAAAACATGCGCTAGTCACTCCCATACCAAAAAAGGCCTCAGACCCCACCAATCTTAACAACCTAGGACCCATCTCTTTACTCCCTTTTGCCTCCAAACTCCTTGAACTCCACCTCAATGAGAATAACCTTCTTGATCCCCTTCAGTCTGGATTTTGCCCACAGCACTCCACAGAAACTGCCCTCCTAAAACTCACAAACGACTTACTAACAGCCAAAACCAACGGTCATTATTCCATACTCTTACTCTTGGACCTTTCTGCTGCCTTTGATACAGTTGACCACCCCCTCCTCCTCAAAAAACTCAATTTGCTTGGTCTCCATGGCTGCACTCTTCGTTGGTTTGAATCTTACCTATCTCATCGCACCTTCAATATCACTTACAACTCCACTTCATCTACTCCAACTCCTCTTACCGTTGGGGCCCCCCCAAGGTTCTATCCTTGGACCTCTACTATTCTCGATCTACACGTCCTCCCTGGGTCAGCCTCCCATGGCTTTCACTACCTTTTATATGCTGATGACACCCAAATCTATCTCTCTGCCCCTCAGCTCACCCCATCAATCTCCTCACGCATCACTGATCTACTAACAGGCATATCAGCCTGGATGTCAAACCACTTCCTCAAACTGAATCTATCTAATCTATCTGAATCTCTTAATATTTCCTCTCCCACGTGCCCCCTCCCCTGACTTCTCTGTCAAGATCAATGCCACATCTATCAGTCCATCCCCACATGCCAGGGTGCTAATGGTAACCTTAGACTCTGAACTGTCCTTTCAGGCCCACATACAATTCCTGTCCAAATCATGTCGCCTTAGCCTCCGCAACATTTCCAGAATACGCCCCTTTTTAACTAATGACACCACCAAGCCTTTAATTCACTCCCTGGTCATCTCTCGCCTCGATTACTGCAACTCCCTCCTCTTGGATTACCATTACATAGACTATCTCCCTTCAGTCTATAATGAATGCTGCTGCAAGACTCATCCACCTTACTAACAATAATTTACAAAGCCATCCATAACTCTGCCCCCAGCTACATCACTAACCTAATCCCAAAATACCAACCAAGCCGATCTCTTCGGTCATCCCAAGACCTCTTGCTCTCTAGCTCCCTTGTCACCACCTCCCAGGCTTGCCTCCTGGATTTCTCCAGAGCTTCTTCCATCCTTTGGAACTACTTACACTAATCTGTCTGACTGTCTCCTAATCTATCCATCTTTAGACGATCCCTGAAAACCCTTCTCTTCAAAGAAGCCCATCCTGCTTCTAACTAACACTGTTTTACTTCCCCCATCAGCTCATCCCCCCACAGCTATTACCTTTTGTATCAATTGACCCTTCCTTTTTAGATTGTAGGCTCTAATGAGCAGGGCCCTCTGATTTCTCTTGTACCATATTGTAATGTAACTGTAATGTCTGCCCTCATGTTGTAAAGCGCTGCGCAAACTGTTAGCGCTATATAAAACCTGTATGATAATAATAATGACGTGGCAAATTAGGAAATCTCCAAATGCAGCGCACAATTCTCTTCTTTTTTAATGGGATAATAATGAAGCTGCTTTGCTGGTGATACTGATGGAGTTATTGCAAACAAATTTTCACAGGCTTTTTTTTTCAACTGATATCAAGAATAATAAAAATAATAATAATTGCGCAAAATAAAAAACACAAAAAGAAAAGCGCAAATCAACACTCACCAAACTTCTACTAACACGAAATTAGCAGAAGGAGCCCAAAGGATGGCGCTAAAGAGCTGAAAAAACACGTAGTACGTTCGTAATTGCTGGCCAACATTTGTGTGACCGTGTGTATGCAAGACAAGTTTGAGCCAACATCCTTCGAACAAAATTACACAGTTTTGTTGTCGGAAAGTCCGATCGTGTGTACGGGGCAATAGAGTGTGAAGTTCAGAATGATTACCGTGTGTGTGTGTGTGAATAAATTATTAATTAATCAGATATGTGATGTATTGTTAAAAAAAAAAAAACATAATAATAATAATAACCAAACTATCAAAGAATTAAACAAAAAATATTTTTATTTACATTGACAAGAATTTGCAAAAATACCAAATAACACCTATGTATTAAAGATTATTATTTATTTACATGTACATTAAAACATATGTAAACACTCACATACTCAGTGAAATGAACAGCCTCAGATGATACACAGAGATGAAACAAAAAGTTGGCTTGGGTCCTGGGGCGGAGTAAGATGTGTAATGTGTAGATGATTATAGTGTGTGCTGTTTCTTTATATTGGCAGTTTGTGTACTTACCCTGAGAAGTATCGGGCCGCTGTTTTCTGCCAGAAGATGATGCTGGAGGGATACGGCTTGGGCTTTCTGTTAAAGACGGAAGAAAAGAGTCAAGGTAATGTTCAAGATAAAGTTAAGTCAACAGTGTTATTTATTTTTGCCTGTTATAAGTTGTACAACAACATCAAAGCGTCATGCAAAAGGTAGCCCAGATGTATCCTGACTCTTTGTATCATAAATTACTGTATCCCCATCTTATTGCCCCAACAATAATTGCCAAAAAATATACTGACACAAAGGTCGGAGTAAAATGTCTGTTTTCGGCCCCTTTATTAAAATTAACAATTATGTAAACCAATATTAACAAACAAAAACATAACACTTTTGGTTGACCATCCCTGAAGGCACTAAGTATCAAAAACATTTCCCTTGTATCTGCGTAAACTACTTCCATGGTCCCTCCCTACCGCACTGCACCGACCCGAAGACGAACCACATTCTGCAGATACACCATTGTAACTACCAGTTAATCCACCATAACTGGCATTCCACCGGGGACCCATACCTTAGATGGGTCCCAATCATCTGATCACAGCAAGTTATTTAAAAATGCCTCCAAAGACCCCACCGAACGTACCCTGTAAAATAAAAAAAACAACCAACACAACAAAAAATGAAGCATAGAACGAACCAAGCCGATGTAGGGAGGGCGGGTGGGAATGCTTCTCCTCCTCGTGTACTCCCCGGATGTCTGGTTTCCCCTTGTCTCCCACACTCCTGGCTTTTTGCA
This sequence comes from Aquarana catesbeiana, assembly GCF_042186555.1. NCBI lineage: Eukaryota > Metazoa > Chordata > Amphibia > Anura > Ranidae > Aquarana > Aquarana catesbeiana. Next base: position 230,633,392 of record NC_133334.1, on the reverse strand, counting down.
GTCCTTCCCCCATGCTGGCTGCCCAATCCCCTGGAGTCCCATGTTGCCTGACAACATGTTTTAATCCCGACTTGCCCGGATTCCCTGTGCTTCTATTCATGCTAGCACTACGCAATTTTTTTTTTTGGCTTCGGGATATACTCACCATTCACAAAAAAGTGCATTGAGGTGAAGTAAAGCGGTTGTATACCCCACTTTGTCATTTTTTACCTACAGGTAAGCCTATAATAAGCCTTACCTGTAGGTAAAATGAATATCCCCTAAACCTGTACAGTTTAGGAGATATCCACCTCGGATGCAGCTGCTGACGTCAGCGGCACATGCGCTCTGAAGGTCTGGCAAACGCTACCGAAGAAGCAATGCTCCTTGCCAGAAAAAGGACTCCCATGTGCATGGGAGAGACGTCGTCGCGGCTCGGGCCACTCACAGCGCCCGCGACCCGGAAGAGACGGCAAGGCAACGTGTCAGCCCCCTCAGCGCTGACCGGGTTGGGCTGCTGGGGCCTCGTTCTAAGGTATTTTATAATGTGCTAGTATGTGCTGCATACTAGCACATTATGCCATTGTCTTGCAGGTTTCTTTTTTTTTTCTTCCGTGGTTTACTACCGCTTAAATTTGCACTGGAATTGTAAAATCTAATCTGAAGTTGCTGATGTGTTAAACCAGATGTTATACAGTGGGGACGGAAAGTATTCAGACCCCCTTAATTTTTTCACTCTTTGTTATATTGCAGCCATTTGCTAAAATCGTTTAAGTTCATTTTTTTTCCTTATTAATATACACAGAGCACCCCATATTGACAGGAAAACACAGAATTGTTGACATTTTTGCAGATTTATTAAAAAAGAAAAACTGAAATATCACATGGTCCTAAGTATTCAGACCCTTTGTTCAGTATTTAGTAGAAGCACCCTTGATCTAATACAGCCATGAGTCTTTTTGGGAAAGATGCAACAAGTTTTTCACACCTGGATTTGGGGATCCTCTGCCATTCCTCCTTGCAGATCCTCTCCAGCTCTGTCAGGTTGGATGGTAAACGTTGGTGGACAGCCATTTTTAGGTCTCTCCAGAGATGCTCAATTGGGTTTAAGTCAGGGCTCTGGCTGGGCCATTCAAGAACAGTCACGGAGTTGTTGTGAAGCCACTCCTTCGTTATTTTAGCTGTGTGCTTAGGGTCATTGTCTTGTTGGAAGGTAAACCTTCGGCCCAGTCTGAGGTCCTGAGCACTCTGGAGAAGGTTTTCGTCCAGGATATCCCTGTACTTGGCCGCATTCATCTTTCCCTAGATTGCAACAAGTCGTCCTGTCCCTGCAGCTGAAAAACACCCCCACAGCATGAAGCTGCCACCACCATGCTTCACTGTTGGGACTGTATTGGACAGGGGATGAGCAGTGCCTGGTTTTCTCCACACATACAGCTTAGAATTAAGGCCAAAAAGTTCTATCCTGGTCCCCTCAGACCAGAGAATCTTATTTCTCACTATCTTGGAGTCCTTCAGGTGTTTTTTAGCAAACTCCATGCGGGCTTTCATGTGTCTTGCACTGAGGAGAGGCTTCCATCGGACCACTCTGCCATAAGGCGCTGACTGGTGGAGGGCTGCAGTGATGGTTGACTTTCTACAACTTTCTCCCATCTCCCGACTGAATCTCTGGAACTAAGCCACAGTGATCTTTGGGTTCTTCTATACCTCTCCCACCAAGGCTCTTCTCCCCCGATAGCTCAGTTTGGCCGGACGGCCAGCTCTAGGAAGGGTTCTGGTTGTCCCAAACGTCTTCCATTTAAGGATTATGGAGGCCATTGTGCTCTTAGGAACCTTAAGTGCAGCAGAAATGTTTTTGTAACCTTGGCCAGATCTGTGCCTTGCCACAATTCTGTCTCTGAGCTCTTCAGGCAGTTCCTTTGACCTCATGATTCTCATTTGCTCTGACATGCGCTGTGAGCTGTAATGTCTTATATAGACAGGTGTGTGGCTTTCCTAATCAAGTCCAATCAGTATAATCAAACACAGCTGGACTCAAATGAAGGTGTAGAACCATCTCAAGGATGTTCAAAAGAAATGGACAGTACCTGAGTTAAATATATGAGTGTCACAGCAAAGGGTCTGAATACTTAGGACCATGTAATATTTCAGTTTTTCTTTTTCAATAAATCTGCAAAAATGTCAACAATTCTGTGTTTTTCTGTCAATATGGGGTGCTGTTTGTACATTAATGAGGAAAAAAATGAACTTAACTGATTTTAGCAAATGGCTGCAATATAACAAAGAGTGAAAAATTTAAGGGGGTCTGAATACTTTCCGTCCCCACTGTATTTCTTGGCAAATTGACCAATTAACATTTTTGTGAATAGCCTTTTACATATACTATATTACAGTCCCATATACATACTACTATACCCCCCTCTTTTATTGCACAATCCCATGCTTACTTCAGTTTCCTCAGCCCCCCTTCACATCACAGTTTCCCCTTCACAGTAGTATTCTGATCTGAACCCCCTTCACAATGGTATCTTCTCCCCCACCTTCATAGCACCTGAGCACAGCTGTGTCCTCTGCCCCCCCTTCACATCCTAACCTCCCCCCAGCAACTCGACCCTCCTTAACATCACAGCCCCGGCACCTCTGGCCCCCTTCACATTACACAGCCCCCTGCATCTCTGGCCCCCTTCACATTACACAGCCTCCGCACCTTTGACACTTTCACATCCCCCCACAGCTCTGCCCAATCCTACCTTACTTGGGCACACAGAGACGGAGACACAGCGGGAGACACAGCAGCACTTAATAATGGGCAGGAGCAGGAGGTGCTAAAGTTAACCAGCAGTTAATTGGTTGCTAGGGCCGCATAGCACCCAATCACCTGCTGGTTAACTTGGAAAGTTATTTTCAGCAGCTCTGCGATAGTGACAGCGGCAGAGGCAGGCAGACAGAAGCATCACCTAAATGGCTGGACTGTGGCGGTCCAGATGGCACAGTGTCCACATCTGGCCCACACCCCGCCATTTAGTGGTGCCTGCTTTAAATGTTAAATAGAAGTTCATCATTATATATGTACATCCTTTGTGTTTGTGTTAGGTACTCACCAGAATGTCGATGGGATGTACTTGGAGCTAATCGCTCTACAGATGATGTTGCTCGATCTGGAAAACATGAATGTAAAGAAAAACGTAAGTCTCACATGCATAGTCATAAAAAATAATAGTGAGTTGTAAACAACCATATAACTGCAATATAAAATTATATATTTCATTTTACTCACCACCAGCTCTTTGATGTGGACTCCAACTGCGGACTCCAGGGACTTCCTTTGCCAGAAGACCAAGGCCATCTCTCAGCTCTGCCTCCCACCCTCGGAACTCAACAGGCTTCCCCCTAATGTACTCTCCCCGTAGACCTTCATCTTTTTGATGACTGTCGACCGACAATCATAGAATCTGCACATGAAAAAAAAATATTATTAGTTACATAAATTAGAAACCAAGCAGACTTATTTTTTCTACAACAACCTGTCGTTACTATACGGTGTATTTTTTACAAATGTGTGTTTTAAGAGTGAAAGAATATTGAAATAATTACCTGTGTCTGACGCCAGTGGTGGGCCTGCAAAACTTGGAGACCACATTCACGGAGTCCCGGACTCATACCCAGCCTGCTGCATTCTCGGATGTTGGCACGGTTTGGCAGAAGAGTGTCACTTTTTCTCTTAGAACTGCAGCAACCAATGAAGCATTGTTGGGTATATACCTTGATCTTTGTCGCTTGCTTTGGTGGGGCTGCTGCATGTCTGAGTCAGCACTCTCTGATGTAGGGGGGGGGACGTCTCCGTTTTTGCCCATGCTTCCACTTCACTCCACCTCCACAATCCCTTCCAGGCCTTGGCTCCACTCCACGCCTCCGTTCACCTCCACTCCTCTCCCCTCCACGCCTCTCCTCCCCTCTATGCCTCTCCCCTCCATGCCTCTTCTCCCCTCCACGCCTTTTCTTCCCTCTACACCTCCCCTCTCATCTCCTCCCCTCCATGCCTCCCCTCCACGCCTCCCCTCCACGCCTCTCCTCCCCTCCACGCCTCCTCTCCCCTGAGTCCCCTCCTCCACTCCTCCGGTCCCCTCCACTCTCAGTCACACCAACAACAACTCTCACACCAACATTCTCACTCACAAGACTCACACGTCCATTCTCACTCCCAGACATTCTAATTGCAACAAAACCACCAAACCACACAAAAAAAAAAACACAAAAACAAGAATTCCACTTTCTGCTCTGCTCTCTGCTCCTCCCTCACCACACCACTGTACACCCTCTCAAAATGGCATACAGAGGCGGAGGCTATAGCCGTGTGTTGAAAACGAAACTAAAATACGAGATTGCGAATCATTACGAATGACCACGATGTATTTACGAAAGTACGAATCCATTCGAAGCACGGTAGTAGACATTAGTACATTTACATTACGTAAAATTATGAAATGTGTTCCGATTACGAATCAACGAAAACAAAACAATGTTATGAAAGTACGAATCAATGGAAAAGGCAATCAAAAGTAGACATGTGCACACTGAAATATTTTGTTTCGGAATTTCGTTTTCGTCCGAAATATAAATTTATTTAGTTACTCCCGAAATTCGTTTTTCTTTATTTCGTTTTTCGTTAAAAACTTGCATTCGTCCGAAAATCGAAATGAATTAAGGTCGAATCGGTCATTAAAGGCTTATGGTGTCTGTCGAATGTTCAAAGTAGATTCGACGGAGCAGCTAAACTGTACGACGTCGCAATCGTACATTCCGGTCGAATTTTCTGGGATGCATTTGACCGGAAATGTTCGATAGCAGCATCGTACAGTTTGTTTAGCTGCTCTGTCGAATCTTCTAACTTTTGACAGACACCATAAGCCACATTTACGTTTGCATGTTTTCGTTTCTGTGTCGAATCTTCATCGTTCATGCTCATTGCATTGGTCTACTCTGCCCCAGCAGTCAGCCAACCAAACTTTCACATTCATTTCTCAATCGGAAGTGCGGAAGTGCGGCCGCAAAATCCGACGCTGTGTGGCTTAGAGAGATAATGGCAATGGCAGCACCAGCAGCAACCCATTCCAGCACTAGCAGCATGGAGGAGGCTGTTCCTGGGCCTTCTAAGGCAGCATCCAAAAATGGGCGCAGGAGGGGGACACAAGCTGCATCCAGCAGGAAGCGTAACCTAATGTGGACTCATATTGAGTCCCAGGTCCTGGTAAGGGAAACGCTTCCTTGCTGGATGCAGCTGTGTGGCCCCCGCTCCAGGGAAACCACTACGGAGTGGAAGCGAGAAAAGTGGGAGGAGATTTCCAGGAAGGTGGAGAAGACATATCGCCATCGGCGTGACCCGACTGCCTGTCGCAAAAAATTCAGCGACATAAAACGGTAAGTAACGTGTCTGATTATTTTTTTTTTTTACATTTTAACCACTTCAGCCACGGAGGTATGGCTGCCAAATGACCATGCCACTTTGTGCGATTCGGCACTGCGACGCTTTAACTGACAATTGCGCGTTCGTGTGACGTTGCTCCCAAACAAAATTGATGTCCTTTTTTTCCCACAAATAGAGCTTTCTTTTGGTGGTATTTGATCACCTCTGCGGTTTTTATTTGCTTTTTGCTATATAAGTATCCCCAACAAATATATAAAAAACAAATTTTTTCCTCGGTTTAGGCCGATATGTATTCTTCTACATATTTTTGGTAACAAAAATTGCAATAGGCGTTTATTGATTGGTTTGTGCAAAAGTTATAGCGTCTACAAAATAGGGATAGTTTTATGGCATTTTTATTAACAATTTTTTTTACTAGTAATGGTGGCGATCAGCGATTTTTATTGTGACTGCGACATTATGGCGGACACATCGGACACTTTTGATGCCATTTCGGGACCATTGTCATTTATACAATGATAAAAGCTCCAAAAAATGCACTGATTTTACACACACACATATAAACATATGTTATTGCTATCACAATTTGATGTCAGTAAAGTTAGGTGAATTTTTTTTTTAAAAAGGAATAAATAATTTTCAATTTATCCTCCCTCCTGTGAAAAACCAAATTTGCGCATAGGTGTGCCTAGCCTACACATAGTTTGCAGTTGCACATGTTATATATTATCGTCACAATCATTTTAAGAGGAATATTTCCATGCCGTTATTTGTTCTTAGTTAGTTATCACTAAACTGAGCAGTAAGTGCTTTTAAGTTCCACTTGACCTGACCACCTGTAGGTTGCGCCCCCTTTCTGACCAGGCCATATTTTGCTATTTAGCGCATTGCAGCTTTAAACTGCACGCTCCTGTGATGTATTACCCAAATGAAATTTATGCTCTTCTCCCGCCATATATAGAGCTTTTATTGGTGGCATTAGATCACCGCTGGGTTTTACATTTTTTGTTATTGAAAAATAAAAAAGTTATTTATATATATATAAGCATTGCATTGTGTGTAGGAAATTTTTTTTGTCAACCATGCGACGCGACATAGTCATTTACCATGATGTGTTTGATTTTATTTAAAGATCGTCTCCAGGCCCAGCGCCGCCGGAGGCAGAGGGCAGAGGAGCAGGAGTCCTCCACGTCATCATGCAGTAAGTACTGTAGTAGTGACACTAATACAGTGGTTCCTTTTCCATTTGTCCAGCCTTCCATTGTTGATTCCAGCGTCATTGTTTCTCGCTCATGTAGTGACAGGTAGAGCCTCTGCGACGCTCTGTCAGGTAACGCAAGCGATTGCGTAACTTACGTAATTTGACAGAACGTGGCCGCTCTGAACTGAGGTGCCTGATCAGTGGCAGTGCACCTAGCACTCGCCGGCGCTGCTGGAACCAGGACAGGTAAGTGCCTCGTATTTGTTTTTTTTTTAAATGATTTTTTCTAAATGGTGAATGCATGTCCCTGCCTTGTAGATAAACGTTAGTGACCTGCCCTGTATTGCCATGCTAATGGATAATTAATTTTATCTATTTACACTACAGTATATTTATTTACGTTTATTAACGTTCATCATTTCTCCTTTATAAATAGGTGTCATCCAGTCAGAGGGGGAGACTGAGGAGGAGGCTGAGGCAGCAACGCCCACATGTAAGTTAGTATAATCTTGCTGGTATCTGCTGAGTGATCATACATGTTTCAATGTTCTTGTACTAATGTGTGAGATTGTTGTACACTGCAGATTGTAATGTTCTTTTCTATCATTACTCAACAGCTGCTGAGCAGGAGGTGGAGGAGACCTGCCCTGTAGAGGCTGCTGGGGATGCGGAGGAACAGCCAGATGCGGCAGATCCAGGGAGTAAGCATAACTTTTTTTGTATTTTACAGGCAAATATAGTATTTTAAATATGAAATGCTGATGGCATACCTTGTCTAGAATAGCTTGTGATTTATTCTGCAAGGCTTCGGTTTAGCTGGAACTATTAATTATATTAGTTCCCCTCTGCAGATGATTCCAGTCTTCCTGTTAGCGTGACCTGTGCTTGTTAATATTTCCCCAATGTCCCTGATCATGCCACCTTCTTGCTGCAGTTTAGATTCCCAATCTGAGCCAATCACTGTTAATCATTATGAATAACACAGCAGGCTGGGGGGGGTGTCAGAAAAGAATCTCCAGCTATTGGCTGGCAGTCCCTGGACATGTTCAATCTCTGGCATGCCCCTAATGCATGCATTAACACTTTTCTCATGATGTTATACCTGTTATACCTCCTAGCCTAGACCAGGAGTGAGTAACCTACCTAGCCTAGAACAGAAGTGGGGTTTAATTTATTCAACAATCAGTGGCCTTACAAAATTATCAACTTTAAAAAATAGCCTGCTATATTTTATTAAACAACTTTTTATTAGGTCATCCCAAATGCAATGGCTTGAATGGCTTCTCTTTGGTGAGTGTAATGTTAAAAGCTGGTATAGCTGATATGTTTTTCTGCAAGTGCAACTGATCCTCCATATTTGCCAAAGTCAGTCAGTCTGGATGAGGTAGATTAGTTAGCAGTAGCACTTAGGCATCCATTACACCTTAAGATTTTCTCCAGCCGCCCGTGCGACCAAGCGGATAAAATCTTTGGGAGATTCCCCTTTACACTGCTCGATGTGTAGAGGGGAATCCCTTTGTACTCTGGCCGGGGAGGACACTCAGCTCCACCCCGGTCAGAGTACAGTAAAGTAGTACTACACCTTCCTGCACAGCTCTGCAAACTTGGTATGATGCAGCGAATTGACACAGACACCACTATCTCCTACACACAAATTGATTAGGTGCATCTCACTAAATATCAAAAACTGGTATGGATGGAAGTGAAAACATCTCAAGATGTTACAGGATTGTCTACAAGGGCTGGGAGATCGTTGCCTTTATATAATGTTAGGGTGAAGAAGCCATGTGTATGTGTATTGTATTATCTATCTATCTAATGTATTTTCTTTTCTTCACAGGTGAAGTCTTCATCCTGCAACTGCAGCCTGTGGACGAAGACCTGGACCTGCCCGCGTCTGGTTGGACTGGCTGTCCTTCTGAGTCCCCAGTGGTTTCTACAGTCCTCCACCCTTCAACATCCCCCCACCTGGCCTCCCCAGTGCATCCTTCACCCGCTCCAGAACAGGCACACATCCCTCACCCTCCAGAGCCACATGTGACGGATTATCTGCGGCGCATTGTGGAGGTCCAAAAGAGACATTTTGCATTTTGTGGCCCTCCACAATCGCCGGCAGCTCCGTCACTCTGTGGCTCTGCAGAGGTACCAGCGTAGCCTCAGGAGACACCTGGAGGCTACGCGGTACCTTGGTGACCAGTTGGCTGGGATTAATATGTCCCTACAGCGACTGGTCACCAGGTTGGGGGAGAATGTACTCTAATTTTTTTTTTTTTGTTTTGTTTGTTAACTGTTAAATAAAAAAATTTTGTTCAGAAATAATTGTTTTCTTGAGTTTTGCTTTACTTGTTAGATTTGTGTGATGTTTATCTAAATGAACTAGTCCATATATTGTTACTAACTTACTAGAGGCCTTATAATTGTAGTTTTTCTACATTTAACCATCAGGCTGAACTTAGAAAATTGATGAGATTTCTCTCTACACTATTTCAATGTGCAAAGGGTAATCCAATGTATTGTGTCCAGTCACGCCGTTCAGCTTTCCCTCCACCAGAATACACAGCAGATAGTTAGAGCAGGGGTTACTCTATACAGTCCTCAACAGTTCACAGGACATAGGTTGCAGGCTTGCAATCATGAGGGCAACAGTTAACCGGACAGAGGTTCACAGGCTAAAGCAATTACAAGGGGCAACAGTTCAAAGGGCAGTGTCATGGTTATGCAATAGAGTTTGTCTGTCAGCATACCTGTCTCCATGTGTTCATCTCTAGAGACCAGCTGACCCTCACCTGACTGCTTTTGTAAGCTCTCCTCTAGCATGGCTCCACCCCAGCTCCTATCAGGGAACTCTATATTAACCTGTGCACTGCAAGCCAGCAGTGTTGATCAACCATTGTGTGTTAGCTTTCGTGTGTACTGGCTGTGTTTCCTACGTCTGATTCCAGTTAACCGACTTTGGCCTGTTCTCTACTATTCCTGTCTGCTCGTGACCCTGACCTTTGGCGTGTCCCTGACCATCCCTGTTTGCCTGTGACCCTGAACCTTGGCGTGTACTCTGTTGTCCTTGTCTGCTTGTGGCCTCGACCTTGGCTTGTCCCTTACTTCCTTGTTGTTCCAGCCTGCTGCCTCTTTCCTCTTCTCCTGTAGTCTACCGTGAGCATGAGATGTGAGACCCTGGGGGCTGCGACCTGGAGCCAGACTGCAGCGCAGTCCATCCTCACCACTAGAGGCTCTGGTGAACACCTACTGGCTCTTAGACTCCGCGCCCTGGAGAATCTATGCTCTAGCTCCCAGTGGGATCTGTGTTAGTGATCCAGTAGACCTGCTTCCTGAACCTCCCAGGTTTCAATCCACAGCAGTCAGTCCTAGGATCCACTACCTAGCGGTGCACTTCCGATTCCTACAGAGTGCATCTGTCACCTAGCCTCAAGGTGACCTGACAGGCAGTCATCATTTCCAGGGCTTGAGTAACATGGCAGCAGGGTAGATTACTCACTCACACTAGTGACTATGGACAATTGCAGATGGTCATGAAACAGGCGGAGGATCAGAGAGGGCCCTGGCGTCCCCAGGGTCAGAGATGGTAAATGGGAGGGGTCCTGGGCATCTGGATGCAGCTCAGCAGTGACCAACTAATATATCTTGCATAGAATCACGTTTCCAACTGTATGCTTCTTTGTGCTATGTTGTGTTGGTAGCATATTCTGATCCTTGAGTTGACAGTCTCTCCATCAAGAGGAACTGTCATGCTGTTGAGGTCATCTTTAATCATTGTCTCTTATTTCCAGACCACCAAACAAAAATGGTTAAATTAGCACATGTTGCTATTTGTATTTACAAAGACAGCAACACGTGAGCAGTAGCGCCACGTCAAGGCTTCAACCCTTGCTACTGTCCATTCACACAACATTCATTCATGCAATCAAGCAAACTCTAGTCACTCTACACAACATTCATTACAAAAAAGGGTGATGGAAAGAATAAAGGGAAAAATTTGGATTGCTTAAAACAATATAATTCTATTTAAATCTTGGGGTCACACCAAAGTCAAGTAGACAACTGCTATTGTGTCAAGTGGTAAGAAAATAAAAAAAATGATTTTCCTCAACATTTGGATGGTTCCTCTGAGTCCCATCTATCTTCACTGTCCATTCACACAACATTCATTCATGCAATCACGCACAATCAATTCACTCTTGTCCCATCTATCTTCACATGGTAACAATGATTCAGGTCTCACAAATTAAGGGTAGGGTAACCCAGCTTGGGGAGGTTAAATTTGAGGAAAGTTATTTGTTCCATCAAATGGGGTGTTAGTTGTGAACGGTGTGGATTAAGGATATTCCCAGTAATAGAGAAAACTCTCTCACTTTGCACAGTGGTTGGAGGACAGGATAGTAGTTGCTGGGCAACCAGGCAAAGACCAGGCCACAAACTTTTCTTACCATCCCAATAGGTCAAAGGGTCCTCTCTACCTCATATAGGTAGGCCCTGACCATTTCAGAGGCACTGCTCTCCTCTCGATTACCTGCTGCTTGACCTGCATCCACCAGATTGTCAAGTGCCTCTACCCAACATGCACATGCTCCACTCTGTTGTTTTTGAGTGATGCTGCCAGGCCTTGGAATAGCAGCCATGGCAGATGAATCTTCCAAACCAGCCTCAACCGTCGTACATCTCTGTTGCTGCAAATTCCGGACCCTTTCAATCAATTTTTGTTTCCAGTAGGAGAGGCTGTTGTCTCTGAGTGCCAGTTTACCTTTGATCCTGGGATCACACAGGGAAGCCAGCATGAGTTCGGGGCTTTTGCGGACACGGTCATTTAGCCGATCTTTTAAGTTAGCTTGTAGCTTTCTGATGAAAGACGCTACATCGGCATGAAGTGGGCTGCCACAAACAGGCTCACTGTTTTCTAGGTACAATCCCATCTTATCTATGAGATTTGAGCAATCTTGTTGGTTTTCTCCACTGGGATTGCACCCTTGACCACTAAATGCAGTATGTGTGCAGAACAGCGCACACCGACAAAAGATCCATCTTGGAGAGCTTTAACCATGTTTGAACCTCCGTCTGTCACAATGAACCCAACAGAGACATTGGTGACTGCCTGCTCTCCAAACCAATTGGCCAACATTGATCTAATTGCCCGCAATATGTTGGCAGAGCTGTGTTGGTCATCACGGACTTCTGTGTGGAGCAGGAAAGCTTGATAACCCTGCTGGTCTTGCGCTGCAGACCTGCTTCCTGATGGAGTTTGAACTCTTACACCAGCGCCACCACCAACAGGCACAGTGGCCTGCCACCAGTGTGCAGTCAAAGACAGGAAAGCGTGTTGACCGCTGGGAGCTGTCCACAAATCAGTTGTCAAATGAATTGTCTGACCCTCGGCTTTGGCCATTTTTTCCTTCAATAATCCAACGCATGAGTGGTATAGTGCTGGAATAATCTTTCTGCTGAAAGTTGTTCGTGCAGGAACAACGTATCGTGGAGCAAGGGCATGCATGAGCTGTTTAAACGGCTCCCCTTCAATCATGCGAAAAGAGGCTCCTCCAACAGCAATGAATTGGCCAATGAGGCGGGTGATCTTGTTGGCCTGCTGTTTTGACATGCCCTTGGAACTAAAGCCAACAAAACTATCGAGGGTAGGCTGATGATGTCCTTGGGAGGATGAGGAGCCTGATTGGGTCTGCAGTGGAACTACTGCACGTGGGCGGGTTGTATTAATTGAACCCTCTCTATTGCCTCCTGTGCTCTGAGTAAGTGGTGTGCTTGAGGAGGTACCACCAGTACAGTCAGAGTCCGTTATGCTGCTTCCTGAGCTACCATCTTCTTTTTCTGCCTCTGCCCGCAGTAAAGTAGAGTGGTGGTAATTTTTAAGGTGTAGGTTCATACCAGCATTGGTTAAATGACCTAACTTTTTACCCCTACTTACTTGCTTCCCACACAATTTACACTTGGCAAAGAACCCGCCTTCCAATGTTTGAAAGTATTTCCAAACGTTGCTGCGGCGGGATGCAGCCCCTTGACCCTGTGGATATCTATTTAGGGCTGATATAGCTGCAGCAGGTAGCACACCAGTGGTGGAAGCTGTTGCCACTACAGTTACACTTGGTGAACTAGAACTAGTGCTGCTAATGGCAGGGGTGCTGGGGACTGGGAGGTCGGTGATATCATCACAGGATTCTTCCATAATAAC